>NW_004524583.1:10696849-10698312 GCF_000260255.1 Octodon degus
ATATATATTTGCCTTCAACAGTAAAACAAGTAGAGTAGTATTGGGTTATAGTTCAAAGTATAAAAGAAATATTCGTGGCCGAGCAGATTGCTCAGTGGAATAAGTGCTTCCCTGGCAAGCGCAAGGGCCTGAGTTCAATCCCTGGTTCCACCAAAAAAAAGAAAGAAAGAAATATTCGTGATCCCATACTAATATAAGGGAGTGACAAAGTTAATAAATAGGAAAGAGAGAAATTTCCCACAGAAGAGTCCTCATTTGTGTATACTGCATCCACAAGCTTTAACTCCCACCTCCTTGTGTGACCTCCTTCCAATGAATACGGTCTGGAAAGGGGGCAAACTGGGTGCCTTTACGGTGGAGAAACCTCCTGTGCACTACCTCAGCCTTACGGTCTCAGCATCAGCAGTGATGCGTCATGCTGACAGTGTGAACTTGATAGACAGCACGTGGCACTTTATAGTACTTTCCTTCCAAAGCTCAAAGCCCTAATCTAACTGATGCAAAGACCACCCTAGGGACAGAGGACTAAATAAGTCCTGGGTCTTTAACCTGTTACTCATTGGAAGCATAATTTGTGTTTTCTTCTGAGGCAGTGGGTTTTGCTTTAAAAAAAAAAAAAAGTGACCACTTGGGCCTACAGATGTCCAATAGGTAACTAAAATCAGAACAAAGCTTGACCTCCTCCTCCTGCTCCTCCTCCCCTCCTCCTCCCCCTCCTCTTCTCGTTCCTCTTTCCCCTCTTCCTTCTTCCCCTGTTCCTCCTCTTCCCCCTTTTCCTCCTCCTCCTCTTCCTCCTTCTCCTCTTCCTCCTCTTCCTTCTCCTTGTCTTCCTCCTCCTCTCTATTGGTAGTCTTTGTTTCCTTAAAACTTTGAATCAAATACCATCTGATCTCTGCATACAAGCACACTAATCATTCAAGGAGTATATGCCTGAAACTTAGCAAAATGGGTTGTTTAGCCCTGGTAGTCTCATCAAACTTTAAGACTCAAGACACAAAGATAAGTAATTTACAGGGACATACAACTACACCCAGAAACCTTCAGTCCTGAAGGTCACCTGGGATTCCAGCAGTACCTCACAATCTCCTCAAGGAGATTGAGATTTTCCCATGCAAAAAATATCTTTTGGGAACCAAATTTTCCCTTATGTCATAAGAGGATTCCTTCAGTTCTATGGAAACTACAACTGAGATAATGGTCCACTGGACCCTGACTTGTTTCATCCAATCCTTAAAGGTTAGCCTCCTCTTTTAGGAATGGGCCAGTCTGATCCTGTTTTTTAGAGTATGTCTGCTTCAACTATTCAAGCTAGTGTACCTTTCTATTTGCTCTTACTTTACTTATTACAGGACCAGCTTGCTTTTTGTCAAAGCTGTTCTTCCCTTTATTTTCTCTTTTAATTAAACTCTTTTCTAAAATATTTATTTATTTTTATTTATTACATCTATTTATTGTGTGTGTGT
>NW_004524583.1:10698412-10705577 GCF_000260255.1 Octodon degus
TGTGGTGCTGGAGGACTGAACCGCGGTCCCTGTGCTTTGCCAAGCTTGTTTCAAGTAGGTGCTTTAGACCACTGAGCCATCTCTCCAGCCCTAATTAAACTCTTTTCCTGCAAATTTGTGCTAGAGTTTTAATTTCCATTATTATTAAAGCTAGGGCCCACTCTAATTGCTAACATAATCATAAAAAATACCCAGTTGAGGGACATCATACAGAATGCCTAACCAGAACTACTCAAAATTATGAAAATCAACAAAAACAAGGGAAGTTGCCAGGTGTGGTGGTGCATGCCTGTAATCCCAGCACTCAGGAGATTGAGGCAGAAGGATTTCACTGGGTTCAAAACCAGCCTAGGCTACAGAGTGAGTTTAAGGCTAACCTGTACTACATAAGAAAATCCTGTCTCAAAAAACAAAAACAAAAAAGATGGGAAAGGTCTAAGAATTTGTCACAGCCAAGAGAAGCCTAAGGACACATGACAACTAAACAGAGTGTGATATACTGGATTGAATATTGGAATAGAAAATGCTCATTAGGGAAAGATTAAATCTTGATAAAGAATACAGTTTAGTTACAATAATGTATTAATATTGTTTAACTGTGACAAGGTGCTGTACTAATGTAAGATGACAAGAAGGGAAACTAGAGGGAGGTGGTGTGGAAACTGTAGAATCTTCATAATTTTTTTCTGTAGAGCCGGGGACCAGACTCAAAGTCTCTTGCACATGTAAAACAAGTACTCTGGGCTGGCCTGATAGCTCAGCAGACTAAAGTGCCTGCTTAGGCAGAGCACAGTGGCCAGGGTTCGATCCCTGGCTTGCCGTGCTGGCTCCAACCCCGGGGTACACTGAGCCGATGATGGAGACTGGGCATAGTGGCGTGCACCTGTAATCCCAGCACTTGGGAGGCTGAAAATAGGAGAATCACTACAAGTCCAATCTACGTAGTGAGTCCCTGTAGATCCTGTAGACCTGTCCTAAGTGCAGAAGAAAAAAAAAGTACACTACCACTGAGCAATACTCCCAACTCAGAATCTTCATAATTTTCCTAGAAACCTAAATCTATTCTAAAATTCGAAGGCTGTTTCTAAACATGCATAGGACTTTTGGCTCTAAAATTTTCCTAAAAATTTTATTCTAAAGAAGACTTGGAAATGGATGCAAATGTATTAAATGCAGGTAAACTTATTTCTTCAGTGGTAAAGAGACTTGAAAAAAAAATCTAGAACTGCTACTGCAGGGGTTAGGTAAGTTATGGTCCATCTCTGGGACAGAATACCTTACAGCCTTATAGAACTTTTGTTATAGAAAAAATAATGACATGAAAGTTACTGATTTATGACAGGGTGTATTTCTGTATGGCTGTTATATTTAATAAAAATGGGCTCAAAATGTAGTATAAATAATATCATATATAAAAAATTGAAACTGTTTTTGCATATGAATATGACCAGAATAAGCTATACAACATTCAAAATAGTTCCATTAGATGCCTACATTTCTATCCTGTTGCTTTTATGATTTTCAGGATTTTCTGTAACTGAAATGTACTATATAGAGTTAAAAGAGAAGCAACAGATAACTCAGGTTTTGTGCCACAGTGATTGAAAGAGTGATGATCAGTGATATCTGTACAGCTAGAGAAATCAAGACAAGCTTAAGAGGAGTAGCGGGATCTATGGCATAGGCCTCTGAATCCAGCGCTGGATCGGAGCTGGAAGGCTGAGGCAGGGGAGTTGTAAGGTTGAGCTCAGTCTGAGCACTTAGTGACTCAGCCCCGGGTACAATCTCAAGAATGAGAGGGCTGAAAGAGAGAAGAGGGGAGGGGAAAGAAGGAGAGAGAGGGAAGGGCAGGGGAGAGAAGGGGAAGAGAGGGGAGGGGAGGGGCTCAATGGGAAGATGATTGCTTTTATTTTCTATTTTGGGTGTGCTGAATTTGTGATTCCCACGGAGACAGAGCTGTTTAACAGGTGTCCATACCTATAAACCCTCTTTTCTGCTTAAAATTCTGCAATACTCATAAGCCCTCTTTTCTGCTTAAAATTCTGCAACACAAGGGCTGGCCAAATAGCTCAGCGGATTAAAGTGCCTGCAAGTAGGCCGGGGGCCAGGGGTTTGCAGATCCCTGAGCCTGCGATGCCAACCCCACCCCTGGAGTGTGCTGAGACGGCGATTGAGACTGGGCGTGGTGGTGTGCACCTGTAATCAACTCTTGGGAGGCTGTAAACAGGAGGATCACTACAAGTCTGATCTAGTAATGAGACCCTGAACACCCTGTAGACTCTTCCCTAAAACACACACACACACACACACACACACACACACACACAGAATAAATAAATAAATAAATAAATATAAATTCTGCAGCACAAATTATATCCATTCCTATAATGTCATTTGCTTCTGCTTTTGCTTTTGCTAATGTCTCCACTTACATCCACAACAAGCATTTCCAATTTAAGATGTCAAAATAAAGCTTAATCTCTCCATGGTGCCTGTCAAGCCCGCCCCTGTTCTCCTTTTCCCTGTTTGGGAAGCACCACCACTATCATGCACTCATCCAGGTGAAAAACTTCAAAATAATGTGCAATTCTTGATTCTCCCTATACCCATTTATTTAAATGCAAAGTCTCCTGAATTCCACTCCTTCAGGATCTTCAGGCCCATCCTCCCTTTTTCATTTTGTTAACTTCATTTGGCAGGTGGCATCTTACTGGTCTTCGCACTTTCAATATCTCCCCAGAAAAGCCATTCTCTACCCTGGTACTCCAGTTAGTTTTCTAAAACACAATTTGGATCATGTCACTTTAGCCATCTTCCACCTCCTACTGTTTGATGCTTGACACACCATACTATTTACTGGTTGTCAACCACCGTTGGAATCTGGGGTGATTTAAAGGCTCAATGCCAAGGTGACCTCCATGAAACCTTCTCTTTGCTTCCCCTTTCCTTTAGCTCCAATCTCTATTCTTGCCAGAATCTTCATCACAGCATTTTCTTCATTCACCTTTGAATTAGAGGTAATTATGTAGAAGTTTGCTTGCCCAACTAAATCATTCAACCAACAAATATTTCCTGAGCACCTACAACATACCTGTCCCTGTGATAAATAGATTAAAAATTAAATACATACCTGTTCACTAGATGCTGAGAGGACAATTAGAAGTACTAGCCTCAGTCATATATAAATACAGGTACAGGGGCCGGGGAGATGGCTCAGTAGAATAAGCACTTGCCTGGCAAACACAAGGGCCTGAGTTCAATCCCCAGTTCTGCCAAAAAATAAAATAAATAAAATAAAATAAAATAAAATAAAACAAATACAGATACAGGTATGGTATGCGTATACATATACATATAGGTTTTTCTTTTTGAGACAAGGTCTCACTATGTAGTAGTCCAGGCTGGCCTCAAACTCACAGCCATCCTTCACCCAAGTGCTGGGATTACAGGTCTGGCCCAGTCATTTTTTTTTTTTTTTTAATGTTACTGAGGATTGAAATAAAGGCCTTGAATATATTAGGTAAGCCCTCCACCACTAAGCTACATTCCTAGACTTTTTTTATTGGTGTATGTTTGTGATGAACAATAATCATCTTGGAGAATTGGTGTAGATACATATTAATCATTTTTACCTTCCCCTTCACTCCCACTCCTCAGCTTTCTGCTTTTTTATTATTATTTTTTTTTTTATTGTGTGTGTTTCCAGCTCAGCCCTACCCCCAGGGCTGGTGTGGCATGTGGTGCCGGGGATTGAACTGCGGTCCCAGTGTTTTGCCTAAGCTTGCCTAAACAGACGCTTTAGACTGCTGAGCTATCTCGCCAGCCCTTCCTCAGCCCTTTTTTGTAGTCTTTGGTCTTGCTCGGCCTGTACTCAAACTCGCAATCTTCCTGCCTCCTGGTTCTCCTAAGCAGCTGGGAATACAGCCATATACCATGGGATAACAAAAGCCATGGATGGAGCTCAGGGCATAACCAATCCCGTTCTCCATGCAGATTACCTCGGGAGTGGGCACATGACTCAGAAATGAGTAGTGAATAGGAAGGAAATATATTGGGGGCGCTTAATGAGATATATTTCTAAGAGAATCCCAGAAAAAAAAAAAAAGAGAGAATCCCTGGAAGAGACCGTTTCTCTTCCTTTCTGAAAATTGTGCCTTGAACTGCCACACCATCCCACTGTCCTAAGGATGTACCAATGCTGCAGATGAAGAGCACAGTGATGGAAAGAATCTGGAGCTCTGGTGAAATCATGGAGCCCCAGATCAATCAACACTGAAGGACCTATTCTAGAACTTTCTGTCACGTGACATACTGACCGCTGTTTAAAGAACTTTTGAGTGGTAATGGTCTGTTACCACTCAAGAGTACCCCAGCTTTTGCACCTGCCCATCATTCAGCCCACTTGCCCATACTCACCACCATCCCCTCTCTTGCCATGGACTACTACCACATACCTTAGAAGAACAAGCAGGTCCTCTGCCTCAGTCCCACAATCCATTCTCTCACAGAAATGAACATCAAATGCATACCCAGCCTTCTCCATAGAAATACAGCGATTATATCCACTTGAAAATTTGGCAGTACAAATTCCTGGAGATCTGTATGTGAAAGGAGTCTCACAAGGGTGGAAGAGGTCTGACAAAGTACAGAAAATGAAAGGTTAAGATAACCAAAGACAGGGCCAGGGAGATAGCTCAGCTGCCTTAGCACCTGCCTGGCAAGCCCAAGATCGTGAGTTTGATCCCCGGTACTGAAAAAAAAAAATGAGAGTAATTTAACCAGGGACAGATTATTCACTTTCTCTGTGTGCCTGAGCTAGTGCTAACATGAACTTCACAGGAAATATGAAAGGCAAGCAGGTTGGGGACGTATATAGTTCAGTGATAACAAGGCCCTAAGTTCAATTTCCAGTCAAAAAAAAAAAGGGCAAGAAATCCATGGCTCAGAGACCTGGGGCAAGACCATTCAAGCTGGACCTCACTGGGAAGGAAGCATGGAAGAAACCAAAGAAAGGACTCCTGGATCTGGTCTTGCAGGGAAAAACGGAAGAAACAAAACAGTATGTAAGGAAATTAATATTATGTGCCCAAAAGTGCTCCAGAAATACATGGAAGATTAAGTTAGGTGATAGCACAATATAGACATGCATCACTTACCAACAAGAATGCATTCTGGGAAATGTGATTTTTTTTTTAATTTTTTTTTTTTATTTAGGGAAGGGTCTACAGGGTATTCAGGGTCTCACTACTAGATTGGACACTTAGTGGTCTGCCTGTTTACAGCCTCCCAAGAGCTGGGATTACAGATGCACGCCACCACGACCAGTCTCAATTGCCATCTCAGTGAGCCCCAGAGGTGGGGCCGGAATAGCAGGCCTGAGGATCAAACCCCCAGCCCCCAGGTGCTTTAATCCACTGAGCTGTCTGGCCGGCCCTCTGAGGAATGTGATATTAGGTGATTTCGTCCCTGCAAACATAACAGTGCACGCACACAATGCTAGCTGGTTCATCAACTCAACATGGCCACTTGATGAAATCAAGATATGCAGTAAATACAAGATGTGTGAAGTTGCTGCTGGGGTCCTGGTGAAATTTGTGTACCATAGGTAGCAGGAATATACTTTAAGGTGACAACAAAAAGTACAACATAGTAAACACTAAACCTGTAACAGTGATTTACCGTCTGTACTGTGGATTATGTCTGTACATGACTGCTGCACTCTGTGTGTGCATGGGTGGTGCGATAGACTGAACTTAGGGACACTCTACCATCGAAGTTTATCCCCATTAATTTTTATTTTTTACCTTTTAAAAATATCTATTTATTCAGTCATTCATTTATTCATTGATTCATTTTGTGGTTATAGGGAATTAAACTCAGAGTTTGTGCCAAGTTACATCCTGGCCCTTTTGTTTATTTATTTACTTATTTGATCTTTTTTGTGTATGTGTGCGTGGCCAGCTCAGCCCACCCTGAGGGCGGTGCTGGTGCAGCACGTGGTACTGAGGACCAAACCACTGTTCCCGCGCGCTTGCCTAAGCAGGCACTTTAGACCACTGAGTTATCTTGCCAGCCCTGATTTGATTTTATCTTGAAACAGGGCCTTGCTAAATTGCTAAGTTGCCCAGCCTGGGCTTGTGTTTGTGATCCTTTTATCTCAGCCTCTTGAGTAGCTGGAATCACAGGTGTGTACCACTGTACCTCGCTGCACTACACTCCGTGTGACTGGTAGCGTGGTAGGTTTGTTTACGCCACCATCACCACACACACGAGTAACAAGTCACACTATAACATGATGACAGCTGGCGTGTCACTGAGAGGAATTGTTCAATGATTTTTTTTAAATGTACTTTAGTACAGGGTCTTCAGGGTCTCACTATATAGATTGGACTCGTAGTGATTCTCCTGTTTTCAGCCTCCCAAGCGCTGGGATCACAGGCCCGCCCCACCATGCCCAGCGTCAGTCAAATCTCGGTGTGCCCTAGGGGTGAGGCTGGCACTGCACACTGGAGAGCAAACCCCCATACTGTGCCTGCCTAGGCAGGCACTTTAGTCCACTGAACTATCTGGCTGGCCCTCAATGATCTTTTTGCAGTACTGTGGATTGAATTTAGGACCTTCACGTTGTGCTACATGTCTAGCCCTTTAAATTTTGAGACAGGATCTCACTAAATCACTAAGTTGCCCAGGAGGGAAAATTTAGTGACTTAACCTCCCAGGGTGCTGGGATTATAGTACACTCCACCACAGTTAGCTAACCTCATTCTTATCTTATGGTTCCACAATTATATATGTAGTCCACTGTTGATGAAAACATCATTATTTGATACAGGACTATAACAGTCTTTAGGATCTCTTAAGTAGTTGCCAGAGAATATTCTATATATGAACGTGGATTACCTCATTAATCTTTTGAAGATTAATCCTCATACAAATCTTGTGAGTAGGTAGTATTATTATCTCCCTTTTACAGATAAGAAAACTAAAGAGGTTAACTAGCTTGCCCAAGGCCACAGAGCTAATTAGCCTGTAAGCAGGCAGAGTGACTTTCAAGAGCCAAACCTCCAACCACTAAGCTGCAATGCCACTAAGCAAGAGTGTTTGTACAGCAAAGTCTTTTGCTGTAAGAAATACATTTTTTAAAATGTATTTTAGTATAGGGTCT
>NW_004524583.1:10707032-10709650 GCF_000260255.1 Octodon degus
TTGCAAGGTTCTTGGCAGAGATACCTCTAATAAAAATATTAACAAGAAAAAAGTATACAAATGTGTTTAAAATAAATTTTATGTGGTCCTGGAGCCTTCAGAAATAAAGACCCAAAGAAACAAGGACATTTGTATGTGTCTATCAACACTCATGGAAACGTGGTTGGAGGATAAAGGGATATGATATATGGTAGCAGACTAGGGGAATTTAATAAGATCTGTGAGTTCAGATTCATCTTGGTGTCTGTGGCTGGGAGGACAGGGGCTTCTTGTGCTCTAGGTACAGAGAGGACACCTCTGAATGAGGATCTTATATTCAGGGAAGCAAGGACAAGAGGAACTCTTTCTACAGTCTATGGCCTGGCTCTGCTGGCTCCTCTCTGACCAATGTGTCCTATTCTAAGGTAGCAGGTCCAGAGCCCATCAGTTGTCATCTTATTTCTACACATGGCAGAAATACTACAGCTTTTTCTCAGTCACTGCATGAATAGATTCTTAAATAAAAATATTGTATAGTTTCATAAAAAAAAACATCTTCAGCACTTTTGATTCTTTTTGTAGATTCAGATTTCAATGTATAATTTTGCTTCTGTCTGAAATAGTTTCAATTTTTGATATGTTGGTGATGGCTCAGCTTTGGTTTCCCCAGAAAAGTCATTTATCGTCTCTATTTTTGAAAGATGTCTTTGCTGGATGTAGAATCCAGCATTGACAATGCTTTCCTTCAGTGCCTTAAAGATGGTGGGCTGGGGTAATAGCTTGGCAGTCTAAGCACCTGTCTGGTAAGCACAAGGACTCAAGTCTGGTCCCTGGTACTGTATGCCACACTGGCTCAGTGGAGTGAGACTCTGTGTTGATAAATTTTTTGAAAACTTAATTAATTAATAAAGTAAAGATGCTGCTGTTTTCTGGCTCATGTCATTGAAAGACTAAGTCTACTGGCCTTCTTATCTTTCTTGCTTTCTGTGTAATGTGTCTTTAAACTCTTAATGCTGTTAAGCTTTCCTCTTTATCATTAGCTTTAAGAAATAGTGATGTTGGGCTGGGGATATAGCTCAGCAGCACAGTGCCTGACTACCAAGTGTGAGGCCCAGAGTTCGATTCCCATATCAAAAAAGAAAATAGTAAAAAAAAAAAAAAGACCAAAGGGGGAGAAATAGTGATGTTGTCTTGGTGTCTTTTTTTATTGTGTAGCCTGTCCTTGGGAATCATTAAGCTTCTTGAATCTGTCATATTAAAGCTTAGATCAAAAACGCCTCACCCGAGGCCTTATGGATTCAGAGGGCTCTGGGGGACGACTGGGTCATGGGGGCGATGTGCTCATCAATGGATTCAGCCACTGGTAAGCTCAGTGGCTGAGTGTCCCTCTGGGAGGTGAGGTCTAGAGGGAAGAGGTGTGACCTGAAGTGGTGCACCTCCTCTCTAGTCCTCCCTTCTCTTCTGCCTCCTGGCCCCCATGATGCGAGCCTCTCTCCTTCACCAGACCCTTCCACCACACCCTTCCTGCTTTGGGGCCAGCTGACTATAGACTGAAAAGATGACTCAAAGCCAACCTCTCCCCATGCAAGTTGTAGATGTTGGGTATTTGGTCCCAGAGACAAGAAAAGTACTAGGATGTGTTTTTTTATGGTTTTTATTAAATTAGGAAACCTTTTGGCTATTATTTTTTGAAATATTTTCTCCTCCCACCTCTCATCTACTTCTGGAATTCTGATTACAGATGGAGCCTGACTTACTACAATGGTTCAACTTATAACTTTTTCACTTCGCCATCTAGTGAAAGGACACTCATATAATCACTTTGTTTTTCACTTTCAGTACAGTATGCATTCAATCACAGAGATAGTCACTGCTTTATTATAAAATAGGCTTTATATGAGATGCATTTCTCCAGTTGTAGCCTAACATAAGTATTCTTGAAATGTTTAAAATAAAATAAGTGAAGCTATAATGTTTAACATGTTAGGACATTAAATGTATGCTAGACTTAGGATCATATTTGCAACTTGTGATGGGCCTGTTAGAATATAATTCCATCGTTAATCAAGGAGCATATAGATTAGCTTTCTCTAAGCTGTTTTTATGAAATCAATCTCTCTCCCTTCTCTCTCTTTCCCTCTCTCCCTCAGTCCCTCCTCCTCTTCCTGCCTTCCTCCTTCCTTCCTTCCTTCCTTCCTTCCTTCCTTCTTCCTTCCTTCCTTCCATTCTGTCTACTTTCCTTTCAGTCTTATTTCTGGCATTTTTTGCTTTGTGTGTTTTTAATTTATATTGCTATGTCTTCATAATCACTAATCTTCTGTTTTCCTGTGCACCATCTAATCTGCTGTTTATTTGATATTTTTTCAACTCAAATATTGTATTTGTTCAGAAGTTAGATATGGGACTTTTTATATACCTTCCATCTCTCTCTTTAACATGCCCTTTCCCCTACCTTGTTAAACATATAAAATATAGATATAATAGTGGTGTGATTTTCTGCTAGTCTTCTTGTAGACCACTGTTTTTATCTATCAGTTCTGTCATCAGTGTAATTTCTGGGTCTATTCTTTTTTTTATTTTTTGCTTTTTAAAGTAGATATTTTATTTCCTTTAATGTGAATGTTTTTATTATGTTGAAA
>NW_004524583.1:10709750-10725737 GCF_000260255.1 Octodon degus
TTTTAAAACATTTATTTATTTATTATGTGTGTGTGTGTGTATGTGTGTGTGTGTGTGTGTGGCCAGCTCAGCCCACCAGGGGGCGAGGCTGGCTGGCATGTGGTGCTGGGGGATCGAACTGTGGTCCCTGTGCTTTGCCAAGCTTGTTCCAAGTAGGTGCTTTAGACCACTGAGCCATCTCGCCAGCCCATCCCCTACCTTGTTAAACATATAAAATATAGATATAATAGTGGTATGATTTTCAACAAGTCGGTTTTCTGCTAGTCTTCTTGTAGACCAATGTTTTTATCTATCAGTTCTGTCATCAGTGTAATTTCTGGGTCTATTCTTTTTTTATTTTTTGCTTTTTAAAGTAGATATTTTATTTCCTTTAATGTGAATGTTTTTATTATGTTGAAAATTCCATCAAATATAACCACTTAGGATTGTTTTAATGACACCCCTCGTCACTTCCCCTAGACAGACAAGCTCACAGACATTATTACTCTGAAGGCTCCGAGTGGTCACCCCAAGTCTAAGCCCTGTCCAAGAGGTCAGCACATCTCCAGAGCCCACGGTGTTGTGCACGAGCTGGGCAGGACCTGAGTACTATCTGCGTCAGCGCTCCTGTGGCCGTGACCACAAAGTGAAGACAACACAAGCGAGCGGGTTGCTTTCCATAATGTTAGCAACTACAAAGTGCCGTAAGATGAGAGTTGCACAGTGAGGAAGCAGCCACCAGAGTAACCCCGTGCTGTCACCCAGTGTGTTTAAGCTGAAGCAGACAGGACGCGTGCTGCCCTGCGCCTGAGGGAGGAGTGGTTAGTGTTCACACAAACAAGATGTAACGCCAGCTCAAGAGAAAGGAGCTCCTTCCCGGGAAGAGTGCGCTCTAATGCGGTGGGTCCAGGAGCCCTGCACCAACAGAACACGCACCTTCATGCGAGGGGGCGGGGAGAGGATTTATGCGACAGAAGTCATGGATTCCATCAAGGGTCCCTGCAACCAGACACTCATTCCGCTGTTTATTACTGCACTGCGTCAGTGGGCACCTGCCTCCATCACAAGTCCTAGTGCAGTCTGAAGGGACGAGGGACTCAGCTGTGCTCCACAGCCACGACTGTGGTTACTGTCTGCTCTTCAGCGTCTCCACTAACCACTCCATGGCCTCGTCCAGTCCAGTGCCTTTGGTGGCCAATGTCTTGAATATCTGCCACTTGTGGTCCTTGAGGGCGGGCAGGCCAAGGGCATTGGCCATCTCCGAGGCGGTCATGCCTGCTCCATGGCCTGCTTGTTGACCAACACCACCAGGACGGCCTTCCTCAACTCCTCCTCCTCCAGCATGGCCACCAGGGCAGACTTGGAGATGCCAGTGCAGTCCCGGTCACAGCTGTCCACCACATAGTTGACCATGTCTGTGTTCAAGTAGTAGCATCTCCAGTACTGCCTGATACTCGTCTGTACCCCCAAATCCCACACTTGGAGTTTCAGGTTTTTGTACGTCACTGTCTCCACATTAAAGCCGATGGTAGGAATAGTCGTCACAACTTCTCCCACCTGCAATCTGTACAAAATCGTGGTCTTTCCTGCACCATCCAATCCCAAAATTAAAATCCTCATTTCCTGGGTTCCAAAGAGGCTGGAAAAAAATACTTGAGAAAAAGCCACCCATGAGGAGCGCCAGTCCACCCGCACCTCACTGGGCAGCAACTCCTCCGCGACCTCAGCGCAGCCACCTCCGCTCGCCCTGGCTCCGGGCCACGGTCCCAGCGGTCCCTGCCGACAAGGTCAGCCGCCACAATTTCCACATCGGCCTGGGCGGGGGCCTGAGTCTATTTTTATTGATCAAATTCCTTTAGAATTATATTTTCCTACTTCTCTATGTCTCATCAATTTTTTACTGTTTTTCAGACATTGATAACTTTACCTGATTAGATTCTGAAAATGCTTATCCAATAAGATGAGAGGTTAGGGGCCAGGGAGATGGCTCAGTAGGATAAGCACTTGACTGGCAAATGCAAGAATCTGAGTTCAATCCCTGGTTCCGCAAAAAAAAAAAAAAAAAAAAAAAAGAGGTTAAATCCAGTCTCCCATTATTCCACTAATGCCAGAAGTGGAAGTCTCAGGCCTTCTGTTACACCAAGTACCTTTTATTCGTTGGAGTAGTTGGAGACCAGGAACAGTAGTTTCCTCCAAACCAGCTAGTTCTGAACTATTCATGCACCTCTCCAACTTCTGTTAACAAAATGGTCATTTCTTTCTTCAACAAACCCTTTTCTCACAATCTCCCATTAGTTCAGTTAGGAAGAGTAGCCTGATCCTTTCAGCTTTCTTCCTGGAAATCTTATTACTTAAACCCATCAGTTCATTAAGTACTTCCATCTTCCAAATTACTTCAGACAACAGTTTCAACAGTTGCTGCAGCAGGCATAATAGGGGTCAACTTTTCTTCGAACCTGCTGCAGCAGTTTCTTTACCATCTTTTCTAGCCTTCACAACTCCAACAGCACCTGATTTCTAGCCGTAACTTGTATATCAATTATCTACTGCCACAATAATAAGCTGTCAGTCCAAAGTTTAGTTTACTTAAAACTGCATTTGTCTGTTGAGCCACATAGATTCACAGGTGACTAGGAGGATCTGCCCACCTGGGCCAGGTGTGGCTGATCTAGGATGGGCTTGTTCTGGTACTCACAGTCAGCAGGAGCCTGTGGACCTACAGGATGCGGCCACAGCAGGCACAGGGGCCTCTCTGTTGGATCGTGAGCTAAGCCACCCCTGCAGCCCCCGCAATGGATAACAGTTGTTTTGTTTCTAAACTAAAACCTTGGTATTCAGATTCAGTTGAGGAGGTGGTACTCCCTGATCTATAAGTGGATCTGGGATCTCAGTTTGAACTCTAGAACATTCACCATCACTATTCTAGGCTGTCCGTCCTCGTCGGCACAACTTGGCTCCTCCACAAGCTGACAAAATCATGCTCTCCTGACCAGAGGCCAGCTCTGGAAGGTTCTCACAACCTTAATAGGATGCTAAGAGGAAGAAGCACAAACACTTAGACTTTTCCAAGCCTGGGCTTGCATCAGGATTATGAGTAAAACACGGAGGCCAAAGCAGGTCTTGTGGCCAACTCTAGAGCCAGGAGGAAAAGGCATCCAGCAGAGGGTGTAGCCACAGGGAGGTGTAAAACACCCAGGCAGAAATGCAATCGGTTTACTAGACGTGTAAAGCAGGTGTTCATACTGCGTTATTATCGGCATCCCTTTTGTACAGATAGGAACCCAAGGCACAGAGAAGTACGTCTTGCCCAAGGTCAGGTACTATGTGTGGTGGAGTTCCGGGTTGAGTCCGGATCATTCGGTGGTTAAGACCCAGGGCTTAAGCAGTGCTGTCCCCCATAGGCCTCCGCTCTACCCTACCCGGATCAGGGCCTTCCTGGCAGCCTCAGGGAAGCGGAGCTGCCACTCCCCTAGTTCAGGCACCCGCCTTACACCCAAAGCCACAGACCGCCTGTGGCCCGTGGAAAACCCCTCTCCGGGTCTCTATCTGGACGTCAGTGCCGGTGTCCGCACAGGGCAGTCTTTCAGGGGTTAAAAAACCAAGAGGAAAGAAACAAAAGAAGGAATAAAGTCAAGAAATGTGCCATGAAGCTTCTTGCAGCGCAAAGCAGAGAAAGTCATTTCCAACTTCTTTCATCTCGAAGATGAAGCCACTAAATAAAGGGGCAAAGCGGCGAACACAAGGGCTTTTAATCTGTCTCATCTCCTTCATAATAACTGCAAATTTTCCCTGGGCCCCTGGGAGTGAGCCTCTTCCCTCCGCGCGGCCTTATCTCCCCCTCCACATTTCGCCGGCCGTCCTGGCGAGGCCTGGGGGAGCCGCCGCTGCCCGCCGCATTGTTCGCGGCCCGGGGCCGGCGGAGGGAGGCGGCCGGGGAGAGGGAGGGGGCGCCGCGCCTTCATTAACCGGGCCTTTCAGCGGCGCGCAGATCAGAGCCAGGCCTTTTCAGAGGCGCTAATTAGCAATTTGGAGCCTTCCCTCCTCTGGAGAGACGCCTTCGATCTAACAAGTGGGAACAGCGCCGCGCTCCCCTCTCGCACTTAGTATTTATTGTTTTTCATTTTTTTCCCCCCGCTCTTTCTCTTTCCTCCCCTCCCACCCACCCTATTGTCCCGCTCACTGCCACCTGATAAGGATGGGGGTGCGGGGTGGGGTGGGATACTGCATCATTAATCACTCTTTTAATTCTGGGCTAATGATAACTTTCTTGCACGGAGAGAAGTTAATCTTTCTGGGATGCTGGAAGAAAGGGAGAGCTGGGCGATGGTGCGGATGCAAAGACCGGACGGAGGACCGATCGGGTCCTGCCTGCTCTGCCCACCTCCCTGCTTTCCCAAGACCCACTGGCACCGCTGTTAGGCTGAGCCGCTGCTTCCTGCCCTCTGCCCCGCAGCAGCCTTTCCCAGCCTGGAAATGATTTACTACAGTCTTCCAAGTTCTCTGCTCAGACACAGCCTCCCCTAGGAAGCCAACCTCGATTGTCCTGGCTGCATTTCTCCACTTCCTTCTGCGGAAATCTCTTAGCACTCTTTGCACAACACCGTCGTGGTGTTGCAGTGAATTCTGCGCAGCTTGTGGCTGGGGAGATGGCTCAGTAGGATAAGCGCTTGACTGGCAAACGCAAAGATCTGAGTTCAATCCCCAGTTCTGCAAAAAAAAAAAAAAACAAAAAAAACAAAAAACCAAACAGAGACCATCAGATCTTTAAAATGTCTTTGCACAGTGAATGTTGAATGAATGGGCAGGTGAAGTCCTGACTGCCACAGAGCCATAGACTTTTATTTTCCTTTATCAAGCATTTAAATGACATTGGCTACTTGTCACTTCCTAGTCCAAACATTTACTAACTGCTGCTATTTGAATATTGAATATCCCCCAAAGTTACTATTGGGAGGTGAGGGAACCTTCAGAAGGTGGGACCTAGAAGGAGGCGATTAGGTCATAGGGTTGGTGGCTTGAAGGGGATTGTGGGACATGACTTGACTATTTTATCTAACATGTGCTCCTACCACAACATGCAGTCTCTGTTAGGGGCCCAAACGAATGGTGCTGACTGACCTTTGACTTGAACCTCCATAACCATGAGCCAAAAGGAATCTCAAACGCGAGTATTGCTCAGTTGTAAGGTTAAGCTGACAAATACACTAATATTCACTCATTCAATCCTCATCGCAATCCTGTAATCCATTCCAACTTTAAGATGAGGAATGACAACAGAAGGTTAAGGTACTTCCTTAAAATCACAGAAGTATTATGTAGCTGAGCTGAGATTCAAACCCAGGCTTCAGGCTCCACAGATGGTGATCTTAAACCAATGTGCTAGGATATATACAATCAGGCCTTCTATGCCTTCCTTTCTATTTGGTCAGAGGAAGTGTCCGGGAGGGTATCCTAGCCAGAAGTCCAGGCAGGTTCAGGAAAGTTCTACAGGTACAGATAGAGGTCCAGGCCCCGACCTGGAAAGCCACCTTGCATCTGGCATTTGGCACTTGGCCACAGAGTAAGCGCTATCAGTGGCTGCCTAAGCCCCAAGCTCCAGCACATGGCCGGGACCCCTGAGTAACCCGGTCTTCCTTCTCATCCAAGGCTCACTGTGTTCACTGAGACAGCAAGGAGCAAAATTCCCAACAATTTCTGGGTTCTGCTATGCAAAAGGGAGTGGAGTGGAGTGCCCTCGAGAGGGAGGGAGGGCAGGCGAGCCCCTGAAAATCCCCTCCGAATTATAAACATATCCTCTTTAAGTACATTTCTAAGGATAACATTTGTATTACTCTGTCCTGTGCCTGCAGATAGAGCCTGCTTATCGCCTCCATCTCCCCTCCTTTCTCTCCCCTCTGCTGGGAGCAGTCCCTATCTGAAGCCACGCTGGCAATCCGCTTCCCTGCAATTGTTTCGATTGAGGGGAAAAATTAATTTCTGCCTATCGTTAATTGAGAGAATTGTGTGGAAGGTGAGGGAGGGGGAGGGGGGAGCAGAGGAAGGAAGGAGGCGGAGGGAAGCAATCGTGTTATTAACCGTGTCCCTTTCATAAGCAAATATTCTGATTGCCATCAGTGAGATGAGAGGCTCATTAATGCAGGAAGCAAAGAGGTGATTAGAGAACTTTTCGAGAGCTATTGAGCTAAGCTAAGCAGGAGGGAGGGTTGTAGGAATCTGGAGGCTGAGGGAATTTGGGGAGGACTGGGATGGAGGAGAAGCCACTGGCCTTCTGAATGGGCTTTTCCATCCTTCTCCCCACCACCCATCTTCTCTCCCCAGGACTTACCTTCAAACAGTATTCAAAGCCATCAGCTCGAATTGGCAAGAATAAAGGAAAAAAAAAAGAGTAAAAACTTTACACAAGTTCCATCTCCTCTAAAAAGATCACTCTGGCGCTACACTGGTAGTCTGCAGACCAAATTTTCTGACCCTCAAATATTTGTCTAATAGCAAGTGCTTTTTAGTAATTCAGTTATCTTCATTACCCCCTATTTGCCCATCCCTACCAGGTCCTGTTTATTGCCCCATCTTGCCTCCCTAGTTTATGTTCTTGCCTGGTTCTCTGCAAGCCCTGGTCAGGCTGGGCTACACGGCCAGCCGTGTGTGCTAGGGACTGAGAGGGGCTAGATGGTGACAAGAGGCATGTGGCAGGGGCGGGGGCATTGGTGCACTCATCTTCCTGAGCCGCTTCTCATTTCCACTATAGCTGTGCTGGTCACAACCTGTGGGTCCTTCCAAATCCACGGTGCTTGGAGCAGGAGGCTCACCTTTTTCTCCAGTTTCCTTCTACTCTAGGATTTCCTCAAGGCAAAAGTACTCAGCAGTACCTGCCTTATACATGCCAAGCACAGGGGAGAAATATGAAGGAGTTGATGCCCCTTCAGCAATGGGGACAGGAGTCTGTGGCACACATCAGGCTCCCCAGAAGGATAATTGGGATGGGGTGTTCTCTACTCAGCTCTGAGGGTTTGGTGGAGTCAAACAAACTCCACTTATTACAATAGTTTTTTACTTTTCACTGTTGCTTCCCAGTGTCATCCCTGAAATGATCCATACCCAAATCTGCTTAAGCTCTGCTTTCAGAGGAACAGAAGCAAAAACTCTGGCCTCATGGGCAGGAGAAGGCCACCAGGGACAGAGGCAGCCACAGCATCTGGGCATGGCTCTTTTTAACTCTAGACACAAAAGGCATTAGGGATAAGGACATGTACAAGACCAGAAGAGGCAAAGCAGGAGCCAGGGAAGGTATGGAGGTTACAGGTTGAGCTCAGATGGTTAGACAAAGCCTCATGGGAAGTCAGAGATGACAACACCTAGGGATCCTCACTGTAGGCCATGGTCAAGGCAAGCTGTGCCTGTGGCTAACTCCCCAGCCCATGGCCAGCCCTTGTGCCTAAGCTCGGCTCATGTTCAGAAACAGTGTGGCCAGCTCTCAGTATCCCACAACCCTCTGGATCTTTGCTCCCAACTGTGCCACTGGTAAGTTCCCTGGGATGACCCCATCCAGTTCTTCTCACGCCCACTGCTCCAACCCCAGAATCCATCCTGAGGCCTGCTTTCAAAGTACACAGCTCTCACTGGCACAAAGAACTAGAAGCAGAGGCATCCAAAGGAGAGACAGCTGACGTGGGGCTCCAGAGACGGGGGGCAAGAGTTGCTGACTCCCAAAACCCACACCCGCAGGACCACCGTGTTCCCTTCTAGAAACCAAATGTTCCATTTCAAAACAGTTAGACTCCAAAAACTGGAGATCAAACAAGATCCAAAGAGCTTCCTGCCAAGAAAAAAATAAGAGGAAAAGAAGAAAAGGAGAAAAGGGGGGGAAAAGAGAGGGAGAGGCAGTTGGAGATTTTCAGAACAATCTCCATTCTCTGTGGTGCTTTCTGTTTAAAAAAATGAAAAAGGAATGATGGAGAAGGGGAGAGAGTCAGACAAGTTTAATGATGTGTGTTCAAAGCTCAGATTGGAAAAATGACAGAGAAAAGCAGCCTGTTTCGGCACTAATAAATTGTTCTCTGCCGTAAGAGGCGCCTGTCGCAGCATTAATACAGGCCCCTAATACACGGGTCAGGGTTAAGTAATTCTCTCCGGCAACTTAAGCGAATAATGAAGCTGGCAGTGGCTGGTGGCGCGGTGGGAGAGATGGTCTGTGCCGCCGGCACTTTGTCTTCATTTATTATGCCAGCGGCGGCACGGACGGGAAGCCTCCGCCAAGGAGATATCGCTTCATTTCGGCAAGGTAATGAAAGCTGGGTTGGGGGGGAGGATAAACCAATTTGCCAGCTGACACTGGAAGGAGTGATTTGCAGACCCAAGAAGGGGAGAGGAGGGCCTGAGCACAAGGAGGCACAAGGCTAAAACCAAAGTGGACCAAGGCACTTCCAGGAAGCAGAGACCTGGCAGGGAACTGAGTGGGGCACATGGGCAGGAGCCAGGGCAAGAAGAGGGTGAAGTCATAAGCCCTGATGAGCCAGAAGGGGAGTGGAAGTCCCAAGTACGAGAGGGGAGACAGCAGAGAGCAGGGCAAGGGAAGGGAAGGTCACGAGCACTAACAAGTAACACATGGCTGACTGCAGGGAGGGGAGTATGGTGGAGAAGCAAAGATACTGAGGCAGAAGCTGGACAGATGAGTCCCAGCCCAGGAGAAAGGGGCAGAGAACTTGTGCTGTGGATTGTGCGTCTGTGTATGTCGGGGGTGTAGGTTGGCTAGCTTGAAACTTGAAGCATTTATTTATTTATGTATTTATTTTTTATTTTTTGGCTGAATCAGGGATTGAACTCAGGCCCTTGCGCTTGCCAGGGAAGTGCTTATTCTACTGAGCCATCTCCCCGGCCTCTAGAAGCTTGAAGAATTTAGAGCTCAACTGTTTTTGAACAGAGAGTCTGAAGATCCCTCAGAACACCAGGAAGGCCATATAGTTTGGTGGCCACTTCCATTGCTTAGGCCGGTTAATAGTCAGAACCAACCCTGGCAGCTCCTACCCTGTGGTGGTGTCCTCAGATGAACCCAAGTTTGGAGGGCAAGGGACCTGAGATTTTGCTCCTGGGGAAGCGAGGTGGAGTGTGAGGAGAAGCACCTTTCCTTCTGAACTCATGTGAATCACTGCAGGCAGCCCCAGTCCTGCCTTCACAGTGGGCAGCCCCCTCCTGCGTCAGGTGCTCAGGCCCATCTGCCCTGCAGGGTCAACCCTCCAGTTGCTTGGCCCAACTGCAAGTTGCCATTTGCCACATGGAAGGGGGCAAAAAAAATAGGGCAAATCTAGTGAAGGGACTCACTGTTGCCAGTCCTGTCGGAATCATAGTAATGGTGCTGCATGCGTGTGTGTGTGTGTGTGTGTGTGTGTGTGTGTGTGTGTGTGTATTTTAACAGGATGGACACTCATTGTGCAGGCATAATCCCAGGCAGGATAGGCAGGGTCATGTAGCTGTTAGGTTACTGTCACTCTTTTCCTGTCCCTTCAGCACCAGGACCTCTGAACAGCTCCAGCTAGAGGTCCCTCACCCAGCCTGGCTTTCTTCCCTCATGAAGTTTTCAAGTTCCCTAAGACCCATTTTACACTTCCACCCAAGATTAAGACAAGTACAGTAGATCTTCAGTAGTCATTAAGTGGAAAACAGTCTCCACTTGCCCATTTTCCCCTCACTAATATGTATTTTCCCCTTCTCCGCTATACCCATACCTGCACGTGTGTTCATATACACACACAAAAAAAAAAAAAAAAAAAAATGCACACCTGCACATTCGCCCAAGTAACAGCCACTTTACTCCCCTGATGTGGGTTAAGGATTTCCAATAAGGACCAAATATTTGAAGCTTAACACTGCAGTCTCTAGAGGAGCCAGGCCAATTTCACACTAATCTAACCTATGAAGGGAGAAAGCATCGGAAGCAAAAATTACATCAAAGAGAAGTTAATGCTGAGAAGCAGGCGACATAAAAAGGAGCTGCTTTCAGTTTCAAATGACTACACCAATCTGGATTAAGAGATCAGCGTGCTGAATGCCTGTATTGCCACTTCTGTGCCCAGGCACCAGGCAGAATGAAGCCTTGTCCTCAGAGGTTAGTCCGAATGGGTGGGGGGAGGGGTCAGGGGGAAAACGAAGCTTCCACCCTCACTCCACTGACATAGGACATAACTGGGACTAAGGACTTCTGAGAAGACAAATATGTTAAAGAGATTAGGGAGAACTAGAAGGAAGTGGATCAAAATAGGAATATTTTTATCTGGGTGACTTTTCCTCACTATTGCTTTGAATTTTCAGTGATGAAGTTTTATTACTTTCATGGTAACAAAAGTAAAATAGATGCTCCAACAGTGCTGGAACCTCCATGGTTCTTTCCCGCTTTCTGTCTGGAATTTCTATCTCTAGGCATTTGTCCTGGCATGACACTTAGCGCAGTTATGTTTGTCCGAGTGAAGAGCGTGATCGTAAATGACTTTGCTGAAGATTAGGACAGCATGGCCAGTGATGGGGTAGGAGGGCTACAGTTCCATTCACTAATTCTAGACAGTAGTAGGTAGAAATCTGAAGTGCTAACTGCTTGTCTTCTCTTTTGGGATGTGGGGATCTGCACCACCCCAGCCTTAGCATTTCATGTAGAGCCTGTGTGGATGCCATTTGTTGAATGAGCAAATGCATGAATGTAGGGAAGGCCTCTCAGCATTACAGTTGACCACAGATAGAATTGCTGCAATGTAGTCATTTTAAGCCCATCCTCCCTTCCCCACAAGGCCCCAAACACACGCATGCCCTGCTGCCCAGGGTAGCATCCTGGCCTCATGCTTCTAGCACGGTAAGGGCAGCTTGGGCAGCCAATACCCTGTCCCTGAGACCACATATCTTCCTCGTGCACCCACTTCTGGGCTTCTTCCTAGCCCGGCAGTCTGGGGTGACCCCCAGGTTGCAGACATAGAATGACAGCAGGAGCCAGTGGGCCAGCCTGAGGGACCCCCGGGGAGAAGCCGCCAGTCATCCCGTTTTAAGTGGAGCTGAAGTGAGACCAGCCTTCTGCCCACCCCTCCTCCTGCCCACCCCTAGGCAGCAGCCTGACAAGTGTAAATCCCAGAATGAATGAAGGCGCCCAGCCTCGTGGAGCCAGTGTCTCCGCGCGCATCTCCGCGCTGATTGACTTGTCGCCTCTGCGAGGCTGACTCTATCAGCTCCTCGGTGCCTCCAATTCCAGGTGTGATTTAGTTTGGAGATGAGAGGTGACAGTTAACATTGGTACTCGTCACTGTAGATCAGACGCAGTCACGCTGTCTTCCCTTCCCCTCCTCCTCAGCCGGCCCGCAGGCTCCCGCCTTCCCATCGCACCGCGGTCGGCGCTGGGGCTCTCGCTGTGCCCACCTCCCGCCCAGCAGGCCGGCCGCTGTCGTCCTGCTCCGCTGCTGGGCTGTTTTCCCCGCTCCGTGTCGCCAGCGTCATCCTCAACGCCCAACGCCCTCCTGGACCCTGGGTTTCTCTCTCCCGCGAAGCCCAGGAATCCTGTCCTCCCGGAAATCTCAGAGGGTTTCCTCATCTCTTGTCCTCCCTGATTCCTGGCAACGCAGTTTCCGGGCGCCTCAGTCCCCGCTGGCCCCTGGCTCAGCAGCCCCAGCCTGAGCCCATGGGAAAGGGGGCAGATTTTGGTTCTGCTCGTTTCTTTTGCTTTTTCATTTCAATGCCCAATCCGTAGGTGCCCAGGTCAGCGAAGCTTTGCGTCTAGATGCGCCCCAGGACATCACCCCAGGGAGACTTAAAACACACTTAATGTTCCCAGCTGCTGCCCCCATGCCCCCCCCCGCCCCCGTGAAAGAGATGTTTGAGAATTAAAAACTCTCCTTGAGAGGAACCCAGACTAGAGGTGAACAAAACCCTTCCATCCTGGAGGAGCTGGAAGAAACCAGAAGGTTGGTACCAAGAGGGAAGCATTTGTGTGGGGATCTTCCGAGGCTCATAGCCCAGAGAAAAGTGGCCAGTGGGCAGAGGGGCTCCCGACCTTGTGGCCAGGGTTCACGGCCATCTCCTCCGCTGTAGCCCAGTGCCCCTCCCCCCCACCAGAAGTGGAGAAGAGTTCCGAAAGCCAGTAGTCACCCCGCACCTCCCACTGCAGCAGCTTCTCCTGGTTTTTCAGTCACCCTTGTCTCAGCAATGTTCTTGGGGCAGTCTGTTCTTCCTCCCACTTGATGTTCTTGAAGCCCTCTTCACTCATTCCAGCCAGGCTCCCACGGCTAAAAGCCCTGCAGCCTTGTCCTTGCTGAGATGAGTAGAAGGTGGTCCTTCTGAAACAACCTGCAGTCCTGCAGGGGAAGCCAACAAGGCCCCTGTCCTCTGTTCAACAAGGCTGTCCCTCTACAGAGGAACCAAGAATCAGAAAGGAAACAGTAATTGATTCTGTGGGGGTGGAAGAGGCCTGAAAGGAGCTAGTGCTTTCCACATACAGGAAGGTAGCAGGGACAGAAAGCAGTGCTGAGGTGTGGAGGCACCAATAGTGGGCGTTCTCGTGGGCACCCCAGGACCTCAGCAGCATAAGCCAAGGCAGGAGACAGATGGGAACACTCTTAGGATGGCCCGTCTTCGACAGCATCATGGAAATTCTTTCTTTCTTTCTTTCTTTCTTTCTTTCTTTCTTTCTTTCTTTCTTTTTCTTTCTTTCTGAAATTCTTTGTTCTATGAAACCACTAATCACTGAGTGGAGAACAAGGCAGATGAGTTTCTCGTCCTCACAGAATTTAGAGGAAGAAGAAAGCAGACAGCAAGTGTGTGTGTGTGTGTGTGTGTGTGTGTGTGTGTGTGTGTGTTGCTAGGAATGGAACCCAGGGCCTCATGCATGCTAGGGAGTGTTCTGCTGCTGAGCTACATCCCCAGCTCTTGACAAGAAAGAATTTCAACCAGCAGTCATGCAACTGGGAGCCTGAAGATCCCGGATCTTCTTATTAAGGTACTGATGTACTTATCTATGTACATACCCAGCAGTGTGCTCATCAATTTTTAACTGTTTTTTCAGGAGGAAAACACATGTACTCATTTTTATGGTATAAATATCCCCGCAATGGCTGATTTCAACCACCAGTATAAGCCACTGAATGCAGAGTTGGGAAGAGACATGTGCAGTCAGCTCTTGAAAACTGGTGTGAGCCGGTGTGAGCCAGCCTGGCCCTCGCCATACGGCACACTAGCACATAAGCACGCAGCCCTCATTCATCAAGATGCTTCACAGTTCCAACGCACACATCCAAGTGCCCATTGCGCCTCCTCACCAGCAAGGGAAGGCTCTGGAGAGCAAGAAGTCTTGTCTGAAGACCTGGATGAGCAAAGCTTCTCAAGCCATGGAGGACCCAGTAGAGTTTAGACGTGGGGGAGAGGACAATCCCTCAGATGAAAACTGACCCCCTTTTTAGGCTTCTGGAAAGTGAAATGTTGAGTAAGATGAGATTTTAACCATGATATCCTCAGACCTACAGGTTTCCTAGGGATGCTTTAGAGGTCTCTGAGAGGTGGTTCCAGAGTGGCAGGGGGAATGGCAGCACTCCCAGGAGCCCTCTCCTTCACCTTCAATGGCTGCACTCATGTCTGTGTTATACTCTAGGCCTCTGTGCAGGATGTCATTTGAAAGCAAAGTTCTGTAATGAGAGATTGTTCCTGCTCCCCTTGTTGCTCCACATAGGCCTGGCCTGGCTGACATGCATCGATTGTTTCCTGGAGAACCTCCTTCTCCTGAGCCTCACACTGTGCTAGGAATAAGATTCTCTCACTCTCAGCAGGGAACCTTTTCTCTTTCTTTCTTTCTTTCTTTCTTTCTTTCTTTCTTTCTTTCTTTCTTTCTTTCTTTCTTTCTTTTTTTGTGGCAGGCTCAGCCTGCCCTGCGGGGGGGAGCTGGTGTGGCATGTGGTGCCTGGGATTGCACCATGGTCCCTGCGGTTGCCTAAGCTTGCCTAAGCAGGCACTTTCAACCGCTGAGCTATCTCACCAGCCAAACATTTTCTATTTCTGTGGGTCCTCTAACCACTGCCATTCTGACTTCTACCCCTTCTACTGTGGCAGCTGCTGAGAGTGCCAACTCCTGCCCTTGGGGTGAGTTCTGGCCCTGTGGGGAAGGGAGTCTTCAAGAGCTCCCGGGCCAAGCAGAAGAACAGGAAAGAGAGGCACCTTGGCAGTGGTATCCTCTTCCTGCAGCCAGCACTGCCGTAGTGCAGTTCCTTTCTTTCATTGATCAAGGATCTCGTGAATACCTTGATTGACCTCAAACTGCTCACACACAAGAAAGAGAAAGTAGCTTCTGACGTCAGGGAATTGGCCTGGCACTCCTAGCTAGGCCATAGTGTTTCTTGGTGATTATAAGTAATTTCACAGGCCACTAACATCAGACTACCCCATGACGGTGATGAGTCAAAATGAGAGCGAGGCCACTTGAACGTCACATCTGAGCCCAGACAAAAGCAAGCACACTGCAGCATAAGATGACCAAACCTTCCCCTCTTAGCTAATAGACTGACTGCTGCTTTGTCACCAGTGACAGCTTTAGCTTAGATTTAGTTTCGTCTTCTTCTAGGTAAGGTTCATGATGACGCCCAACCACAGAGATGCCTAAGAGTATGCAACCTAGAGCAAAGCCCTGCTTCCTGGAACCCTTTAGTTACCTCTGTATAAGAAAGTCCTATGATAATTCATTTCAGGCACCCTCTTGCTGAGGCCTCCCACTGTCACAACAATTCAGTGACCTCAACTTTGCTCACCTGTGAGCGCATTCCTGATTGCTCTGGCAGACATTGACCAACACACTGCTTCTTGAGGTCACCGATATTAATTCAGAGGTTCAAGGTCAGGAAGTCACATGCATCGAGGGTGAGGAAGTTGGGGGTGGGAAGAAAATGGGGTCCACCAGGGAAATGGTGGATTCAAGTGGCCAGGAAAACCAGATTCACATTTATAGGATGTTTAGAACTCATCGTGATCCTGTGACATTACGGATCCGAGCCTCATTTTTATAGTTGAGTAAGCAGAATAATAACTTGCCAAAGTCACATAGTAAATGTCTGGGATTCTAGCACAGATGTTATGGATCGAATGTCAGCGTCCCTCCACAATTCATATGCTGAAGCCTTGGTGGTCAAAATGAAGGAATTTGGAGTTCAGGCCTTCCCCAGTTTATTAGGTTAGATGACGTCAGATGGGTGGGGTTCTGTGAAAAGATTAATACCCTTATAAGAAGAGTGTCTCTGCTTCTTTGTCTGTCTGTCTCTTACTCTCTGTCCATGTGAGGACATAGCAAGAAGGTGCTCGTCTGTAGGCCTGCAGAGAGCTCTTATTAGGAGCTGACTCTCAGGGTCTTGATCTGAGGTTGCTTACCCTGTACGACATTTCTGTCCTTTAAGTCACTCAGTCTATAGAATCTTGTGATGACCTCAGTAGACTTAGAATCAGGTTTATCTAATTTAAGGTTTTAGCATAGAAAGCCGTACTCCTTAACTAATTTTTCCCATTTTCTTTTGTTTGTTGGTTAGTACTGGGGACTGAACCCAGGGTTGCTCTACCGCAGAGCTACCCTCCCAATCTTTTGTATTTTTATTTTATTTTTTAATTAAATTAAAACTAGGAATAAAACTCACAATGTCACACTTGCCAGGCAGGTACTATGCCACTGAACTTTATCCCCAGCTACCCAGTTTTTATTTTAAAACAGAGTCTCACGAAGTTGTCCAGGCTGGACTTGAATTGTTTTTGTATCAGAAATCAAACTTGGAACCTCACACTTGCCAGGCAGGCACTGTGCCACAGGCTGGATTTGAACTCACTCTTCTCTTGCCTCATCCTCCTGAGGAGGTGGGCTTACAGGCATAGGCCATTGCGCATGGTGATTTTTTTTCCATTTTAATATTAAAATATTGGTATAAAAGTAATTGAAAAATAAATTGGCCTCTTCCCAATCTCCCAGAACAGTTCACTGGCAAAATTTAGCAATATTCTAGATCTTTTCCTGTGTACCTT
>NW_004524583.1:10725837-10738348 GCF_000260255.1 Octodon degus
TCTTAGTGATCCTCCTGTTTTTAGCCTCTTCAGTGCTGGGATTACAGGCATGCACCACCATGCCCTGTCTCAGTCGCTGTCTCAGTGCACCCCGGGGCAGGGTCGGCATGATGCGCTGGGAATCGAACCCTGGTCGCTGCATTCTGCCTAAGCAGGCCCTTTAGTCTGCTGAGCTATCTGGCTGGCCCTATATGTGTGTTCTTGTAGAAAAATGTATGCCCATCTACCACATGAGAATGCAGTAGCAAGGCCCTTTTAAAGCAGAGAGCAAACCTCATCAGTCACAGAAATGCTAGAAACTTGATCTTAGACTTAGCTCCCCAACTTGAGTAAAATAAATGTCTGCTGTTTATTGGGGAAAAAAGGGAAAATATATGTAACATATAATTGCTGTGTTGTGTGATTTTATTTTTATATCAATATCTTTCTATGTGTTGTTTAGCAACTGGTTCTGGGGTGTTTGTGTGTCTCTTTGTTTCATTCAGCAGTAATTAGAAGCCTCACAAAGGGAGTATTTTTGCCTATTCTATTCACAGCTGTGTCCCCAGGACCTAGAGCGGTGCCTAGCCCACACTACGGGGTGCTCAGCAAATGCTTATAGATTGGGTGAATGCATGAACGCTAAATCTGGAAGTCTTTGCAGATGAGTCCCACGGAGTTACGCCATTCCTGTCATCACTGTATGGTATGCAGAACAGGTGGGGACAGATGTAGCTCTGTAGTTCTCTCCAGGCACATGTAGGTGTTCCCTGTTCACCACCATCAGAGGTATCAATGGAGTCACGGCCAGTGGAGAGTCACCTGTGCTCATGTGTACATGCCAAGAATGGCACTGCTGGACTGCAAGCAATCCCCAGTTTTAATTTTAATTGTGTTACAGTGGATACTGTGGTGGATGCCACCTGGCAGTCATCTTGTTACACCCCCGCTGAACTAACGTGGTGGTGGGTGTGGGAGGCGCGCCTGAGAATTGTTGCTGGCAGTCTGAGAGGCAGAACTGGAGAGGCTGTCAGAAGCAGGCGGAGGAGCCATTGGGAGCCGTTAGTTCCCTTGGAGGAGCTTATCATGCGGGTTTTCCTGACAAACTCAGCTGCTCTTTCATGTCAAAGGAGCTCAGGTTCTGGTTGTCCCTGAGAGTGCTAGAGTTCACTTCAAGGGAGCGCTGGTCTTCATTTTGAGCTCTGCTTCCTGGCTGCAGAAGGGAAGATGGCACACAGCTCAGTCTCCTAGAGAGGCTTTTCTCATTGGCTTTCCTGATGGGAACTCAGCTTTCCTCCTCATTAGAGGAGCTTGGTACCTCACTGTGGCCAAGGATGGCTGCGGTACCTTTGTTGGAGCTCTGGTGCTTGCCTTGAACATTGCTTCCCGGCTCCAGTTCAGATCCCGCAGCCTGCTAGCACAGGTCCTTCATCCCGCTGGCACAGACTTTCTAGCTTGCACCACTCACCTTTGGGCCTTCCCAGCACAGATCGTGCAACACGCCCGCAGAAGACACTGCTGTGGGCTCTCGGCCTCCAGCTGGACTCGTGGGAGGCATTGCTAAGATCTTCATCCAGACCCAAGTGGGATGTTACTATGGGATCCAGGCCTTTAACTAGATTCTTTGGTCTTAAGGGTGGACAGATTTCTTGTATATGAGTCTTATATATGCTTCATTGTATATGAGTCTTTGGTGATTTATCATAAATAATCTTAGGGGCTGATAGCTTAGATGAGATAGCTCAACAGTTAAAGTGCCTGCTTGCGCAAGCTTAGGTAGATGCAAGAGACCTCGGTTCAATCCCCAGCACCATATGCCATGCCAGCCCTGCCCTCAGGGTGGGCTAAGCTGACCCAAAAATAAATAGATAATCTTATAAAATATATGTCCTGTATAGTATTTTTCCCCTTTTCAAACCTCAAACCATAACAGATATGTTGTGTCAACTTGAGTCTAGCACTTAACTAAGTAACTCAGCAGTTCCACATCCTGGGCCTTCACCTCTAGGATGTGGGTCATTGTGTCTACTGGAGAAGTGTAGAAGGTTAAGAAAGATTCAGCAGGGGCAGGGTCCTTGCTTTGTAAGCATCCTCAGCTTGTGGAAGGGGAGGATGCAGACGGTGCGGGCGTGGGCAGTTGGCCCTACATAATGGAAGAAAAGAGGCTTGCCCCCACCAGTTGTGTTCCTGCTGCCTCCGCCATCTTCTGCCCCTTGAAGTGCTGCCCCTGTGCCGTGTCACCCTGCCTTGAAGCCAGCTGATTGATGACTGAAACCTCCACAAACTGTCAGCTAAAGGAACCTTTCCTTCTTTAATTGGGGCATTGGGCATTTTGTCTCGACAATGAAAGGTAGCAAAGACAGCTGTCACTCCAGGAGTTCCTTGGAAGAGGACTTAGCATTTACACTTCTACCAGTGGCACATAAAAGTTCACATTTCCAGGAAGGAAAAACTGGGATGAGGAAAAGGACAAAGGAAGCAAGGGGAAAAGATATGTTTAGGTGTATATACAAAATAGTTTGGGTAATTGTATCATGGATTTCTGCTGGTCTTTTTTGGGGGGGGGGCAGAACTGGGGATTGAACTCAGGCCCTTGCGCTTGCCAGGGAAGCACTTATTCCACCGAGCCATCTCCCTGGTCCCTTTGTTGGTCTTTTGAAAGGAGCAGTTAATGCTTAAAATTTTTTTCTTTTTACTCTGATTTTTTTTCCTCTTTTGAACTTTTTTTTTTTGGCAGAACCGGGGATTGAAACCTTGCGCTTGCCAGGGTCTGAGCTATCTCCCCGGCCCCTCTTTTGAGCTTCTTATAACTTCTTTGGTATTGTTTTGTTTTCTTTAAACGAATCTTACATGTTTATATGTGGTAATCTAAACAACTAATTTGAAGACAATGTCAGATAATATAGCAACCTTTGCTGAATTCCCATTACTCTGTTTAGTAAAATCTTGTATGGGTTGTAAGGCTGTTTTTTTTTTTTTTTTCCCCCTTTATTTTAGGAAAGTGTCTACAGGGTGTTCAGGGGCTCACTACTAGATCAGACTAGTAGTGATGATTCTCCTGTTTACAGCCTCCCAAGAGCTGGGATTACAGGTACATGCCACCATGCCCAGTCTCAGTCACCATCTCAGTGCACCCCGGGGGCGAGGCCGGCATGGTGGGCCTGGGGATCGAACCCCCAGCCCCTGTACCCGCTTGCAGGCACTTTAATCTGCTGAGCTATTTAGCCAGCCCAGTTTTGTTTTTGTTTTTGTTTTCTTTCTATCACTATTTTGCATTCTTTAAAAATAAGTTCCATTTCCCCACACTGCCCATATTGCTTACGGTCACTACACTTTCATGCTTTCCCTTTTCAGAGGGTTGGGAAATTACGCCTCCTTTATGTTCCCTGCTTTTTCTTTTCTTGCGGTGACTTCTACAAGAGAATCACTATTATACTTTCTATGATAAAAGATAAAGGAACTCTGGAGTTTATTCAGGACAACAGAATGAAAGTGTAACAGCTGAGATTACCGATCGCTGCTCTGTGTGTCTGTTAAGCACGTGTTTGAACAGTAGATTTGGATTTGGGTCCTGGCTCCTTCATTTTCTTTAGGTGAGTCTGAGAGAGTCATTTGCTCCCCCTGAATGTTGGAGTCCCATCTATTAAAGGGGAACAATAATGGTGTCCACCTTACACAGTGCCAGTCTTTTAGGAGTTGCCTACACACATCATATACATCAACTCATTTGAGCCTTACATCAATTTTATTTATTTTCTCATTTATGTATTTGATACAAGGTCTCACTATGCAGCTCAGACTCATGATTATCCTTTTGTTTTCAGCCTCCCCAGTGCTGGGATTATAGGCATGCACCACCACGCCTGGACTTGGTTGCTGGCTCAGTGTGCCCCAGGCACAGGCCGGCGCGGTTTGCGGGACTAGGGATCGAAACCTGGTCCCTGCGCTTGTCATAACAGGCACTTAGTCTGCTAGGCTATCTCGCTGGCCCAAGCCTTACATCAATTTTAATGTGGTGAATATTATTATTAACCCCACTGGATGGAAAAAGAACTGAGATCAAAAGAGATTAAGATATGTGCCCAAGGTCACCGGGCCCTTATGGGCAGGCTTGGGATTCAAACCTAAGTTGTCCAGCCCAGCGGTACTTGTTATATGTTGGTGTTGGAAAGGGAAAGGAAGGAACCAGTTCTTAATTCCTGGGGTAGCTGTAGAAAGTGGGACAAAATTCCAGCTGCTTCTCTTAGGAAGGCATTTAGGAAGAGGCCACCAGAGTCTGCATCAGAGATCACCCCGTCTTACCTAGGGTACCCCACAATTTGGGGCTGTGGACCACACTTCCCTCTGCCTCACCAGACCATAATCCAAAAGCCCTCTGTCCATACTGTGGCTCCACTGGCTCTGTGAACACGGGCAAATCTAGGATGAAGAGCTCCCCGTCTTCCTTTGTTAAAATGCAGGTGAGGTCTCAGAAGGATTAAAAGCAATCATGGCTACAAAAGCCCTGTGTATCACGAGAAAGCCTGAGACCCTCCCTGCCGTCCCTTCCTCAGGCTTTTGGCTGTTTCAGACTCTACCTCTTCCTAATTCTCTCTTCCCAAAGCTCACTGAGTCACACGAAGAGCTAGGAGGGGTGGGGTTCAATGGCAGCAGCGAGTCTGCTCCAGGTACAGGCCCTGAGGGGCCCTGTTGTCTTGGAAAGGCCTGTCAAGGCAACTGAGAGAGAGAGAGAGAGAGAGAGAGAGAGAGAGAGAGAGAGAGAGAGAACAAGAACCCGGGACGTAGCCCAATGGTAGAGCATCCCTGGATTCAATCTCCAGTAACACACACACACACACACACACACACACACACACACACACAAATTAGAAGCAATAATGAGACAAACTGGAGGCTGGAGAGATAGTTCAGTGGTCTAAGACCCTGTTGGGAAAGTGCAAGGACCCTGATACCACATGCCATACCAGCCCCCAAACCATTACAAGCATGGTGGTGCATGCCTGTAATCCCAGCATGGAGGAGGCTGAGACAGGAGGATCACTACAAGTCTGAATTGTGTAGTCAGACCTTGTACTAAATAAATAAATTTTCTTTTAAAAAATGAGACAGACTAATTAAAAGTCTGATTTTGATTATTATCATGTGCTAGCAATTCTAGATTGTGAAACACTCCTCCCTGAGGAATACTGCCTGTCCTCAGGGTGTGCCGTCCCCCCACCCCACCCTCAGGGCACCACGGGGCTGGACTTCTATTGGGTACAGACATGTGTGCTCCAATGTGTGCTCCAGCACTGGGACCATAGTTGGACCTGACCTGAGTAGGAGGCAAACAGCATAGGAGGGGTAGCTGCAGAGACCCCAGAGCAGAGTCTATTCCTACATTATCTATTTATTTATTTACTTATTTACTTATTTATTTATTTATTTATTTATTTATTTATTTATTGGCAGAACCAGGGATTGAACTCAGGCCCTTGCGCTTGCCAGGGAAGCGCTGATTCCACTGAGCCATTTCCCCAGCCCCTACATTAGCTATTCTTACATAAGAATCTATTCCAAACAACAATTTTTGTTTTTGTTTTTGTTTTTTTCAGTACCAGGGATTGAACTCAGGGCCCTGTACTTGCTAGGCAGGCACTTATTCCACTGAACTATCTCCCTAGCCCAAAACAACGCAGTTTAAAGCAACCACATGTTGTGGTGGTGGTTCTGTGGGTCAGCAGCCAGGGCTTACCCAGGATGGCTCATCTCTACTCTGTGTGCTCTGACTGAACTCTGGCTGCAGTTTGGGTGAAAAATCCAACATGGACCCTAGTTAGGAACACTGGGACTTTCTCCTCTCTCTCTCTCTTCTCTCTCTCTCTCTCTCTCTCTCTCTCTCTCTCTCTCTCTCTCTGACTTCTCTAGCAGTGACCTAGACTCCTTCACACATTGGCCCAGAGTCCCTGACAGCAGACCCAGGCCTAGAACTTACGTAACTTCACTTGGGCTGTAGGTGTTAGGTGTATGTGGCTCAGGTCCCATGCAGAGGGAGCCAGACTGGAGTGAGACTCCAGAGAGTTGCAATTCCCAGGGGGCAAGGAAGCAGCCCACCCAGCTACGCCCTAGGTTTCATGGTGCCTTCTTCAGTAGACCCCTCCAGAGCTAAGGACAGTGAGCACAACTGGCATTTCCTCTGCCCCAGGCTTTGTGGCCAGTGTGCTGGGGGCTGGGGGCATCAAGGGTGGGGAGGGCAGTGGGCCACAGATGCTGCTTCTGCAGGGCCTCCTGGCCCCTCCCAGTTTCACCATTACCTCCTCCATCCCAGGCTGCACCCAAGTGTGTATATCTATTATGGGAAAGGGGAGAACAACCCAGCAGTATGTCATGGGAGTGATAATTACATTCCAAACTCCCATCATGCCGTCTGCTGCTGACCTCTCACCCTTCCTCTCTTTTAATCACCCCTGGGCATCACTCACTCTGACAGAGCAGCAGCACAGGCCCTGTGACCTGTCAGCCTGGGGACATGACTTATAGGCCCTCGCAGGTGGACAAAGGGAAGGGAGATAGGCCACATAAATCTCCCAAGTGAATAAAAGAGAGTAATGGAGTGTGCTCTCCAGGCCTGCACTAGCAGATTCCCATGGTCTTGTTATTTGGCATAGACTTACAGTGATGAGGAAGTGGCCCTGGCTGACATGTAGGTCCCAATCAACCTTGCTAAAGCCAGCACCCTCCACTTGAGTCCCAATGTCACATTTACAGTAATGGCCCTGGGGAGGGTAGGAAGGGAAAGAGCGGGTCCACAAATGCTGACTCCCAGGCTGGCTGATTTTGTCACCATTGTGAGGAGGAAGGAGGACCAGCCTCAGGCAGACAGTCCCCCTTGGATGACACTCTTCTGGCTAGGGCCAGAGCAGGAGCATCACCAGGCTGGGTACTCCCCAGGGTCTCTAGAGAGAGCCTGGTGTGGTGTCTCCTACATGGTGATGGGCACCTGGATAGAGTGCACTTCTGGGGATGCCAGCATGGGTGTATGTAGGTGTGTCCACCTTTTTAGATATCTCTGAGTAGCAGGAAGTCACTTGTCCCCACCACAGCATCTAGAGGGAATGGAAGGCTGATGGCCTAGAACCCTGACTGGGTGAGCACATCTATTGCTACCTGAACCTTTCAGTCAGGATCACTTGATAATTCTGAAACATACTCACTCATGACACCAGCCAGCCCCCAAGTCCTTATTTACCCATGACTTACGAAATGGTGGCACATAGGTCATGGCCTTGGAGATGCTACTCCATGGTCTTTTATTTGGTCAAATTGGTTTTATCCAATTCAAATTAGTAGAATTCCTGGAGTTCATCCCCACAGAGCCCTGTCGTCTCCCCCTCTCCCAGTCCCATCATTTTCATCATCTACCTTTTCTCTGTAGAATTTGTGACTCCCAGGAGACTTTGTCCAGACTTTCCAGCCACCAAAGTTCTCACTCCAGCTCCTTATACCTGCCTGGAAAGCCCATGTTCTCCTTCAAACCCTATGTAGCTTTTACTGTATTTCAGCCTCACAATAACCCTCAGTAAATAGCACCCCCCTCCCAAAGTAGACAGAGAATGAGCTGGGATTAACTGGCTTGCTCTGGCCTACACAGCAGGGTAGAGAGAGATGAGGGCCCAGGGAGTCTGATTCTAGATATGTCTTCACCAGATGACTCTACTACACCATAGCCTCCACCGTGTCTCACTATTAATTTATCATGAACCCTCAGAGTTCAAGAGCTGCCTGGCCGACTTCTGCCTTGTGCACAGACAACTTTCCTGACGACCTCAGCAAGAGCAGGAGCCACCACCCCTGCTGGTGTTTTTCCCTGTAGGAAATGCTTCCTCTTCTTCCTGGAGCTCACTCCTTGAGTCCCCTGCTCACCACCACTGGCTCCTTTGTTGCTCTTGGAATCCACGTGAGAGAATCACAGCTGTGTGTGGGAGTCACTGTACCTTAAGAATTTAAGCTCTGTCTCAGGTGCTCTTCTCTCGTTGCTAGGACAAATACCCAACACCCAAAATAAAGAAAGAAAAGGTTTATTTACCTCACAGTCAGTGGAGATTTCAGTCCATATTCGGCTGGCTCCAAGGCAAAGAGCAAGCTTTCATGGCAGTGGCAAAGAGCAGAGAGCAAAAGGAGAGGCAGCTAGCTAGCCTCTCTCCCCTCCTTACATTGTAATGCAAATTATCCACCACAGGGCTAAGGTGTAGCTCTCACACCTGCAATCCTAGCATTGGATCAAGAATCAATCACAAACTCCAGAAGCTAAGCTGCCCCATGATCACATAAGGCTTTGGGGGGACACCTATACACAAACCATAACAAGGAATCTTGTTCAAGCCCAACAGCACTCTTGCTGTGCCAGCGAACAGCAAAGAACAAAAACCCAACTCTAAAGAGTTGGACCAAGTATGGTGGTACATGCCTGTAATCCCAGCATTCTGGAATGCTTAAGGCAAGAGGGTCAAAGTTTGATCCCATCCTGGGTAACAGCAACTTAGTGATCCCCTGTCTCAAAATGTTAAGAAGGGCCCAGGATAAAGCTCAGTGTGTAGGGTTCAGTCCCCAGCACCACCACCAAAAAAATAAAACAAAATAAGAAAGAAATTTCTTTTCTTTTTTTTTTTGGCGGAACCGGGGATTGAACTCAGACCCTTTCACTTGCTAGGGAAGCGCTTATTCCACTGAGCCATCTCCCCGGCCCCAGAAAATTTATTTTCTGATGAACTGGAAATCTAAGCGCGGGGACTGTGGCATCCAAGCGTTCCAACAGCATTCTCGGGAACCTGTGCCATGCTTTGGCTCTGCCTTACCCTGCCCTGTGCTCAGACATGCACTCACAATGTAGCACCCGTGGCAGACCCAGTCCACCAGCTCAGCAAGTTCACAGAGAAGGAAGCCCCCTTTTACTGGGTCCTAGGGTCCAGGGGATCCCTTCTAGAAGTGTTTTCTAGGTTCTTTCTGGACTGAACAGAGAAATGGTCGACACAAGAGCAAAAGGTAGTGAGCATTTATGCTTATTCAAGGTAGGAAAAGAAACATACTCTGCAGAGCAAATGTGGGCCAATTAAAAGGAAGAATAGAAATGCTCTACAAGGGGATAACAGCCCACTGTGTGAGAGAAAGCTATGAGGTAAAGAGAGAAAGCCATGAGGTAAACAGCAGCCATCTTTTGTGTCCTCCATTCCTCAGGCTAGTGTCAGATCTAGGTTTTCTATCAGAAACCTGCTTGAATTCTCTGGTGAAGAACTGAAGGTGGCTTTCTCTGACTGGCTCATGGTGCAGGGCTTTGGGAACTTTTTCTCCACATGGCCTGCATCTCCATGACTGACGGGTCACTCGCACTTGCCCAGTCACTTTGCCACACCCTAATATCTTGACTTACTTCTTTCCCAGGAATTCTAGCGAAAGTCAATGACAGGACTGTTTGGTTTGGGTTAGGTCACATGTTCACCCCTGAATAGTCCATTGTTTATCTAGAATGTGGCAGTTGCTGAATGAATGGTCAGGCCTAGGCCAGGCACCTACCCACTGGGGATTAGCCACACCTCTATGACATGGAAAGAAGGGTAGATTGATCCCCTAAGGAAAATCTAGAGCTGTTTTCGGAACAGAGGGGACTAGAGACTGGGCCAAAATAACTACTGCCCTTGTAGTTGCCATGATTTTGAGGTCTGACTCGCCTTGATACTTCTGACTACTGTTGGTGTGTTGCTGTGTCACTGTAGGTGTAGTCTGGAGAGCAGAACTCACTGACAGGTATGTGGTACCAACAGGTGGAGACTAGGCCCAGGCCTTTCCACTCCACCACGGTGTACTCCACTTTTCTCACAGGAACAAGGGCCCTCTTGATACTATCCAACCGTCCCTCAGTTCTGCGTCTCCTGGGTTATAAGCAGCTCACACTCCCCATCTTCCATGACCCCTTCTGAGTATGTACAGTCAAGTTTCTTTAAACAAAGCTGAGTGGCTTCATAAGTAATCACAATTTCAGCTTGACAGTTTCAGCCCATGGGAATCATCTAAGATATGAGAATGCCAGCTTTTCTAAGGGCTAGAGTCAAAATGTCACATGTTTTTAAGTCTTGGTTTTTAGAAACAGTGGCCCAAGACAGTGTTAAGAGCTGAGGCTGTGGGTTACCACTAGACACTCCATCTAGGCTCACATCATCCAATGACTATTCCTGTCTCATAAGAATGAGAATAGTAGCACCTAACTCATTGGAGTGTTGTGATGATTCAGTGAATTAATATCGGTAAACCTCTTAGAGGAGGGCTTGTGGCAGGGTGTTTGCTAAACAAACTAGTACTCGGGAAGTCAAGAGATATGAACTAAAACCTTGCTGCTCTTTAACCTATAATTACAGTCTGGGGCTTTGCAAGGGGGAACAATTTAATGTAGGACTCATAGTTTGTAGAATTACTTTATAATACTCAAATAATCATATACAAGAGAGTTCAGGAAATCTGTCCACACACTAAAGACCAAAAGAATCCAGCTGAGGGTCTGGATCCCACAGCAGTGTCCTGCATGGGTCCAGCTGAAGACCTAGAGCCCTCAACAAAGCCCTCATGAGTACAACTGGAGGCCAACAACCCGCCACAATGTATCATGCAGGTCTGTTTCAAGGTTCTGTGCTGGGAAGGCCCAAAGGTCAGCGGTAAAGGCTAGAAAGTCTATGCCAGCGGGATGAAGGATCCGTACCAGGAGGCCAAGGAATCTGTAGTGAAGCCAGGAAGCAATGCTCACAGTAAGAACCAGAGCTCCCCCAAAAGGTTCCAAAGCCATCCTCAGTGACAGTGAGGTCCCAAGTTTCTCCGAGGATAATAGCTGAATTCATATCAGGAAAGTCCGCATGACAAGCTCCTCCAGGAGACTGAGCAGCGCACCATCTTCCCCTCTGGAGCCAGGAAGCGATGCTCAAAGTATGGACCAGAGCTCCTTCAAAGTGAACCTCAGGGGCCCGCCCACTAGCTCAGTTGTTTAAGTGCCTGCTTAAACAAAGCAGTCAGTCTCTGGGAGCGGTGGATCGATTCCCAGGATTCCCAGATATTCGAGGCAATCCAGACCAGCGCTGGAGGCAATCTGAAGCCACCAAAAACAAAAACAAAAACAAAAAAAAAAACCCTTCTGCAAAGTGAACCACAGCCATTCTCAGCAACAACAAGGTCCCAAGCTCCTCTGACAATGAGAACAGCCAATTCACCAGGAAAACCATCATGACAAGCTCCTCCAAGAGAACCAACAGCCCCCAAACAGCTCCCAACAGCTCCCAACAGCTTTTCTTCTTCTCCATTTCTGTCTCTTATGCTGCTGGCAAAAATCCCCAGGTGGGCCTCCCACATTCAATACTATGCTGGCTCAGTTAGCTGGGTTGCAAGTTGACCACCAGTTGTCAATCCATCACCCCTACATTTCTGTATTAAGCTCCAAACCTGCTGTGTAGGTTTTACCAAATGCCCTGAAGTACAAGAGTGCAGTGTCTCAGTCTTCCCATCTTTAGACTTATGCAGTAGGAGAGTGAGGTTTGCTGGTGTGGCTGTTAACCCTGATTTATCAATTTAATTGGATAAAAGATCTCTTGGAGATTAATAAAGTCTACTTTTTAGTGTGTTTGGGTCATGGAGGTGTGTTGGAACTTTGGGTAGTATGTGTGGTCCCTGGCCCCTTCCTCTCTGGAACTGTTCACCTGCTCTGCCTCCTGACCTCCTTGAATGGAACATCTCTGCTCTCCTGTCTCCTTCCACCATGATGTTTCTCCTTGGAGCCAGCTGACTGTGGACTGGACCCTCTGAACCATAATCCAAGGTAAGTCTCCTCTCCTTTAGCTTGTGGATGTTGGGTATTACATCCCAGCTGGTTAAAAGAGCTGTTAGGCGTCATCCTGGCCCCTAGGACTCACATGCCTTTCTGTGTATTTCAAAGCCCTCTGTTAGATAGGAACTCTTTCCCAAAACTGTCTGAAGAGCATTACTTTCCCTGATAAAGGGTATATAGCACTACCCGTTGAAATTTGGAAAAAAAAAATTCTCTCTACAGGGCCAAAGTTATGACTTAATCAGGAAGAATAAATTCAGCTTCCTTAAAGTCCAAAGCAACAATCCCCAAACTGGGGACACCTCCCTAGATCACTCACCAAGCTAAGCCTTGGCCTTTAATAATAAATAAAAACATTCATATCATTTAATGCTGTGACTTGAAAGTAACAGATCACTCTCCTTAGCAGCTTACTCACAAAGATTTATGGCATCTGCATATCTAGGAGTCCATAGCAGCAGCCTTAGGTCTGGCAATTCAACAATATATCAAGGACTTAGGCTCATGTTATTTGTGTTCTGCCATTCTTTTTTTTTCTTCTCCCTTTATATATTTGGCACAGGGTCTCACTATGCAGCTCAGACTTGTAGTGATCCTCCCGTTTTCAGTCTCCCAAGTGCTGGGTTTATAAGAGTACGCCACCACACCCATACTCAATGACTGGCTTAGTGTGCCCCGTGTATGTGGGGGTGG
>NW_004524583.1:10739753-10740891 GCF_000260255.1 Octodon degus
GCAAGCAGCCATACTCAGTATCCATCGTATACCACAGCAACTACTGGCTCAAGTTGGCTTATGAATTTAATACAAGACCTTGTTGCTTTCCTTTCAGGGATGCTATCTCTCTGAGAAACCTAATTCTCAGTGGTTTCTGTGATAAAACTCAAGATGGGACTAGGAATGAGTATGGCAGTGTCTCCCACAGCTTCAATCAGAAACATAATCCAGAAGCTCCTGTGAGGGCCTTGGTCTCCAGCTTGGCACTATCAGGAAGTGGTAGAACCCTTGAGATGGTGCCTAGTGACATTAGATGGAGCTAGGACACCCTGGGGTTGTGTCCTTGAGGGCAACAGTGGGACTCTTGGCATTTCCTCTCTGTTGCCCAGATGCCATCAAATGAGCAGGAACACACGGCAGCATCATAGGCCCCGAATCCACAGGCTTAAACATAGACTAAAACCATTTATTCTTTGAAGTTGATAATCTCAGGTAGTCTATCACAGTGAGAGAACTCGGACCAATACAATGTCTCATGTGATCCAAGCTCGGAGGAGCTGTTCAGGACCCCACAGTTTCATAGACCCCACTGGTATGAAAGAACACATATGTACTTTTTTTCCAAATGGCTAACAGTTACTCAGACACAGGTTTTTAAGTTGCATATGCCTAGTAACTTAAAAAAAAAAAACCATTTAGGTGTTACTATAGACTTGGGGCCTCACGAAAACCTCTAAGAGCTGTGCTAGCTTGGGAACCCGCTGTCTTTTGACCCTTGTCAGGACACTTCTCGTTCTTGCACGTGAGACTCATCCCCACCCAGAGGTCCTGTCAGACAGCAGGAAAGGGAAGCAGCAGCAAGAGGCTTCACCTGCTCAGTGGTTGAATCCAAATCTGTAGAAAGCCTTCTGCGTCACAGCCCTGTGCTTGGAGATGAGAACCAAGCAGTGCATGGGACAGGAGATGCCTTTCCTCACAGAGCTTCTACTCCTTTTTTTTTTTATTTTTATTCCGGTACTGGGGATTGAACTCAGGACCCTGCGCTTGCCAGGCAAGTGCTTATTCTACTGAGTTATCTCCCTGGCCCTCCTCACAGAGCTTCTGCCCTGGGTGAAAATACAGAGCCATGGGACCTTCACCAGGTGATGGACTAAGA
>NW_004524583.1:10740991-10742550 GCF_000260255.1 Octodon degus
CTCAGTCTGCTGAGCTACCTCTCCAGCCATTCTGCCATTATTAACTATTGATTCTTGCCTCATAGTCACAAGATTATTGTTTTAGATCTGGGCATCATGGTCTACAGCCTTCTCTGAAATACAAAGAAAGGAAACATATCAGCCTCAACAAATTTTCCTCTCTAGTCTTTTCTTATTGAGAAGCAAAATATCTTTTCTAGAATCCCCCAATAGATTTACATCATCTTCTAATATAGTACTAACCAGAAGAAATTCACATTGCTACAAGTAAGGGCCAGGCTAAGAGTACCCATACCTCGTAGTAAGTGGGGGTAAGGAGGAAGTGGGTCAGTAATGGCTACTGCATGGCCAGCCACCTAGGCCTACTGAGGCATCCTGAGCAATACCATCATCCTATTGGTGCCGTCCTCTCATATCCAGATGTTGGGGCTAGAAATAACCTTGAATACATTGTGCCCACCCTCTTCCTGTGGCTACGATAAAAGGGAGGTCCAAGGGGGAAACGACTTACTGATATCCACACCACTAGTAAGGAGCTAAACGGTGACATTATCCCTAAACGATGATAACAACACATACTAAGGTCAGGGTTCTCCAGAGACACATGTGTGTGTGTGCGTGCGTGTGTGTGTGCGTGTGATAGAGAGAGAACTGGGAGGGTGTTGCACATGTAATTGTGAGAGCCGCACAGCAGGAAATTCAGGTGAGTTTATGTTGCTCTCTTGAGTCCAAATCCCACATGGCAGCAGGCTCAGAGCTCAGGCAGCAGCATTTCAGGATTTCTACATTATAGTCTTGAGAATTTCTTCCTTGAAAGACCTCAGTCTTAAGACGTTAATGGCCTGGACGAGGCCCAACTGTATAAGAGACAGCACCTGATTAGTCAAAGTCTACTGTTAATCACATCTAAAAGTACCTTCAGCACAACATCCTCACAGCTCCCTGATCAAACAACTGGGCACAATGGCCTAGCCAAGGCCCCGCATAATTAACCATCACAGGGGAGCACCAATCTCACTGGACCCTGCGAGTCAAATGAGTGCATACCTGTGACATTCTCAGAACAGGGCCTGACACAATCCATTTTGTGAAAGTGTCTGTTAATTTAAATATGGAAGCCAAGGGGCTGGGGAGATGGCTCAGTGGAATAAGCGCTTCCCTGCAAGCGCAAGGGCCTCAGCTCAATCCCTGGTTCCACCAAAAAAAAAACCAACAACAACAACAACAACAAAAAACCAAATACATATGGAAGCCAGCAAACAAACTGAGACTTGAATCCAAATCTCCCATTGCCATGGTTTCCAAACCATGCACCAACATGCCCCTGGGCACCATAGCACACACAGAGGCATCACGGGACATTTGAAATTTTCCAGGCAAGCAGCCATACTCAGTATCCATCGTATACCACAGCAACTACTGGCTCAAGTTGGCTCATGAATTTAATACAAGACCTTGTTGCTTTCCTTTCAGGGATGCTATCTCTCTGAGAAACCTAATTCTCAGTGGTTTCTGTGATAAAACTCAAGATGGGACTAGGAATGAGTATGGCAGTGTCT
>NW_004524583.1:10743885-10797650 GCF_000260255.1 Octodon degus
AGAGAGAGAGAGAGAGAGAGAGAGAGAGAGAGAGAGAGAGAGAGAAAGCCTCCCTCCCTAGCCTCACCAGCTGGGCCCATGCCTCTGAAAAGCTGCGGTGCGAAGCCCCCTACCCTCCCCCCATCTGCCGTTTAACAATGATGGAAGTTGCTGTCAGCGCGTGGAGACAGTAATAAACACTCTTCTTAATAACACAGGGTGTACCTCTTATTAAAATGAATGGACTCCCATGGCGCAGCCTGGGGCCACACGGCTGGCAGCCAGCCGGGGACAGCAGCCCTCAACGGGAGCAGTTTATCTGCTGTAATTACTGGCAGGACAATGCAGCGAGGGCTTCTGGGGCAGGTGGGGCTGGGTACAGGCCCAGCCAGGCTCAGAGACATATCACATACACGGAGAGGCTTGGACTGTCCCAGAAGGAGCCAGCATCCCTCATCCCTCAAGTCTGAGAGTACAGCATCCCATCTGTAAAGGTACACACACACATAGGGGACACATACAATCCTGGAGTTGACAGCACCCCTCTGATGAGACTCATGTATATCTGATGTGCCCAAAAAAGCAGCAAGAGGAACAAGGCCCTTCACGCCATGCCTGTAGGGATGGCCAGGGCCACTGGTGTGAAGTAGACACCACCTGTATGCAGACATGGAGGCAGGTGTGTGTGGAAGGGAGGGGCCTCCAGCCACAAGAGGACACAGAGCTGCCTGGTGAGGGGAACAGGTGCTGCTGTCCTTGTGATCAGTGAGACCCGGGTCCCTAGAGAGCTCACAGGGTTGTGACCTGCTGAGATGAAGGGCAGCGAAGAGCCCCATGACAGACTCTGATGGCACCCTGGTGCCTGAGGAAATGCTAATCCACTCTTCTACAGTTAGTTGCTTCATCTGTTGGAGGAATATATGAACAAATATAGCGTACGCTAATACGCCACACGCATATACACATAAAACTTGTACACTGACACATATGCACAGGCATGCCAAGACTCAGTGCACACATGAATGCAGACGCATGCAGGCACACAGAAATCCATTCCTTCACGTCTGACAAACCTCTCACGTGGGTTAGCTCCAGCACAGTGCTGGAGACAGACCCGCCAGCCTCACCTCATGTAGATGACCCATGACGCACCATCAAAGGCCTTGCTTTTTCGGTCAGTTCTCCTCTTGAAAAGCAAGTGAAAGATGTTTTGTGGGGTGCCCAGACAAGATAAGTCAAAGGAACAAAGAGGGTCGCAGAGTCCCTTTCTTCCAGTAGCCCAGAGGGCCAGCGGCAACATGAGGCCTCTTCAGGCAGAGGCCCTGCCCTGCCTCACACAGAGCCCCTTCTGGGAGGTTTCCTCTACAACATGAGCCAGAGACCCTCCCTGGACTTGCTGTGAGGAAAGCCTCCCACCAAGCAGTGGTTTCCAGAGTTGCTGGAATGACAGCTCCCTTGAAAGACAGCTAAGGACAGGTTGGCCATTGTGTCACTCACCATGAGCCTGGGCTACCCTTGGGGGTGAGGTGTAGTATAAACACATGGCGGGTCCCTTCACTGTTTGTCTCAGGTGGCTACAAGGAAAACCTTGGTTGGGACAGTTTTGAAGGAGGCAGTGACAGTGGTAAGGAAAGACGCGTGGACAATGATTATAATATTAATAACCCAAAGTACCAAGTTTTGAGTACCTACCACAAGCCAGCTCTGATCTTCAACATCATTGTTACTAAAATTGTGGTCTCTGGTCTAGTGGCATCAGCCTGTTAGAAACATAGGACCTCAGCCCCACCCCAGGCCAGCTGGTTCAGAACGTGGGTTTTAGTAACCTCCTGGGAGATATGGAGGCATAGCGAGCTGTGAGAAGCAACACTTTGTAGTTTGCCTCTATGCATCCTTAGTCCATCCACGGGATGCATATTTTTTCCTTTCAGTTTTACAGATGAGGAAACAAACCCAGAGAGGTGGCCCCAGCTGTTTAGGCACACAGGAAGGAAAGAGTAGAGTTGGAATTCAAACCAAGAAGGAAGCGGTGGGGCTGGTGAGATGGCTCAGTGGTCTAAAGCACCTACTTAGAACAAGCTAAGCTAAGCAAAGCACAGGGACCGCGGTTCAATCCCCAGCACCACATGCCAGCCAGCCCCGCCCCCTGGTGGGCTGAGCTGGCCACACACACGCACACACACACACACACACAAAATAAATAAAAGAAGGAAGCGGTGGTGGGGTAGGAAACAGAAGCTGTTTCTAACCTGTGGGTTCTGTTTGACTGTTTCCTGTCACAGGTCGTCTTCTGGAAGGGATGCCTGAGGTTCCTTGGGGATACCGGGACCCATCCCTGCACCACGGCTTACTGGGTACCACAGCACTGTCTGTGCCTGGCAACCCTTGTGAGTGTCCCTGCAAGAGGAGAGTCCAGTCTTTATCCACTGCTGGGGCTCCTCAGCCCATCCCTCCAATACATCTGGCCTAGGGCCTGCTGGGTCAACACCGCCTGTGAGCCAGATGCATGCTTCGCCTGACCAGGGGCTGGGACAGGAAGGTGTCCTCAGCCCCTCCATGAGGAAACCACAAAGCTGTGCTCTCGTCTGCTGGCAGCATCCGCCTGGGGAGCTGCAGCATCCGCCTGGGGAGCTGCGGCATCCGATGCGTCTCATTCAGAACCCTCAATCTTTCCCATTAACTGAGATTGCAGGTTCAGAGCACAAACATTGCCGCCTGTCACTGCCGCCGCACATCAGCCATCAGCCCGGCATGGTCTCGTCTCCTTCAATCCATCACACAGGGATTCTAGGGCTCTCACTCCCAACCTGCGCTGTGAGCCCTTCCCCCAGCCCAGGCCCAGAGGACTGGCGGCATGCCGAAGTGGGAGCAGAATGAAGGCTGGGGTTCTGAGGCCATAAACTGAGGGCAGGGGCCTCTTCTGAGAGGCAAGGGCCTCTCAGGAGCTGAGCTCAGCAGTACGTGCGGACCCCAGGCTGGGCCACAGAAGGGCTGCCAAGCTATTCCAGAGGAAGGACAGGAAGAGGAGACGAGAGGCTACCCCAACCACCCTCAAGGCCTGAGCTCTATGCTTGTTGCCTCCAAAAATGCAGTTACTGATGTTAAAATTGTGGGTCCTGGGACCCCACTTCTGGGTGTTCTGATTCTGTCTGCGATGGGATCAGAGAATCTACATTTTAAAGGAGCCCGCTCCTGGAATTCTCAGGCAGTTAAGGAACATTGCTGATAGAGCACTATGTCAGGCGGGTTAGGCTAGGCTCTGCAGTTATAACAGTCAGCCCCCAAATCTCATGACAGTTCATTTCTTGCTCAAACAATAAACTCAAGGCAAGCTGGCAGGGAGGCTTCTCACTGAGGGCACTCAGAGACCTGGGCTGAAAGGACTCCAACTGATTCCACTTGACCATGTTCCTGTGGTCACCAGGCTGGTGAGGACTGGAGTTGGTGGGACCATGTTGGCAGATATGTGCTGCAGCCTGAAAGTAGGACGTACCATTCTGCTACAACCCAGGGGCCACAGCTAATCATGGGACCCTGCCTAGCTTCAAAGGGGCAGAGAAAATCATCCTCTGCATATCAGATAGCAGAATTTGGATCGTAGGTAGCTCCCGGAAACACTGTGCTATAGAGGCTTGGTCCTCGCCTAGTGGTATTGGGAAATACCAGCTGGGAAATTGGTGGAAACTTTGAGAGGTGAGGCCAAGTGGGAGATCTTCAGATCATTGGGGGTGTGCCCTCAAAGGGGATGCTGGGACCCCAGTTTCTTCCTTTTGGCATCTTTGCCACATGCACTGCCAGGGTGTGCTGCCTCCCCATAGGCCCTGGAGTAGCACAGCCATCAGTTATGGACGGGAGCCTCAGAAACCAGGAGCCAAAGCAGCACTTTACACTACATAATTTGCCCATTTGGTACAGTGGGGGCGTTGTGTTCAGTACTGCAAAGGCCCTGTGGCAGGCAAGAGCTCTGTAGACCCAGGAAGCAGTGTCCTGGAGAAAGAAGACTGCTGAGTGAGGTGCTCCTGAGGGCAGCGGGTAGCCCCTGTTCCCATACAGGGCACACCCAGCCAGGTTTAGGACCTAGTGGCTGTGGCTCTACTTTCAAATCTGTCCTCTGCAGCTGGCTTGGGGTAGGGGGGACAGGGAGTGTAAAGCAGATTTCCAGGGCTGGCCAGACTTCCCTGGGTCCACCAAACCCTCACCCTGCGCCAGGCAAACCCAAATACAGCCTGGCTCTGCCCTTCTCAGGCCCAGAGATCCTGCCCAGGGGTGGCCCCTCGGACCTCTCAAGAGGAGATGCCAAGAGTCCCGGGCCACAGCTGGAGGCCTCCTTTTGGCCTTTTCTCCCGCACTTACAGAGGAAGAGCGACCTCTAGTGATAGATGCCCGTACAGAGCTGTCAACAGGCCCCTCCTTCAGAAACCCGGATGGGGACGACCCAGGCAGGTGGAGCAAGGCCTGGGACACCCGGAGGAGCTGGAGGGTGGGGAGCAGCTAGGTGGCCTGTGGTCGTGGAGCAGGGTTGGGAAGCTGTTTAGGATCCAGTCAAGGGCACTCTCTATGTCTTGCACTGGGTGGGTGACAAGGGTACGTGGAACTCTCAGAGCCTCAGTGTTCTCTTTTAGGGCCAAGATCTCCTGGGAGTTTTACACCAGTCTTGTTGGGGTTAGAGACATAGCTGCACTGGAGAGGGCTGGAACCCAGGCTCAAGTTGAGAGGCGTCACAGCCGAAGGCCATACCGTCTCCTTTGTGCCTCGCACCTCCTCTGGCTGGACCTCCACGAGGACCGCGCGTCTCACACCAGGGAGCTCCTGGGCTCAGCTGCACATCAAGAGGGCAGGGCCAGCTCTGCGTCTGAGCTGGAAGCAGGTGTTTGCGGTGAGGGGTCTGCGCCTTTGCAGGGGGCTCTTTGCCTGCTCACCCGGCTTCCCTTGCTTCTTGCCCAGGAGCTGGCAGGGCCCACCTACTCCAGAGCAACTGAAGAACTTTCCAGAGTTGAAAAAAAACCTGAGAGGTCCCGGGTGCCCCCTCCTGATGATGAATTCTTCTGTACCTCATCCAGCCCCAAGTGGGGTGCTTCCAGTGGTGGGGACCTCACTGCTTCTGTCCTCACATTCCATTCCATTTGGGGCATCCATGATGCACAGCTGCCATTGACCTCCACTGACCTGGGGGTTAATTCTAACTCTCCTCCTGAAGGTATGCAAGATAGAGCCATGCAGGCCATCTTACCATACTTGTGTGAACACTGGTTGAAAATAGCCCTAGTTCCTTTGACCATTCTTCACACGCGACCTTGTCTAGAGGCTGCTGGGTTCTGACCTCCACTCAGGAACATATTCAAGTCCTTGCTCTGGTCCGATCACTTGCTAAACACTTTGGGAAACTGTATGTGAAATGGACTTATGAAAAAGACACTAGGGAAAAAGCTCTACACGAGCATATCTGACAAACGACACCTTCTACAAAATAAGAGAAAACACCTGCCACCGATCATTTTGGAGCGAGCTGAAGTAGTATGGCCTCTCATTTCTGCTGATTCAGCTACCCCCAACTTTCACAAATAAAAGAAGTCTATTATTTGGTCTAGTCAATATGTAATTGCTTCATCCAATGAGAAGCACAGAGCTCATTGGCATCGTGCCTGCCCCACCAAACCCCCAGCCACCAGCAGAGTGACATTGTGGTACCTATTGAACCCCAGAAATATGGGGAAATTGGAGGCCTTGGGGCTTCTGGTTCACTCTTTATATCTGTTTTGTGTGTCCCCCGAAATTCATGTGTTGGAAATGTTGGCCCCAAATTTGTACACAGATGGCATTCAGTGTGGGAACCTGGAAGGTAAGGAGCATCGAGTGAGAAATGAGGGCAGGGCTCCAAGAATGCATTAGGAAAGGCAGAGAGACCTGGGGCCTTGATCTTGGGCCTCCCAGCCTCCAGAGCTATGAGAAATACACTTCTTTTCTTTATAAATTACTCAGTCTGAGATATCCTGTGAAAGCAGCAGAAAACAGACTAAGATATCTTAAGTATCTGTATCCCAATTCCCCTCGAGGAGAGCCAGCTGTCTCCTACTCTCAGGCTCTACACGCAGAAAGCCTCCAGCCCAACTCAGAGTGGGTGACCAAGACTCTAACCAATCCCAGCATCCATGGCCCCAGACCCAAAGCTGGTTCTGGTCGGAGCCAATGAGACACAAAGTGTCTGTCTGGGAATCCTGAAAATGAGGCTCATCCCTGTGGGTTGGAGGCTCCAGGGCAAGAGCAGCTGGAGCCACTTGGTGAGGCTGAGGGGGTGGGACCACAGTTCAACAGTAAACACACAGGTAAGCACGCAGGTTCCTCCCCAGAGGGTGTCTGGTGCTGCCTCTGCATTTTGGTGGGAGAAATTATAAGGGGTAGTCTTTTCCCCCACCCAGCCCCATTCTCTGCTTTGGAACTTGGGGGCTCCCAGGCTTGCTGTGCCTTCCCTTCTGTGTTACCATTCTCTGAAGCCATTTCCCTATCTTACCAGGAAAGAACCCTTCATCTCTTTGATGCCCATAGTGGAGCTTCCAGATCAAAAGCCAGAGCCTGCATTTGAGCAGCCTCATGCCCCGGGGACAGAGACAGAGGATCAGGTGTGAGCAACTTGATTTGCATGAAGTCTGGCAAACCTCTGTCACTGAAGGGAGTTGGGCTGGCTCCTGGGTGAGGAGAGCAGCCTGAACTCTGAGCCGCTGTCCCGCTGTAGCTGGCTCGTTACCGGTAGCCTTGGAGAGGACACCAGGCTGGAGAGAGGACCCAGCAGCACGAAGGGCCCTGTGGGCGCTGGAGGAGGTGGTTACAGGCAATGGCCCTGCTCCCCACCCAAGGCTGTGGCAGCCTCCGTGGGCACTCTGCACTGTCCTCTGTTGGGATCTTCATGGCCCTGGGTTCCCCGTGAGGCTGGTCTTGACCTCTGTCTTGCTGCAACTCTGGTTCTGATTCATAGGTCTAGGTCTTTTAAGATGTCTGGGCTTTTCACAAAGCTAAACATGGTAGAATTAGCTGTGCCCTCACGGAGTGAGGAAGGCTGCAATCCGAGGGGGTGGTTGCTGCTGTTTGTGCTGAGGCGTGAATGAGAGTTTATGAGATCTCTGCTCTTTGGGGGGCCAGAAGATGCAAAGGAAGGTCTTACGGATTTCTTTTCTTTCTTTCTTTCTTTCTTTCTTTCTTTCTTTCTTTCTTTCTTTTTTTTTTTTTCAGAACCGGGGATTGAACTCATGCCCTCCGCTTGCCAGGAAAGCGCTTATTCTACTGAGCCATCTCCCCGGCCCCTTTCTTTTCTTTCTTGTTGGTTTTCCTTTGGAACCGGGGATTGAACTCAGGCCCTTGCACTTGCCAGACAAGCACTTATTCTACTGAACTATCTCCCCAGCCCCTGCGATTTCTCACCTCCCTCCTGAGCTACCAACCACAAGAAGGGCTGTGGCACAGTGCAGGCTGTCGCCAGGTGGAGCTGCCATTCACTTTTGTCTCTGTGACAGATTTGTACCCAGTGCCGACTACATGCAGCTTCCAGGGACTGGAAAAGCAGGGTAATAATAAAGATAAAATCAAACTGGAATCTCTCTTGTAATAAGCTTTCTATTCTAGTGGTAGAGTCAAACACAATACAAAATTAAAGAGGAAAGCATCCGTTAACAATGAGCATTATATAGAGAATTTCGACGAGGCAAGGTGGCAGTGACTGACCAGAGACGAGGGAAGATTAGGAAAGAGAGCTAAAACCAAGACCGAGTGCTATTGCCCGTCCTCCTGGGCCAGTGATGAGGGAATCTGGACGCAAGAGTCTGCTTTAGGAAGATCAAGGGAAGAACATCCCGGATAGAGGACAGGGCTAATGCAAAGGCCTCGGAGTCAGGTATCCTCGGCCTGGGCTAATGCAAAGGCCTCAGAGTCAGGTATCCTCGGCCTGTAGGAGGAGCAATGTGAGGTAACAGCACCTTGCAGTTCTTTGTTGAGTGCTTATCAGGTGCCAGACAATGTTCTAATTATGTCTGATTTGATTTTCACAACAACCCCATTGGAGGAGGGGCTTTGTCATCCTCATCTTGCAGAAAGCAAGAAGGATGGCTGGAAAGGCTGCCTGAGGTCACATAAAGAAATGGCAAACTGAGACCCAGCTCCAGGGGATGTGACTTACGAGGCATCTGGCACTGGAATAGCTCTCACTAGGTTAGGTGGGTGGAGAGAAGACTGAGATAAGAGCGGACACAGCACCTTCTGCTGGCTCTGGGGTGTAGTCAAAAGAGCACTGAACCAGGAGTCCAGAGACTGCCCCATGAAGCAGCCACCCTGTGACCTTGAACCAAGGCCTAACTTGTCTGAGCCTCAGTTTCCTCATCTGTAAAATGGAGATGAGAATAAATCCTCTTCTCCGGTACAACAGTGAGGAATTGATGGAAAGAAATGAAAATTCTTTGAAAACCACTGAGCCCTGGGAAGACATAGATATTTTGGCTCTAGTATGACTTCCTCCCATGTAGGAGTCAGGGTTTGCCCTCCTCCCTCTTTTTCTGCTTTAACCATCTGTCTCGCCAATCGAAAATCTGTTCTGCCTGACCCCTAGCTGACCAGAGCCTTCCCTCTCCCTCTGTCCTGCCATAGCCTCCCCCTCACAACCCTGGCTTGACTCTGGGGGGCTCAGTTGAATATGCAAATGTCTCCCCAACCAGCTGGTATCTGCCTCCCAGAAACACATGTTCCACAGCCCCTCTGGCTCACTGGGGATAGAGGGACCAGAGCCTCTGCCTCTCTGAGGCCCAGAGTGGACGTATTACCGAGCACATGACAACACAGCAAGCAGATGGGGAAGGGCTGTGAGATGCAGGGAGGAGGGCAGGAGAGGAGCAGGAGATCTGTGCCAGAGAGGGGACAGGGTGGGCCTGGATGATGGGATGAGAAGGTTGGGAATGTGCTCGCACGCATGGGCATGCTGCCTACTTGGATGGTTCATTTCTACTGACCCATCTTTGGGCATCTTGATAAAAACGTTGAGACCTCCAAAGTCCTCCTGGGTTTGCAAAATTAACCTTACCCATGTTAAAAAATGCACACGCACACACACACACACACACACACACACACACACACACTTATGACCTACACAGAAGTTTCAAGATTAATGTACCTAAAGGACCCTCAATAGTCAATACCTTTACCCACCAACTAAAGAAATCAGCTTTTGGACCCAAATTCAGGCAAAGGCTGCTGTGTATCCCTCTTGCAGTGTCCACTCCTGTCAGGGGAAGCGCTGCCCTGAATTCAGTGTGGATTAGCCCCGTGTGTATCCCTTCAGATTTTTACCATCTTGGAACAGATCACTAAATAATATGCAGTATTGTGCATGTTTTTGATGCTAAAGAAATTCCTTCCACACAGTTTAAGGTTTCTGCAGCTTCCCCTGTAGCTTCTGTGTTGTGTTTGTGAGCCTCAAGGGTGTGCACTGTTCATTCATTTCACTGCTATTTTGCTATTTTTCATTGCATCTCAATCACCAGACAGAGAACACTTAGCCTGTGGCCTTGGCCCTCTGGTCCCCGGCTGCCATCATTCCAGGCGGGCTCTTGGTGATATTTAGTACAGAATCTCAGTCTAAGACCCTGATCTCAGTCTACATCCTCCTGTTCCTCTTGGCAGCTGACAGTCCTAGGAAGGCCCCAAGGGATGGCCCCAGAGGGGAGACGGGGTGGAGAAATCTCTGCTTCTGCGCAGTAGGCCTGGAATGAGTAGCTGGCTAGATTAAGACTTGGTAATAACAGCCATCATGAATGGTCTAGCTCAGTGGAGGAGCGCTTCACTCTGTGCCGTGCCCTGGGTTAGGTTCTGTCCCCAACACCATGTCGTCTATGTACCCCAGGCCAGGCCAGCACCATTCCTGGCACTGTATGATGACTCATTCAATGCTCACACAGTGCTGGGGGGTAGACGCTAGGACTTCCTCCATTTTTCTCAGGGATAAGGTAACACAGTAACATTTCAGGGATGCACCCAAGCCACCAGTTCCCCAGTGCCAGGCCTCAAACCTGCTCCAACCACGACACATGTCCTCATAATACAGCCCCAGGTTGCAACATGGGTCCCCTCCTGCTGGTGACCACCTCTGAGCCTTCTCATTTGTTGCCTTCTACAGGATACAAGCTCCCAAGACTGAGGGCTAACTGAGTCCCTTAAGGAGGAGTCCCCAAAGGAGTCCCCCAAAATCCTCAGGCACAGATGGTGGCAGAACAGCGACGTGGGGAGCCAAGTTCTGCTTTCCACTCCGTGCAGGATGCTGGGAGTCGGTGCAGGGCCGGGGCTGAGTGCTGCTTATTCAGAAATGAAGTAAATGAACAGGAGTTGAGGGTTGTTCCCCCCCCCGCCCCCCCCGGGGATGCAACTCAGGACCTTGTACTTGCCAGGCAGGCACTTACATGTCTGAGCTATATGCACAGCTCAGGAGTTGAGATTTTTCAGACTAGATAGCATTTAAGATCTATTCCACCCTCAAGTTACAGGCTTCTAACATAGAGGTTGCAAGCACTTTCCAGAAAGGCCTAGAATGTGCATCTTGTAAGCATCGAGGGCAGACAGCTTCTGTCACAACCCTGCCATCGCAGCCAGAAAACAGAAGGATGACAGGTAAAGGAACAAGTAGCTGTGGGGCTATTTGTGGATACAGAAGCCTGGAATTTCTCACGACATTACTTGCAGGAAATGTTATTTTTCTTTTGCTGTTTTCCTCAGCCAGGTAAAGACAACTTTTCTCAGCTCACCGGCCAAGTGAAAATGAGAAACAGGTCTGACTTGGTGAACCCTGTCCTAGAAAGAAAGGCCTGGATTGCGGTCTAGACGTAAGAGATTTAAATTACAGTTCTGCCGCTTTTGAGCGGTGCAACTGCGTGCACATGCTTAAGCTCTCTGATCAGCGTTTTACCTCCTCTCTGCAGCTGAGATGCCGCCTACCCCAGCCCAGCGACGGAAGGATGCGAATGAGAAGGCCAGAGCTCACACCCTGCTCTGGGCAGCAGGCAATGCGCAGCCACCCTGGAGGGCCCATAGCTGCCTCCCGCCCCACGTCTAATGCCCTTCTAAGTCAAAAAGTAAAGGACTCTGATGGTCCCCTCTCCGTTCCTCGCAGCTGGGATCCCTCCCCTGTCTCCCACCGCCTGCTTCCATGGAGCGACAGGGTCCACATGCTCTATCCCCTGCCCTGGGAACCTATCCCCATCTTGCCCTGGGAGGCTGTGAACACCCGAGCCAGGTCCCGCATGTGGGCAGAAAATTCACAGCACTTACCCCAGACGTCTGGACCTTGGAAAGCTCTTCATCCAGGCCCTTCTCTGTGTCTGTGTGGGAATGTTACTGACGCCAGATGGCCACTTTGTGCCAGGACTTTGGTAATATCCAAGAGGACCCCGTGTCACCAACAAAGGACACTTTTTTCTGAACAGTGGCAGATACGCGAAGCTTAAGAAAGGGGAATAAATGTAAATTGGGCCTTTTTGAACCCTGAGTGGTGCCAGCCCTGGTCCTGATAGTGGGCAGCACTGAACCTTTAGAGAGGAAAGAACGGCAGGCGAAGACCACTGTGCACGCTCCCTTCCCTGAGCCCTGTGGCATCCAGGTACTGGCCCACCAGGAAGGAGAGGCTGCAGAACTCTCTCTTTAGTGCTTTTGCACATCTGGGCAGGGGAGGGCAGGGACCTGCGGGCAAGGACCAGGGAGATGTCTCCCTGCAACACACCGGCTGTGTTGGCTGCTAGGGTGACCAGGATGAAGAGCCGCAGATGGGGTGCCTCACACCCCAGAAACGCACTTACCCAATCACCTGCAGGTCAGAAGGCAACAACAGCTTTGGTTTCTCTTGAGGCCTGTCTTCGCTCACAGACACCCACCGTCCTGCTGTGTCTTCAGAAGGTCTTTTTTCTGTGCATCTCCATCCCTGATTTCTCCTCTGGCCTCTAAATTTCCTCCTAAGGACACAAGTCGTGTTGGAATGGGGTCCATTCCTGTGACCTTGTTTTAACTTGATTACTCCTTTAAGGGCCTTGGCTCCAAAACCAGCCACACCTAGAGTACTGGGAGTTAGGGTTGGGTATATAGCTCTATCTCCAATCCTGAGCTCCTCACGCCTCCCCAGCCCACAATAATGCGACAGCACGGGGAGTCCCTGAGGTCACAATGGCACAGGATCTGGCAGATGAGAGGGGCTGCCTTACAGGGGGCAGGGGATGCTCTGGGCAGAGCACACTGATGTAGGAGCAGGCAGAGGGGGGCTTGCATCAATAGACAAGTGGCACATTCCCTGAGAACCCAAAGTATCAGCCATTCTCAGCAATGATGGGTTGTGGGCTCCAGAGAGCCCCTGGATGCCAACCCGCAGCCCAGAAGTCCCATGTGCACTTCCTGTGCTGCTTTCACCTGCTGCACCGACAGGCAGCTCTCTTTGCTCCACTCCACCCTGACAGGACAGAGTGGCAGCAGAAGCTGGAGCTTTGGAGCCCGAGATGTGCTACCACACCTGAAGTCAAACTCACTCACCCATGCCTCCCAGGGACACGGATGGGGGTAACTGGAGCAGGTGCAGAGGCTGCTGGTGAGGGCCCCCAGTAGGAAGGTTGCCAGTTGCCCTCATCCCAGCTCCCGGCTCAGGCCCACCCCATGCCAAGTCTTCTCCTGTCCCTTACTACACCTTGCAGCTTCCCTCCAGCACGCCCTGCCCCGCCTTCCCTCCCCCCAGCGTCCCTCCTCCCTCCCCAGCCCGCAGGGGAAGGTGGCTGGCAGTCTGGGAGCTGGCTCACAGGCCTCCTCTCCTTTTGCGCATACCTCCTGGTACGATTATTAAACGCAAATTACAAAAGACGTGACCCAAACGATCTTTATTTCTTCTTTCAACAAGTGTTGCCTGCAGGGCCCTGATTCCAAATTCTGTTTCAATTATCTCAGCCATTTTAGACACAAAGCAGCCGGTGTTTGTAATTACCAGTGAGGAAGGAGGCAGAGAGAGAAGGGAAGTCCAGGGCTCCAGCTCAGGAAGGCTGTCCAGTCTGAACTTGCACTTGGGGCAATTAAATGTACCCAAAGCAAAAGATGAGACTCGCTGGAACACACCAGGTCACTGCAGGAGGTGCCTAGGGGGAGGCTCACGGGGGTGGGCTTTCCAGCTGCAATCTCTGGCTCCCACATTCCTAAAACAAGCCCAAGAGGCGCTGCTGGCCATGGACTGAGCTGGGGAAGCCTGCAACATCGCCTCCGCTTCTCCACGATGTTGACACCTTGCTGTCTCAGGATAGAGCCAGTACAGGAGCCCGGGCTCCCCCACCTCCAACCACTTGTTTTGGGGAGGAGCCACCAATGTCCTGTGCCTCGTCCACAACATATGAGGCCCAGCAGGAACTTCAGGAAGTGCAGAAAGGAAGTGTGAACATGCTATGCCCTCTCTCTAGTGGCTCCTGCTCTCCCTGTCGCAAATATGTAACAATCTACATGTAACAGTCTGGTGCTACCTACATGGGACATGGGATAAAGACCTCAGACTTTAGATCCTGAGAAATCGTTAGTTTCAGCTGCCACTGGTGACCTTGGACAAGCTGTGTGACCTTGTTGAGCCTCCAGCAGGGTCCTCATCTGTGAAGCGGGGTCAGTCACGGGACCTCCATCTCACAGGGTTGTCATGGGGACTCAGTAAAATTTAATGAAGACTCAGTAAAATTTAATGTAAAATGTGGGCATGGTGCCTGGCACGTGCTAAGTGTGCCAGAAATACCAGCTGTTGGCATCTGGCACCATAAACGGAAACCTGAGCTGCTCCAGCCAAAGCCACAGGTGTAAACATTGTAGCAGTCTCTCCCTCCCTGCCTCCTCCTGGATGGCCATGATCCCAGGAAAGGCCTTGGTCCAGCTGAGGACAGGGCGTGAGGCCCATTGCTGACTGCCTCGTACCCCTGACCCTGGAAGCTGTTGAGAACAGGCCCTGGCCCCCGGCTGGCCAGCAGGAAGGCGATTTACAGCCACGCTTAGCCAAGCCCGAGCCAGCCATTTGTCACGCCGAGCCCGGGCACCTTGTTCTACCTGTGTTGAGTGTGTTTTATTGGTGTTGAGCAGAGTGAGGCCGGAGCGGAGTCAGGGATAGGAAACCTACTCATGTGAAAAATGAGGAAAGCCAAATGGGATTGGGGAGAGGGAGGAGGTGAAGGGGTGGATTGTAAAACACAAGACAAATGTGTGCAGCAACATTGGGGTTGCCTGAGAGAGCGCCGTCCAGCTTCTGTGTCCCTGGGCCCTGCCACACATCCCATAGGGGGCCCTGGTGGCAGCCCCGGCAGGCAGCTCAGAGGACATCAGGATTTGCTGTTGGCTGCAGACCAGAGGAGCCCCTGAGCCCACAGGCAGGGAAGCCCAAAGAAAAAGGTTCCAAACTCAAGAGCAAACTTACCCTTCAGCCCCCTCCCTGGTCTTATCCCAGGCCCTCGCTGAAGGAGGCCAAAGATCTGTTTAGAATTTTGTATCCTTCCCTGAGTGTCCCTCAGGATGGAAAGTTTTAAGTCCAAAATCACGCGCTGAGACTCTGTAGTGAGGGAAGGGGATGTAGAGCGCTCTCTGTGAGGAAGAAGAAAAGAAAGAGAGCGAGGAGGCTGAAGAAGAGAGAGAAAAGGGGAGAGAGAGGCAGAGAGAGAGAGAGACATTGGGCTTTGTGCCTGCAACAAGCCACTAAAGGTGCATTTTTAATTAAATTTATACAAAATGTGTCAGTTTTATCTCTAGGTTTCAAACCTGACTCTTTTCTATCAAAGGGAAGTATTGATCTTCATTGCCCTGGAGCTACCTGACTGAATTAAACAGAATAAATAGAAGGAAGAGGACTGAAAGGCCTCAGAAACAACCACAGAGAGGCAAAAATCTAATGGCTCCACAGTCATTTGCTGCAATTAAAAAACAAAACCATTTAGAGGGCCTGTTAACACCTTGAAGTCAGAAAACTCCAGCTTCAAAAAAAAAAAAAAAGGCTCCAAACAGCTCCCAGGCAAAATATTTTAATTGCTATAAATCCTTCCATCTTTGGCTGGCACTTGGGTCTCTATGCCTTTTGCTGTAACACCCGGGAGCACACGCGTTCGGCTCTGTCTGCTGTGTCCCCTCCCCCCATGTCAGCTCTTGTCAGGTCCTTTGTGGCCTGTACGGGCTAAGACAGCGTAGCCTAGCCCCAGACACGCTCAGGCCTGAAGGTCTGCTTTTCCTCACTCGCTGGGCAAGTTACTGTGCCCCTTTCTAACTCCACAGTGACACACCCTTCCTAATGTTGTTGCAAGGAGGAAATCATCTATCAAAGCCTTCATGAAAGGCCTAGAATGGAGCACATGTGACAAATGGTGGCAGAAAGAATGGCCCACCAAGGCAGCATCCGACTTGACGCCCTGAAGGTGCGGCCTTTGTATGAATGCGGGCCATGGGCTCCCAGCCGGTACTGTACCACAGCCTCTTCGAGGGTCTTCCCAATTGTTTCTGTGTGAGGCACCTCCCCCTAAGTCCCTGAATCCTGGATCTTGAGCCCTGTGCTTTTGTCTCCTATAACGAAGGAAGGGACACGCTGGTCACCTGATGGAAGGCAGCCAGGGTGATGGTCCATCCTGTTCGGCTCTGTTGCTTTTGCCTGAATCTCAGCCCAGGTCACCTTGATGGCACATGACCTGCACAGGAGCACAGGGCCCACACAGTGCAGGGCCCATCCTTGATGTCCTGCTGTGGTCCCTGTCTTGAAATTCCTAGCCAGGTTTGAACAAGAGGCCTTGCATTGCCGCTCTTCAGTGGCAGCTGTGTTGGTTGCTCTCAGCATGTCCCTGCCCATCCTGGTTCCTTAGAACATTTCAGTCAATGTTTCCAGGGGCTCAGGACCATAAGGCATTGTCACTGCCCTGATGCCACTGAGACACTATTTCTAGAAAAGAGGTTGAATCCATCCCCAACCCTTCGCTTCCAGTCTGAACACAGCCTGACCCAGCCTCTCCCATCTAAGATCTGAGGCACGTAATAACCTCCTCCTGCTGATGCCTCTCTCTCTGCAGTCCACTCCAAGCAAGGCACAGCTAGGCCTGGCCAGTGTCCATTACTAAGCTGAAGTCAGCCTGCTAATGGAGAGCTACTCAGAGTGCTAGGAGTGGGGGTACCAGCTGAGGTTCATTAGGGATTCAGATTCTTGGCCTCTCCCCAGACACACTGCCTGTGTCAGAATCATGGGGTAAAGCCTGCCATATGTCCTCTGGGAGGTTCTGGGGCTCACTGAGGTCTGAGCAGCATAGCTTCTTTGTGGGTACTGGCCATCCTTCCCCAACCTGCTGGGCCTGATGTGGCCCTCCCTGGACTTGCCCCTGCTCTGATGCCCCTGCAGGAGGTGGACTGCCTGAGACACAAAGCCATCACTCTGCTACCTATCAGGAGAACCATTCACTCCCATTTCCACCTGGGCAGTAGCAGGTTGACCAGCGCTGCTTAATTAAATGGGGAAAAGATCAGGTCAATGCCAGATAAGCAGGCAGGATTAGGACAAACAGAAAGAATGGACAAGGGGGAGCTGTCAGCACCCTGGCCTGTCTGCTAGAGTGATTATTAATAATGATAAGCAGGAGAATGGGAATACTAAGGACTAATGAACTGGCTCTGAAAGTGACAGGAGATGGAAGCTGATAGAAGGCTGGGCCCGGGGTGCTGCAGCCCTGAGGGTGAGGTGTGAGGCCAGGATCAGGCTTGGATTATGATGGAGGGTCCCCTGGGTCCTCTGCTTTCACAGGGTCAATTAACCTACAGTCACTCTTCCCTCCAGAAGACCCCCAAGCTTCACAGTAGTAACTTGCATTGAAACACACTACATTTAAAATGCAGACCCCTTGGCTCCAGAAATTCTACTTTTTAACATCTGGAGTAGAGGCTAGGCATCTGCATTCTGTGGGCCTCGCCTAGAGGATCTGGGGCAGGTGGTCTGTGATCCTTGCTGCCCAGGGTAGGATTTGACCTAGAGCTGGGACCCATTTCCCTTTGGATCATTCCAAAAGTATGTGCGACAGAGGACAGACAGCAGAAGTGTGGGGAGAGGTACACTGCCACACCCGCTGACAAAGTCAGGCAAGATGCCACCTGCACATGGGAAGGAAGTGTGCGTCAGAACTGTCATTGTTGGGCCTACCAGATAGCTCAGCAGACAGCAGACTAGAGTGCCTGCTTAGGCAGAGCACAGCTGCGGGGGGGTCGTTCTATCCCCAGTGTGCTGTGCCCACCCCACCCTGGGATGCGCTGAGATGGTGATTGAGACTGGGTGTGGTGGTGTGCGCCTGCAATTCCAGCGCTTGGGAGGCTGAAAACAGGAGGATCACTACAAGTCCGACCTACCTACTGAGACCCTGTAGACCCTGTCATCTCCTTTGATTCCTTTGGTCAACTAACTCAAAATGTCCCAGAAGGCAATGGGAAGAGGCCAGGCAGGGACTGGAGGGAATGGAGGAGGCAATCCTGTCCCAGCGATTAGTGCTCATGAGAAGTAGGTTCAGGCTTGCTAGATCTTTCAAAGGAGCAGAGGTCCGCTGTGCTGGCCACGGCCTGCAGTTTGCAACCTCTGCTTTAGAGGCAAGTTTCCAGGCGGGAGAGGGGCTGGAAAGGTGCTGGCTCAGTGCATAGTCTCAGATCTTCCCCGCCACTAGGCTCTAAAACTGAAGTCATGGGTCGTTTTGAGACCTTGCTTTGTGTGTGTCATCATTCTGCTGCTGCCCTCTCGGGGGACACCTAAGCAGCTCAGTTAAGGCAGAACGTAGGGAAGCCCAGTGTCCCTGGCTGAAAGGCTGAGTGGCTGCAGCTAGTGCTCACCTTGTGCCGAGCCAGCAGCTGGGGCCCCAGTGGCAGGGCCGGAGCTTTACCATGGACATTGGCCAGCACCCACTAACGAGATCCTGGGGCAAGAACAGAGGCTTGCTGTGCCCCTTGTGAGAAGGAAGAACTGCCACAATGTATACATACATAAAGGAAGAAAGTATGCTACGCCCCTCCAGGGCTTTATGAGAATAGAGTGAGAAAGGCCCGTTCTGGACCTCAGCTTCTTTTGCTTCTAAGGTGGACAAGAGCGCAACGCCTGCCTTGCAGCTGAGAGCCGAGTGCTTCCAGCATTGGCTATAGCAAGGATGGGAAGCAGGTGGTCCGAGGAGGGACACAGCGGCTAAGCACAGCAGCCATTCTTGCTCTCAGTGCACAGCACCGAATGTCCTCCCTGACTGCCACAGAGCACGGGCCAGTGCACCCTCTGCTGCTCCCTCAGCTTGTAGGCAGAATGGGCTGCAGGTCTTCCTGAACTTTCAGGGTCTCTGGGCAGGCTGACAGGGAGACTCGGGAGGTGACGCAGAGCTGAGTGGAGTGGGGCCCACTCAGGGGCTCAAGGCAGGGGCCCCATCTGAATGGCCATCCTGCGTGGAAAGGGGAATGAAGGGACGGAACTGTGAGATAGAAGACCTATGGGGGTTTACAGAAAAACAAGGGCTGGGTATGGTGATGCGTGCTTGCAATCCCAGCACGCTGGGAGGCTGAGACAGGAGGATCTAGGTAAGTTTGAGCCCTGCCCAGGAAACTAAAGGAAAAGAAAGCACTGAGGATGTAGTTCTCAGTGTGATGTCTCTGGGTTCAATCCTCAGCACCAACAAAAAAGAAGATGGAGAAGGAGGAGAAAGAGAGAAACAGAGGGACAGAGACAGGGACAGGAGGCCGAGTTCATAGAGGTAGAATCCTACAGGATGTGCTGTCAGGAGGCAAAAGCCACGTGCAGAACAGATCTAGTCAGACCAGCAAAGCCAAACATAGGCTTGTGGCTCCACTGTGCCCGTGTCAAGCCCTGAAGGCTCCGATTGGGCAGGGGCAGTTTTACATCTAGTATGTATTAATTATGTAGCAAAGATAATAGAATCGTGTGGTCCTTAGAAGTGGTAAACACGTGTGTGTGTGTGTGTGTGTGTGTGTGTGTGTGTGTGTGTATTAGTACAGGGTCTACAGGGTCTCACTATGCAGATCGGACTTGTAGTTATTTGCCTGTGTTCAGCTTCCCAAGAGCTGGGATTACAGGTATGCACCAACATGCTCAGTCTCAATCGCAGCCTCAGCACACCCCGGGGTTGGGGCTGGCATGGCACACCAGGGATCGAACCCTGGCCGCTGCGTCCGCAGGCACTTTAATCTGCTGAGCTATTTGTCCGGCCCTTGGTAAACACGTTATAAAGCTGCAGCATCAAATGTTCTCCTCTACGCCTGCTCGTTCCCAAGTCCCAGGTAAGATAGCAATGCAAGCGATGCCACCGCAGGCCGACCTTCTCTGGGGCACGTCCCATGGAAACCTTCTGGGGTCTTCGGCTTCCCTGCATCCTTTCTTAATCTGGGCTCAACTATCCTGTGCTCCCAAGAAATGTCAAAACTACCTCCCAAATGCCTGAGTTTTGCTGAAAATCATACCATCTGCTCCCCACCATAGTCCAAAGGGCTGGATTTTCCTTTTCAAACCTGGTAATGGAAAATTAGACAGAACAGATCATCAAAACACTAGCTCTGGAGTCTGACAATCTCTGGGTCTGGGGGGTCAGGGGCTGAGATGGCACTGTCTGGCTACTCCGCCTCTCAGCCTGGTGCTTGGGGTGGGACATCCGAATGGGACACCCAGGATCCCCCGGCCATCTAAGCTGGATCCACACCGAAACAGCTATCTCTGCCTATCATTCCCAAGATAGGGAGAAATCTTTTTGAAGAGCGAGTCACAGAAGCATAAAATACGTACACTAAAACTCACCCCACTGAAGGTACTCAATGTAGTCCAGTGAGTTTTGTCAGGATAGCAGCCATGACATCCCCAGCGCACTCAAGAAAGGGAACATTTGTTATGTCCAGGTACAAAATTCCTGTGAAAAATGTGACCCTTATGTATATCAGAAGTACACCAATAAAATTAATTTTCAGGAAAAGGTAAGGAACACCTCCACCTCTTCCACCTCCCTCAAAAGTTTCCTCCTCTGTCTTTACACTCAATCCCTAACCCACCCCTAGCTCCACCCAGTTTGTGGTTCTTTGTTGTTCCCCAGTTAAACAGATGGACTATTTCTGTTTTTGTCTTTGTTTAGCTTTTCCTACCAAACACTATCTTCTCCCCCTGCAAGTCTCAGCCCATACTCAGGGAGAGAACGTCTCTGTCAGCTGTTGTCCTTCAGGCTTTGAGGGTGCCCAGCAGTTCTTAGCACTGCCCTCAGAACAAACGTGGCCTTCCACAAAACCTGTGGCTGCCTCCTCTCTGCTGGCAGAAAACATGCCACCCTGTCCTGCTGTTTAAGAGATGGCCTTGTTGTTTGGCCCCTGACCCAGCAAGGTCTAGGATACCTACAGAGGTGACTGCCCGCTCGCAACAGGGATCACGCTGGAGTGAGTGTGCTTTTCTCCTGCCAGACCTGCTATGTTGTGGCACTGCCTGTTTTTGTCTACACAGCTACCCCAGAAGCGCCACATGTTCTACCTCAGTGAGAGGAAGTAGAGCTCTTAGATCAACTTCTGTCTTGCCTCACAGCCCTCAGAATCTCCAACTTGAGGCACACCTGAGGCCATGGCACACGTCCGGAGGCTGCTTGGCCAGGAGTCTCTCTCTCCTCTTGTCAGGACTTTCTGAGCCCTACTGTTGGGATCCTCTGGGCAGGAGACCCCAGGGAGGAGTTGAAAGAACAAGAGATATATTTTGGGTCACATCTGTGAGAGACAAAGGGGAAAAAAGTAAGAGTGCCCAAAAAAGGTTTCGGTGGTCACGAAGGCCTGACACTGTGAGGTGTCAAGATTTGGACAACAGGCTTTAAGCTATGGTGCAGCCAGCCCTGAGATGGCCCTGGCCAGCCAGTGGGGAGCTCTAGTGCAGACTGTCCCCAAAGAGTCCCGCACTGGCCAGAAGCGGTATGCTCTTGTGTGGCGGCACACCCAGGAATAGGTGGACCCCAGCGTTCCCATCGGCGAGCCACACTCCTTAAACGCTGTGCTTGATTTGCATGGTTGTAACAAAATTCCTGAGAACAACAACTTCGAAAAGGAAGCATTCATTTTGGTCCTGGTTTCAGAGGTTTTGGTCTGTGACTGGCTGGCTGGGGCTGTTGCTTTCAGCCTCTGGTGAAGTGGAAATATCATGGCAGGAGGGCGTGGCAGAGGAAGCTGCTCACCGAGCAGAAGCCCAGAAGGAGGGAGGCACTGGGGACCCGATCGCACCTTCTGGGATGCACTGTCCCAGCGCCCATGTCAGCCCTGTTTCCTGTCTTCTGATGCCACCACCAGCCAGGGACCAAGCTTTGGACTATGAGCTTTTGGGAGCATCTCTCTCTTTTTTTGTGGTACTAAGGATCAAACTCAGGACCTTGCACTTGCCAGGCAAACACTTATTCCACTGAGCTACCTCCCCAGCCCATGGGAGCATCTTAAAATCCAAATTATGACACGTGTTCCTGCCTCCCCGAAGGATAAGCTGAGTGGCACTCCCACCACCTGCCCCCCATGGAGCCCTCACTGGCCAACAGGTGGGGTGTGCCCCGCTCTAATGATGGCTCCTTAGCAAGACCGAGACCCTAGAATCCTCTGCCTTCCTGAGACTGCTGAGTTGGAGGTCTTCTCCCAGACACCAACGGCTCCAGGGCAGGGTTTATTTAAACTGTGCAGTGGAGGGCAGATGGCTGATGGTCCAGTTTATGAGTCCTGGAAATGTCCCAGAATTTCGTTTACACTTCTCAGAGTTGCACTGGACACAGGGTTACACTTCCTGATGGGAGGAGGATAACCCAGAGTCGGCAAGCTTGACCTTCTGCAGAGCTGACGTGACTTTAGTTATACACCCAGTGAGGAGCTGATCAAGGAGGAAGGCCAGCAAGTCAGAACTCAGTTTTCCTGCTCAGGAGCATGACCCGCATTGGCAGAATGAGGAAGCAGAGCAGGGCTTCTGCATCAAAAGGCGGCCGTGGCCAGGCAGGATGCATAGGGAGGCGAGGAGCTGCTGAATGGCTGCTACTTCAAGGAACCACTGCTTCATTGCATAAGACATTGTCACCATAGCAACAGAAACCCCAAGGACAACAGGTCTAAGAAAACCTGGAAATCTGAAACTTTCTTCTTTCCTTTCTAAATGCCAGTAAATAACTACACTTTTTTTTTTTTTTTTTTTTTTTTAAAGTGTGAATCAGGGCTGGGGAGATAGCTCAGTGGAATAAGTGCTTGCCTGGCAAGCTCAAGGTCCTGAGTTCAATCCCTGATGAAAAAAAAAAAAATTGTAGGATGTCTCTGATTCCGATGGGGCTGGTGAGATGGCTCAGTGGTCTAAAGCACCTACTTAGAACAAGCTTAGCAAAGCACAGGGACCGCGGTTCAATCCCCCAGCACCACACGCCAGCCAGCCCCGACCCCTGGTGGGCTGAGCTGGCCACACACACACACACACACACACACACACATAAATAAATAAATAAAAATTAAAAAAAAAATAAAAAAATAAAGTGTGAATCATACTGAACATGTCCTAACAGTGAAAGGCAGCTCCAGGTTGTGGCCTGGAGGTAAATGCCTGCTTAGGTCCTGTCAGAGCCTCACACACCTTGACTTATGGGTGGTAAAGACAAGTATCTGTGGCTTGCCTGTTCAATGCAACCAGAGCTGATATTCACTAACTGCCAACTCTGGACCAACTGGCTCACTCAGTTATCATAGTAGACCATAAGACAGGAGTTAGTTTCAGCCTTACTCTAGAGATGATGAAACCAAGGCTTCTGGAGGTCTGGGAATGCCCCCCAGCTCATCCAGCTGTGATATGGGAGAGGAGGAATGTGAATTGGGCAGCACCTGCATTCTTAGCTTTTGTGCCCCCTGCCAGGTTGACTTCCAAATTCCAAGGGACACTGGCACCAAGCAGGCCAAATACCATGCAGAGAGATTTGGGCACAGCACTTAAGTAGAAGTCCCAAGACCCCCGCATCCAACCATCCAGGTCTGAGTGTTGTTTGCATTCTATAAGGTCTGTGTGTGTTCCAGGAGTTCAGAGTTAAGTAAACCTTGGTCCTTGGACCAAGAGACTCCCAAGGTAGTACTGCAGAGCAAGAGTGGAGGGACCCACAGGAGCCCGGGCAAAGTGCAGAACAAGGGAGATGTGAAAGGAGCCCCATGTGTGAGGAAAAACTTCCAGAGGTGGGGTTCACTGGTTCAGAGCAGGGTTAGTAGACTACAGCCCATGGGCCAAATCCTGCCCACCGCTCATTTTATGAAGTTCCACTGGCACACAGCCGAGCTCGCCTCGCTGCATGCAGTCCATGTGCTGGGCTATAGCTACCCCAGTATCCCACCTTCAGCATGCTGGCAGGACGGGGGGCTGCTGGCTTGAGCCAACTGCATGCAGCTAGAGATCCAGAAGAGTGTCTGGCGGTGCTTGCTCTGGCCCCCTCCTAACCTCCCCACAGCCAGGTGTTTTCTTGCAGAGAATGTGGGGAGGGGCCTTGTCCCTCCTCGCCACGGCAGGGCTGTGGGCTGCAGCTGTGGCAGATGTTTCTGGGCGGGCTGGCCAGCCACTGCTCCATGAGAGCCAAGAGCCCCTGCAGCCCGGGAATTCTGGGCTAATGCTTAGACTTGGCATGGTCCTCTCTTTCACTAACCTCTCCAGTCCAGGTTACTACGACAGATGCTGGGAACATATGTCGTGAATTAATTCACTCGGCGCAGCCACAGAGGAGCAGCCACTTCCTCTGTCTGCTCCTGCCATCCTTGCTTTCTGATTTCTACTTCACCAAAAGCAAAACCAAATTCCTCCTCCTCCTCCTCCTCCTCCTCCTCCTTCTCCTCCTCCTCCTAGCTCCCAGCGTCCCCTCCACTGGGCTTTCTCCTGACCCTGAGCCTCCTGCCAAAGGTGCGTGGTTCCCAGAGACACCCCTGCTCTCCGTATCCCAAAAAGGACTGAAAGGCTGAGAAGGAACCGGTAAGGTCCTTGGTCCGTGTCTCCAGATAGACTGTCCCAGTTTTCTTGAACTGCTAGGTATTATTTCCTTTTCACAAGGGAAGTCTTTCTTTATATCTAACTCAAATAACTCCTGTTGCAATGGATTTTCTGGGTAGAATGAAGTCGCTGTATTTTAGGGACATACGTATATTGTTATTTCTTGTTTTCAATCTTTCTTTTAAGGAGAGGTTGGCAAACTTGGGCTTCGCAGGCCAGGTGGCCTGTGTGACAACTGCAGGTTCTGCTCATTCAACACAAAAGCACATGGACTACATGCAGCGAGGTGAGCTCGGCTGTGTGCCAGTGGAACTTCATAAAATGAGCGGTGGGCAGGATTTGGCCCATGGGCTGTAGTCTACTAACCCTGCTCTGAACCAGTGAACCCCACCTCTGGAAGTTTTCCCTCACACATGGGGCTCCTTTCACATCTCCCTTGTTCTGCACTTTGCCCGGGCTCCTGTGGGTCCCTCCACTCTTGCTCTGCAGTACTACCTTGGGAGTCTCTTGGTCCAAGGACCAAGGTTTACTTAACTCTGAACTCCTGGAACACACACAGACCTTATGGAATGCAAACAACACCCAATCTGATACCTAAAGAACTCACAGGCCAGTGGGGAAAATGTTCTCAAAACAGAGACAGGCTCAGTGGCAGGAAGAAGGAAGAAAGGGAGGAATCTGGAGAATGTGCCTCCAAATCCAACAGCAACCTTTGAAAAACTTGAGGAAAGGAGACACACACACACAAAATAAAGGGCCTAATGGATAAAGCACTGAAAAAAACAATGCAATGCCCTGGAAAGTAGTATAGCAGTTTATTTTTAAAAGTTAAATATAAACATACCATCTGATCCAGTTATTTCACTCCTGGGAATCTGCCCAAGAGAGATGACAGCATCCATCCACATGAAGACAAAGGTCCATAGCAGTGTTATTCAGAAGAGTTTCAACAAGTTGGAGGCCATCTGAAATATCCACAAACTGACCCATGGTTAAACAAAAGGTGACGTAGATCCACATGACCAAATACCACTCAGCGATAACAAGAGCTGGGGCCAGGGATGTAGCCCAGAGGCACAACACTTGCCTGGCAAGCGCAAGGTCCTGAGTTTGATTCTTGGTACCAAAAAAGAAATAACAAGAGCTACTGATAAACATTACAACGTGGATGAATCTTGAAAACTTGCATATGACATCTGCCATATTCAAAAGACTATACTTTATATAAGTCCATTTATAGGAAGTATCCAGAAATGGCAAGTGTAGGGATACAGAAAACAGATTGGTGGTTGCCTAGGGCAGGGATGGAAGGAGGGATGAACTGTAAATGGACACAGGAAATGTTGTAGCTGATGAAAATGTTGAATGGCAGCCTTGTGATAATGTGTACAACGCTCTACATTTGCTTAAATTCACACTGAATTGCACACTTGCAGTTTTACGCTATGCAAATTATATTACCAATGACCAAACAAACCTGCTACAAACCACTCTTCTCTCCGGACCTGAGTGGTTGCATGAGAGAACATAAAGGTGGAGGCCCCTAGTAAAACAGGCATTGTCACATAAGACATCAAATGTGACTTGGATTTACTTTTCACTTTCATTTGGCTCTACACCCAACAACAGCAGCCAGTTTGTGCTGGCCACCAGAATCCTAAGAGGGCTGCACCAGTATTACTCCATTTTCCAGATTAATAAAAACAGGATCAGATAAAGAAAGCAACTCACTCAAGGGCCCACAGTCACTAAAGGCAGAGATGGCACTAAATCTCATTCTGTCCAATTCCAGAACCCATGCTCCTTACCAGGGTATTTGCTACCTACCCCTTTTGCCTGCCCTCTGTCCCACCAACTCTTGGGGCTCAAGGAGAAAGGCGTGGTACCATTGGGCATGCTGAGCGAGGATGCCAAGTTTCCGTATCTCCTGGCAGCGAGCACAGGCTTACACGTTGGTCTTCAGCACTGATCTGCCCAGATGCTCTCCAAGCACTGTGGAGAGGCCTTGATTCAGAGAAGCAGCATGTTCTGGGCAAGCCACATGGAACAGGTGAATAGCATCAGTGTCTCTCTGGAGCCCATACTTAGAACAGCCCATCTGGAATAACCCAGGGCTCATCAAAAATGAGCGTCTGTGACAGAGATGACCTCAGGTTCAGCTGCAGGCCTGCGCAGATGACCTCTTCTCTTGGGCTCTTCCTCTGGGCCTGCACGTTTCCAGGGAGCATGTCCTATAGTGTGTCTCTGGGCACATCTGGCTGGTGCGGAGCCGGCAGCCACTTCCTGACCTCGAAGACAGCTTATTGTGCACTCTTCCCAGTGCAGCATGAGGCCATGCAGTTGCTTACAGAAGGTTTCCTAAGGCTACTTGAGGAGGCCTGAGAATGCCTGCATCCCATCAGAGAGGGACTCCACCCCTGCAGGTGCTTCCGCAGCAAGCCAGCCAAGGGCACAGCAAGGAAGTGTCTCCTCTCCCCTCGGCCCCTGCCTCTCCACAGCCAGCCTCAGCTGCTCCCCACAAGCAGACCCACACCTACCTCTTGGCCTTTGCAAGCGCTGGTCTCTCTACTAGGAACACCGGACACCAACCTTGCTCCTCCCATCACCTTCTGCAGGTAAATGGTGGCCTCTCCTGCCATGCCATTTTAATTGCTGCCAGGACTCCAGTCCAGCCCTTGCTGCTCCTGCTGTACTTTTCTCCATGGCGTCCACTGCCCTGTGACACACTGAATTTTCTTCTGTCCATCTCCCCTCTGGAACGGAAGCTCTAGAAGGGAAGGGAGAGCTCTCTGGTCTGCCTCTGTGGTGCCTAGAACAGAGCCTGGCAGTTGGCAAGTGGCAGGAATCTTGCACAAAGGAATGAACTTTCTCATTGAGCCTGGCATCTTTGCAGCTACTGGCAGTGCCAAAGACACCCAGCAGGAATTCTTCATGCCCAATCAGAGAAGCCAGGAGCCAGGCTGGGGGCAATAGGTGAGGAACCACTCAAGCGCTGTGTGGAGGAAGCAGCTTCATAGCCCATCTTTTTTTTTTTTTTTTTTTTTTTTTTTTTTTTTGTGGTACTGGAGATTGGACTCAGGATCTTGCACTTGCAAGAAAACCACTGGGCTGGTGCCATCGATGCTTTTCTATGCTGTCCTGCCCTCTCAGGCCATCTTTTGGGGCAGTCCTGCTGGTGTCTGGGGCATGTGACTCTCTCAGTTACTCTTCTCTCATTGCTGGGACAAATACCCAACACCTAAAATGAAGGAAGGAAAGGCTTATTTAGCTCAGTTTGGGGAGGTTTCAGTCCATACTCAGCTGGCTCCAAGGCAGAGCGGCATGTGGCAGAGAGCAGCCTTTCATGGCAATGGCAAAGAGCAAGAGGGAGGAGCAACAGTGGCAGCAGAGAGCAAGTCTGTCTCCCTCATGGTGCACCCAGGCTCTCTGCCCCAGGCTGGGTGCAGCACTCACACTCATAATCCCACTGGATCATGAATTAATCACAAACTCTGGAAGTCTACCCCATGACTGCATGAGGCTTTGGGGGGACAACTAGACACAAACCATAACAGTGGCACTATTGGTTGTGACATAAGGAAAGGCCCTTAGGAGAAGGATAAGAACTGGGTGGAGGAAGATTCTGCAACACCTCACTCACAGGCACCCTGAGAACCAGGGGTAAAAGCAGAACCCTGCACTGCGCACAGCCAGGGCACAGGGGTGATGGACTTGGCCTTTTATGGCCTGAACCTGACTTGTCCAGGTTTTGTGTCCTCAACTCAGAGCTGGGCTCCACCCAGGTCTTCCTGCTGCACGTCCCCTTCCTGGGACTGGGCTTCCTGCGCTCAGCCATGTGACAGGCCAATGGTCACTCCAGAGATGACACAGGACGCCTGGTCTAGGATTGCGGCACAGCTTCTCCTGGAGAACTTCCGGTTCTCCTGTGCCAAGCCATTACCTTTCCAAGCTGAAGACAGAAAAGAGTGAACAAAAACAGATCTAAAAAGCAAGAGACAGGAAAAGGAATATTGTGGGACTGTACTGCTTCAAGGTTGTATATGGTGAGATTTTTGGTCTTATGTGCAAACATGAGAAGTGTATAGTTCTTTATGCCTATTTTAAAAATATATTCTAATTTTTAAATGTTTTTTTATCATATTCTGTAGGGACTTAAAGTTCAACATATCATACTTGATGAAAAATACCTGTTTCATATTATGCCTAAGATGTTTGATATGCAGACAGTGAGGTTAAGCTTAACAGCCTAAGTTGTTCGATAATAACAAGCTTGTCTTTTGGATGGTTAACAACCTAAGTTTGCAGATCAAAATTAGAGAAAAAGGAGGGCTGCAAGGAAAGCCAACATTTTGGCCCTAGCCTTCTAAGGTCAATTAAGACTCAGGACATATGAGAACTTGTACTATAACGTCATGTAACTCAGTAGTGTCCCAAATTTTCTGATCAAGGAGATTATGGGGCCAAAGAGGAAAGTGATCGATGATGTAGAGTGTGCCTAAGGAGAGTCACATGGGGGAGAAAACACTCTCTCAGGCTTTCACAGAGAGCACATTGGCCAAGCAATGGCCGTGACTCATACACATGGCTGACACTGACAAAGGTTCTATAATCTGAGGTACAGGATCTCAGGATAAATCCTGAGGGGATTTCACTGACCTTATCAGACCCAAAAACTACAACTCTTGTTGCATAGGTCCTGCTTTACCTTGGTCTTAACCATCCAGCAGAAAAGTATAAAAACGAAATATAAGAAATAAAGCCATGCTGTTATGTTGAGCTGTAGGGGACTCAGGTCAACAATTTCTAACACTGCCAGTTAAGCGGAAGACCCAATACTATTATGGGCTACTGGACTCTTTTAGAATATTTTGCTGAGTTTACACACCTATAATATTCAAATAACGGAACTTAACAAAAAAAGGGGATACAGATGAATGTCCATTTTGTATCTGTGTATTCAAAGTGGTTAGGATAGATATATAGGTACATTCTCTTAGTGAATAGAATGATTTGTTCTAATGGTGTTTGTAAATAGAATATCAAGTCCGCATCTCGTACAGCAATTAACCACTAAGAAGAATGTATGCAGTGTGTTAATTATTGAAACTGTCCTACCGATTTGGTTTGAAACTGTCTCATTGCTATTTGTTTATCAATAAAACTATGGCCAAACAAACAAACAAACAAACATCTAAAAGTGCAGTGGACCAAAGTAATATGGTTTTAAATTCTAGCTCTGCGGCTTGGTACTTTAAAATCTTGGGCATCTCTTCCTCTGAGCCTCAGCTTCCTCACCTGCCAAATGGGATTCCAAGGCATCTGCTTCATCATATGGATGGAACTAGATAACTCTGGTGAGCCCAGCACCTGACATCCACACTGAGCACCTGAGACATGGTGGATCTTTGTGCTGCTGCTGTTTTAAGAGGGAAGAAGGAGGGAGGTAACACCTAGCCACTTGTGCAGGCTGGCTGTAGACCTCCAAGGTTATCCAGGTCCTACGGCAGTGGGATTTGCCAGTAATTAAGACATGAGAAATCTAGCCATTCTCCTTTGGATTTCAGAATGATGTAGGCACAACAAAAACCAGCCGAGATGGAAACTTCTCAGTAGCCATGGGATTTATTCCAAAGAGGACCTGTCAGGGCTAATAGTACAACTCTGGAAAAGGAGGGAACGGGACCCCAAAGCCACTAAATCCCTGGGTTTATAATTAGCAGCCAAGCACGCACTCTGCCTGTTCTGGAGCCATGTGGCTCACTAGGGAAGGGCACTGTAGTCACACAAAAATAACCCCCCAGTGGGTTTTTGATGTGTTGAGCCTTTTTGTTTTTCTGAATTTTAATGAAGGGCTTTCCAGGCAGAAGGAGAGAAGCTCCCCACGGTCAGAGAGTGCGCTTTGCTAGCTGTGGCCAGTCCGGCTGAGCCAATGCAGTGTCCAGGAGAGGCAGCGGGGAAGGTTCTTGGCCTCACACAAGGCCTCCTCTGGAGGAAAAGAGAAAAACAAAAGCAAGAAGTGTCAGCCTCAGCCCTGGGTGGGTTGAACTCCCTTCTGAGCACACAGTGGAGCAGGGTGCGAACATGGGGAGTGGTGCAGGGTGGGAACGTGCACCTGAAGGTCAGCGGCTCCTGCAAGCAGGGCTCCCTCTGGTTCTGTGGGGTTCTTAGGGACATTGGGCCGGGTTCTCCTGAGAGACCTGGAAGTGAGGCTCTGGGAACCTGTGGCCCGGCTAAAGGCTGGCTTTTGGAGCTGGAGGAGTAGGGTGCAGGCAGAAGAGAAAAAGGTGCTGTCCAAGCACCCCACTCTTGAAAGCAAATGACAAATGTGCCACCTCAGCACGCCCGCTGCTTGCCCCGCCTCCTGCTTGCACCTGCAAACATGTGCTGGAAGTGACTGTGCAGCCTAATGCACCAATAGCACCCAAGGGCCGGCACCACAGCCAAAGCACTGTGCTAGGCCCTCCCTCGATCTGGGACAGCTGTCCACACCTGTTCCAGCCCCACCCCCAGGTCCTGTGGTCCCCAGAGCTGGCCTGGCCTTGTGGGAGGCAAAAGTGCAAGTAGGGGTGCTAATGCCTGCATCAAACTCTCCCCAAGCTCTTCCCCCACTGAGTTTTTGCCAGATTGCTTCCAAGTTGCCCCCATTGGCAGTGCTGGGAAGAAATGGAAGGGATGCCACAGAATAAAGTCATTTATTGCATTTGAATGACCCAGTGTGGTTTACTGAAAATAAACATTTTTATTACAAAATATTCTGTATGAAAACCCTAAGGTGCTTGCAAGCCTCCTTCATTTTAGGCTTACTGCACCTGTTCAAGTCCAGAATGGAGGCTATGGGTTCAGGTCTGCTTGAGTAGCCCAGCAGGGTCCTCCTTCTCTGTCTGCAGCAGGTCCAACTCGCTGAGGAGCTCTGAGGACACCTCTGTGTACAGATGGTCCCAATCCCAGCCGACGTCCTCCTGCCAAGACAGGTATCACTGGTTCAATGAAAATAGGCCTCTTTTATAGCTACCTTCCCAAGCCAGTTGGGTCCGGGAAGGTGTGGCCAAGCCTGAGGAGCCCGCTGGTTCCCCATGGATGCGCTGAGCTTGGACAGCTGCTGCTGCTACTGTACCTCTCGGACTTCGTTCTCTGGTGCCAGAACTTTGGTGAGGAGTTTCAGGTCGATCTCGCCATCCTGTGAAATGCATGAAAGGCCAGTTCAGGCACCTTGAGGGCTGATTCTCTTTTGCAAGGAGGAGTTTGTGTATGTTAGAACTATCTAAACTGACACCCACAGACTTCATCAAAGAGTAGAACTTGGAGCAGACCACATGGCCACTGAGAAGCGAGGGAAGGATACAAGGCCCCTGTGTTGGGCACGTTTGGGGGCAAAGGGCAACAGTGAAGGGCAGAGCACAGGCAGAGGGGCGAAGGACAATGGGGTGCTGGCAGGTGTCAAGTGCGCAGACCTGAAGCATATGGGAGTCTCACACTGGAAAACAGGGGTGCAGTGCATTGCAAGACACTTAGGATATGGCTCCAAAAGGGGAGTGCTGCTGGGCAGCACCAGGACCAGAGATGGCACTGTGTGGCTCTGGGGGAACTGAGAACTCTCTTGCTGGAGGTTGCTTGGAGCCTGCCCCTCTGTGCAGAAGCTACTCCACTCACCAAGGTCTGAAAGGCTGAGTACTTCATGAGGTCATTGTCCAGGTCGCGGTAGGTCATCACTCGGTTTACCTGGACACTGAAGAAAGACAATATGGGAAGAAACCATAGGCAGGATTGGGTCCTGAAGTGCTGTAGGGCCACTGTCCCCCGAGCCTGGTATGCAGCTGAGTAGGCAACAGAGAGGCAAAATGGGTCATCTGGGGTGGAACCCATCACCAGAAAGAGGTGGGTTCATGTGGCAAAAGTGGCATACAGCAAAGGACCACTGCAGATGGCATTTGGTGTGGACTCATTCTTACATCTCTGATCCCTTTGCCAGCTGCATCCCTAACTTAACCTACCTGGGAGGGGACGCCACCTGCAAAATGAATTCTTCTTCCTGTACTTCTTCCAGATCAGGAATGATGGGAATATCTGCAAAGAGAGGTGATACCCTTGTCTGCAGCATGAGCAGGGACCCTGCTTCTTCTCCCACGTCACTTAGTCACCTGCCACTCATCACCTGGGGGCTGTGGGCTGGGGCTCGAATGGACACTCAGCCTCTGGCCTCCAGGGGCTTCTGGTGTGGGGTGGCATTATGTTCAGGGTGGGGGCAGAGCAATCAAAGGTGGAGCTCCAGCAATTTCTGAACCACGAGCCTTAACCAAAACCCACGGAAACAGAAGCACCTGGTAGGGCTAAGATTTCTTCACTGACTCTGATGCATGTGCCAGATTAGGACCCATGGGGTGGGTTTCCAAGGACAGAGGTGAGGAGATGCGATTCCCACACAGCACTGGAGCGGAGCAAAGAGGAAGAGGACCACCCGATGAATGAGCCTGGTGTGGTCAGAGACAGAACTGCACAAGGCAGCATCACAGGGTGGACACCACCATGAGCATCAGCTGCTCACCACCAAGCCCTACGCATTCACTCTGGCGAGCAAACGTGACCAGCCTAGGTGTGGCGCTCAGCCGGCCCCTGAAAGGTGTTTTACACATGATGGCATAACCTGGCTTCCCAACATCATTTCAGGCGTCAAATGCTGCCGATCCTAATGGGCACACTTCTCTTGCTGTCTCATGGAACTTTTCCTTCTCTGAACTTTCCAGACATGATGACATACTCAGGCAGAGACCCTGGGCCACTTCTTTCACCAGTGTATGGTGAAAACAAACAGGGAAAATGAGAGACACATAGCATGGCACTCCATTGTCGCATCTTAAGTTACCAAAAATTGTTCACTTTCTCATGGAGACAAACTGACCCCACAAAAGAACATTCCTTCTCCACACAGATGTCACTGACTGGTTGAGGGGTTTTGTCAGACTAACAGGAGCAAAGAAAAAAAAGAATAGGACAGGAAAAAAGGCCACACAAGGTGAGACACTCCAGGAATTCTGAAACCAGCCACAAACACAGAAAGAAGGAAATGTCCTAGAGAAGCGACTAGTGAGGAAATTCTTTGTTTTCTGCTCCATGGACTGAGTTCAATTTTACTCCTCAAAGAGGGACAAAAGAGTCTAAGGACAGCTGGGAAGACCCTGGTCACTTTCAGGCTCTTCATTATTTAGAGTTCATGATTGCTCCTGTCAAGCTGAGCGAGAATATATACATGTTAGTTCCAAGCCTGGCGTCTTGATTATCACTTCAGACTCACAGATATTGTACCTGGAGAGGGAGGGAAGGAGAGAGGGAGAGAATACAACAGGGAGAGAGTCAGAGAAAGAAAGCAGTGAGAAGGGACAAAACTATAAAGACATTGACTGCTGTTAGGAAAATAAAGAAGAGATGCACAAACCAGCCCTAAAATAATTCAGCAAGTCCTCTATCTAGAAAGAAACTGTTCAAAGCTTACATCTCCCTGTACTGCTAGAGAACTGGAGATGGAATCTGCTAAGATTCTATTTCTTACGCTAACGGAAATTTAGCTTTATCACCCTAGTCCTGAGTGACTAACACGACGGCCACTGTGTGGGCTGCTGACAAGGCTCCCCAAGCCTGGAGTGACTGGGGCTCCCAGGCTGTGAGAGGGCACAGGCCCCGTGAAGGGACAGAGAAGCTGGCTCTGCCATGGGCCATCAGCAATGTGACAGTTTCAAAGTGAGCCAGTTAGCGACTCATCGTTGGCTCTCCCCAGGCCTGGAGTCCAGCCTGAAATGAATATTCAGAAGTTGGTAAGAAAATGTCCATGCTGAGTTTAGGGCTCAGGATGGAATTTCCCTGAACTCCGCTTTCCCTCTACAACTTTAGCATTTGGGTCCTGTCAACTCGGCCCAGCTCCTCCGAGCTCTGCGAAGTCACACTCCTGCCCGATGTCTACTCTTACTCCTGGGGGTTTCCCTCGTGGTCCCCACTCCCTCCTCCAAATGTGCACTGAAGAGTGTGGAGCTGGCCCATCTGTTGACAGATCAGGGGTCAACGTGGGCCTTGGCAAAGGGGCTGCGCAGAGTGGCACTGGTGGGGCTGGCCACACAGTGGGATTTCTCTCTAATTGGAAGCCTAGTGCCCAGTAGAACCTGGTGAACTGCCGGAGTGGGATGAAGCCAGCGATGACAGTCAGGCCACAGCAAGCTGGAACATTCTGGGGCAGTGACAGCTTGAGCCATCACAGCAGAGGCTGGCCATCCAATTCCCGGTCCCCAGTGGAACAGGTGGCCATGGAGTGGGTTTTGGGCAAACTTCAAAGATCTTCACAGTTTTGCAGTTTCTGATTTACAATCTCAGATGAGCGCTTGCTCACGTGCACACAGTATGTTTCGGGGAATTTTCTCCCTTTCTCTGCTTCCCTTTCCCTGTCCTGCCCCTTCCCTCTGTGTACTACAAATAAACCTAGAAAAAAGAATGGATTTCAGAAATGTGCCTCTTCACAAAAGGACCAAATTCCCAATCTAGCCCTGCTTCCGGTTGGATAGCGACTCCAACTATAAATGTGGACTGGTGACCTGGTTTCTCTCAGGTGCTGAAGTTCCACATACAAAACCAGTCTTAACAGAGACAATAAGAGGAACAGAGGGTACAGTTCAAGACTTTTGAAAAATTATGATCTTTTTATTTGGGGGAGACAGGGTGGTGGGGATGGAGCCCGGGGCCTCATGCAAGTTAGGCAAGTGCATTACCACTGAGCGACATTCCCAGCTTGTCTACTACTAATCTAACAATTATGTGACCTTGTCCTCATTTTCTTCTGTGCCGCTGTTACTTGAGGGCATCACCAGCTGCCATGAGGTAAATAAAGCAGGCCTGCAGGACGCCTGTCCAGGGGCTGAGTGTGGAATGGACCCTTTCCAGATCTTCCCTGCCATGGCCTGGCTGTGGGCCTTGTCTCCTCCGTGCTTCAGTCTCTTCATTGGTAAAATGAGGATCGTCCTCACTCCCACCCCAGATGGCTGTTATAAGCTGCAAATGGAATGACTATTATAAAATACTGAGGATGATGCTTAGAATTGAGTAGACTCTTTCTTTCTTTTCTCTTCCTTTGAGACAAGGTCCTGCTGTGTAGTTAAGACTGGTCTTAGAGTTCACTAGGTAGCCCAGGCTGGCCTCAAACTCGCAGCGATCCTCCTGCCTTGGTCTCCCAAGTGCTGAGATTACAGGCACATGCCACCATGCCCAGCTTGAATAAATATTCAATAATCTTTTCATCCAATTAAAACATTGTATCAAGCATGCTGAGAAGCTATACAGTTCTATCTTTTCTGATTTAGTTCCATCCAGTGATGACCAACTTTCAGATGACACAGAGGCAAAGCAAGACTACACAGCTTATGTGAGGTGGAGTCATTAAAAATGGGCAGAACTATACTTCTTGCTCTGTGGAGGCTGCCGTGCCCACTCAGCTTTCCTCTCACCTGTGAAACACTGTCAGGGACACCAGTGCCTGGAGTACAGGGGAGACACCACCCATAGCTGGGTACTTTTTATGTTTGCCTAAGACTTACCGTTTTCTGTTTTGGGGTATTTCTCTTGAATCCTGTAACTGTAAATGACCGAAGTGCCCCCTCACTATATGCCTGGACTTCTACTTCCCTCAAGACCAAATGGTAGAGGATGATGAAAATGTACCCACATCAGCCACCCATGTGAATTCATTCCCAGGAAGAAGAGGTGGCAGGACACCTTAACAGCCCACAGAAGGCCAGCAGGACACTGAGAGGCAAGGGGCAGCAGGCGCTGGGCTCGTCTCTCCTCTGCTGGCTCGGCACTGTGGCAGGCAGCACTGTGTCTGCTGTCTGTAGGGCCCCAGCTCAGACTCCTTGCCCAGGGAGCCCTTCTTGCCTCTAGGCTTTCTCCCTCCTCTCTGTGCACCTGTGCACAAGCTGTTCAGGCTGCTGTTCTACGTCACACAGTGTCTGGTAAGCCACACTGTGGGAAACTCCAGTTGCCCACTTGGCCACTCACACACTCACTCGTTCAAGTGATACTGACTGAGCACCTACTGAGTGAAAGGCGGTACCAGAACAGCAACAGACACAGACAGACAGACAGACAGACAGATAGACAGACAGACAGACATGGTCCTGGTCTTCATGGAGCACCAGTCAGATGGACAATCTAAGCACAAATGTCCTGCTTAGTAGTAAAAATACATACCAGGATGGAAACTAACAAATTCCATGGAGTACTCTTTTTTGTTGTTGTTCTAAAGTAAAAGCAACAATATAGGTGTAATCAACTCAAATGCTACAGAAGTAAACATTAATACGAAAAGTTCCCCTTCTGCCTGTGAGACCCAGTTATTTCCCTAAAGGTAATCACTTTATTTCTTACATAGCTACCGACAGAATAGGAGCATTTCACAGCACACAGACTTAAAGAATGTCTGCCAATGGGGTCAGACTACATAAGCAGCATTCTGCAACTTCGGACCTTACTGATACACACATGTATTTTCTTCTTCGAAATGACTGACTTGGATTCTAGGGAAGGAATGTTCTGCATGCATCTAATCCCACCATGTAAAGATCAGTTTTAGAGTCTGGGGCATGGGATAAGGAGTTAGGGAAGGCCTCTCTGAACGAGGGACAGAGCAGCAGGGAGCTGACGAGGAGCAGGAGGCAGCCAGGCAGGAGACAGCATAAGCAGAGGTTCGAGGAAAGGAGACATGACCTGGAGAGATGGAGGGTGGCTGGTGTGGCTGGAGGGACCAGGGTGAAGCAGAAGAAGGTGCACAGTGCCAAGGGTGGGGGGTGTGTAACACACCGAGGAAACACCAACTGGGTGCCTGCTGTGCCCATGAGCCCTTTCAAGGCTGGGTGGGGGGGCAAATGAAGATGACTGGGCATCGTGACGCTGTACATAACAAAATAACGAGTGCTCCGTATCACCTGGACTGCAGTATAACTCCTTACTTTAAAAGGAAAGATGCATAAAACAAAAAACAAACAAACAAACAGAAAAAAAAAAGGAAAAGATAAGATTCAACCAGTGAGATGAATTTCTAAAGGAACTAGTGTTGGAATAAATGGAAGTAGCCGAGCCAAAGTGATCAGGGCTTCTTTATCTAGTCAGCACTGTGTGTCATTACAGTTTACAACACATGTATAACTTATAGCTATAAATATTTTGTGCCATCAAAGCTCTCAAAAAATAAATCAAGACAAGGAAAATACACATCCCCTCCTTGAAACCCAACAGGCAGAATTCTGTCCACCCATAATTTGCTTATGGCCACCGCATGGAGGCAGAGTCCCAGGCCTGCTCCCTCCACAGAGAGCCAGCTGAGGACAAAGACATATCCCATGACTGCTGCGATTGTTAGGGCTGGAAAGATACAGGACCACTGTGCAGAACCAAGTCTGTCCCTCAAAGGGGACAGTGAAAGGCACATGTGTGTGCGAGCTCTGTCAACATCCTATACGTCACACTAACCATGTCAGAAGTGCTATGGAGTCCTCGAGATGCCTAAAGAGGATTCACTCCACAAGGTCAACAAAGAGTGATCTTTGGATACTTTGGGGACTTGAAGCCATGGACACTTTGCCTCACTCGAGAGCTGCAATGCCTGCTGGAATAAGCCTGCGCATATCCACGAAGCAATGGGTGAGCAGGGATAAAAGGACAGAAAAAGGGACAGTCACTCAGATTTGGCTCACTCTAGACCACCTGGATCCATCCTGCGGCTGAGCCACACTGCTCTTCTCCAATCGCCACATTCTAAGCACCCAACAGAGACTTGTTAATGTGCAGCGGTTGCCCTAAGAGTTTATTTCAAAAAAGCGAGATCACCAAACAAGAAACTCATCTCGATTCAGGAATCCTAATTTGCCACAACCAAGCAGATCTACCAGATGAAGCCCTAGAGACAAATTAAGTGCCAAAATAAATGACAGAAAAGAGTAAATATGTACAGAAGCACCAATAGATTGATCACAACTGGTTTCAAAGGTATGAGAAACTGCCACTCAAACTGAAATACATTCATCATGGATAATATCATGTAAGTAGACTAAAATGCTAACTACCTAGCCAAGTCCCAGAGGGATCCCGTTCCGCTCCTATGACCAGGCTGCCTCTCTAGTGAGGCAGCCTCAGATAGATCCCCATGACACGCTATGTGCTGGCTGCCTCCCATCCAGCTGCCTGCCTGTCTGAAGGCAGGAAGTGAACTCTTGGCTTGACCCAGCTTGCTATGAATGCACCCTGAGCATTACCCAGGCTCTTTTCCTGGTACACACTCTGAAACCTCCCAGGAAGGAGGAAACAAAGGAGGCCTCCCAGACTGGCCCTGGGGTTCAGCCCTGGCAAAGCCCCTCTTCTGTGTCCTTCAGGCTGTGCCCTTGGCTGACCTTTTTGGTTATTGTGGTGGAAACTGGTTCCTGCACATGGCAGCATGCTGGACAGGTCTGCTACTGCTAAGCTGCACCGCAGTCCTTTACTGATTGTCTTGGTCAGGGACTTGTGTGTCTGAAAGGTTATTTTCAGAATTCCATGAAGTCTCTCCTGTATTCCAGCACTTCTCACTGGACATCTTAGCAAGTGACACAGTGGTGGGCTCACAGGTTCCTTCAGGATGCGTCCTGACATCTGCTTCTCTTATTGCACCGATTGAGTTCTCAACTCCCAACACCTAGCTCCGCTGCCCATAGTTGCTTCCCAAACCTCTTTCCCAGTCTGTGCCCGGACCACTGCAGGGCTCTCATGGTTGCTAACAGTGCACATCCATGGCCGAGTTCGACAGCCAATCCACTTGAAAGGAATGTGGACAGGCTGCTTTGGGATACCCCAGTTAAGAGCAGTCTAGCTCTGGGCTCCAATTCAACAGACATTATTAGCAGGGCTCATAAGCAAAAGAACACAACATCCGTATTTTTAGGAGATGGCAACTTTAAACCAGAGATCATTATGATTTTTTTCTCTGCAGCTGCAAAACTTTGTTTTACTGAATGCTGTTACCTTCTATATCACGTATGGGGAATTTTAAACAGGCAAATGGAAGAAGGTCTGATTGAAGATGAAGTTAAGTGAAAGAAATTGGTCTCATTTAGCACATGACAGGATTCATCTGTGTTCCCAAGTCCACTGAGGTGGCATCATGGGCGTTTCATATTCATGAGCTGCTGCGACACTATGTCCCCTCATTTACAAAGAGCCGTGTTCAGCAAATTCTGTCCCTGTGGACACCCTGTGCATTTCATGGTCTTGTCAGAGAGACATCAAACGCTCCAGTAACCAAATACCAGAAAATGGCTTTAATTAGTGGATCTCAATCGTATAAATAATTTTTTTCTAAGTGAAAAAAATGGAGAATTTTTTTAAAAGGGAAAAGGGGGAAAGCGGTAGGCAACAGGCTTCAAACACCCGAAGGAACAAGGGAAAGAGGTGGTCTCAGAGCAGCTCCCAAGCGGTCTCCCGCACTCCCAGAATCAGGGGACAAGGGCCACAAACATGTCTCTAGGTCCCTGGCGGATCCACTTTATGAAGATTCGTCCCTGGTGATTCTTGACTGATGAGCGCCGGGGCCAGGCTGTTCTCATTATTGACAGGTGAGGAGAAGAATGGAAAATCTGTGAAGGCGGTCAGAGCCGTGCTGCAAAAGGACAGGAACCACGGCTGAATGCCCCGGACAGAGCAGTGCAGTGGTCAGGAGCCCCTGTGCTTGAGCAGCTCCCTTGGAAGCTTGTGATGAGGAGACAGACAGCTGGCACCCGCTCTGCAGTGCCCGTTGGGGATGGACTTTTGCACTTCTGTCCTGCATATTACAAGTCCTCTAGCTCCTACTGTGCCAGTTCTCTTCTACGCTGCTGGGGAAACAGACCACAGACCTTGCGAGGAGGAAGGTCAAAACACTTGGCCCTTGCAGCCCCCTACACTGTAGCACCTCTTGGAGCTGATGGCAGGTTAGAGTGGAAGGGCTGGACCGACTGGTTCCTGTGACCACCAGGCCTTTCTGTAGTTGGATTCTGGCTGGATCAGCTGCAGGGAAGAGGATTTGCTAAGGAATAGTGGCTTGGCCTATGGTGGTGTGTGGTGCACGAAAGTCTGGCCTCCTTCCCCATTTCACAAAGGAAATCTCAGCACATTTCTGAAGGAGCCAGGAGTGCAAGTCCCTGGATGGAAATGGTCCTTCCTGTCCCACCCAAGGCCATGAAGGCTCTACAAGAGTCAGCACTGGCAATCTACAGAGTCATGAATGATGCAAGGAAGCACCCATGAAGGACCAGCAGGGCCCAAGAGGCTCCCTAGAAGGAAAGATCCCACTTATCCCAGAAGCCTAAAGTGAATCAATTCTGCGAAGACCTCAGTGCCACTTGCTGGGTGACTTCTAGGAGACATTGTCCCACTGGTGACTGGCATGCTGTCGAAGGAAGTGAAGAACAAGGCCTCTCTCAGCTCTCTCTGTCTTTCCCTTAGAGCTTCATGTGGTTTTCCCTACTTTTATCTGCAAAGCTGTGCTAGGAACAAGGAGGGGTAAAGGACTTTAAATGTAGTGAACGAATGAAGTGCTGGGAGGAACGGAGACCAGGAACTCTGCACTCTTCAATGAGGCCTGAGATGAGCGACATGGCACGACGCAGTGCTAATGTGACAGGCGGCGCCTCCTCAGAGGTGCCAGATGAAGTGTGTTGGAAGCCAGGCGTATCTGATTCTATTTCATCCTCTCCGTGTTGCACTGAAAAAAACAAGACAAACTACACTGCTTTTATTCTAAATCCTTAGGTTTTGTGTTTTTCCTTATATATATTTATTAAAAAATGCTGCTTTGATCGGTGCCACCCGTGACACCCCCACATACAGAATGCTTCTGAGCAGTTCCCGCCACACAAGGCCACTGTTGGTGACAGCCAGCTGGTTTTGATCACAGCCATTCTGAATCGGATTTTCATAAGATAGATGAGGAGTCTTACTGCTGCTCGCTCTCTTATCAGATGAGAAACGGCGGGGGAGGGGGACACGGGTCCTGGGGGAACAGCGCAACAATCAAGGGCTGCAGTGGTTCTTTCTCTGTCCCTCTGCTGCTGCAATTTTCAAAGGAGTTTGCCTCGGGCACTTTTAAATGATGGTGTCTCAATTCTGTAATCATCTTTCAAGAGCTTTCTCTTAAAGGGTCTTTTAGGTAAACCTAGTCCGTCAAGCACAGTTATGGGCTCAGGAATCAGATTCCCAATGTGTGTCTTCCTGTGTGTACACATATGTGCACACGCACACATCCCCCTATGCACATGTCCTACACGCACAGTGAACATCCATGAAGCCTCAGAAAGTTGGTAGAGCTGACAGCTGAGAAAGAAGAGTCCCCAGTCGGCCACTTTCCTGAGCGCTCCTCCCCTACCTGCTGGCATCCCTAGGCTCCACTGGCTCCGGTCCTTAGAACGTAATCTGCTGGGTGAGTGCCAGAAGGAAATGATTTCTCCAACTGAGACTAAGGGATAGCCCAAGTCTGAGCAGATGTCAGACACATGAACACCCTGTCCCTTCCCATCTCAATGAAGAGACATTGGCTGTCCTCTTCGGAACTGAGAAGTCTGTCTTGATTGTTTGCTTAGGAGCATGAATGGTCACCAGGCATCCAGGCCACATCTTGTGGCGTCTACGGATACAGAGACTAGGTCTGCAGCTCTGTAACCTTGCATGTCATCTGTTTCCATGGCAGAGAACACATCAGGCTTTATCTTCCTTCAGACCTCATCACCTGACAGGCATCCAGGGTGCCGAGCCTCTATCTCCTTTGGCTCATACAGAGATCTAAGCTGCTAAGACCTCCTGGCCAGTGGCTCTCCTCAAATGGGCCTGTCTGTTTATAAGACCAGTCACAATCATCAGAAAAGGGCCTGTGCCCTTCCTGGATGCTGAGACACTGCTTACCATCACAACTGAACAGTCTCACACAAGTGAGTGGGAGTGACTTTGTCCTAGCCCGATCCTGTCTTCTGTAGTCAAGGAAGATAGCAGCCAGGGAGTTACAGAACAAAAACCCTGATCTCTGCATCAATTCCGGAGAGATGGCACTTTCTTTTACTCTTGTCAGTGCTTAATGGTGGATGATTTGCTATTAATCACATTCCTCCAGATACGGCGTAACTCTCTCCCCATGCTCCCGGAGCAAGGTTACACACTTGCTTCCCTCAGAACGGAGGCAGTGCACGACATGCGTCTGCACTCTTCCCACCCTTCCTCTTCAGATGGGGATGCGCAAGTAAGCTTTGCACTGAGCAAAGAAAACAGGTTCACAGAGAAAGTTACTGTCAGTTGTGTTGTAGACACTGATGCTACGAGGGGAATTCTGGTATGACCTAGAGATTTCAGGGCACCACCTGGGGTACACAGCACACTCCTAACTCTGCTGACACATTTGCCTGTGGCAGAGTCCTTCCAAATATCTCATGGTCACCGCCACAGCCCGCAAGTAAAGCACGCCATTTCTTTTTATAGCATTAGTACAGAAAAATGCGTTTTCTACCATGCAATCCCCCTGCACACATCCTGCCTCTGGCCCACTGAGGCCTCACTTGGTATTCACAGCACTCACCGGGGCCCTTTTTATTTCACGTGGCCCTTCAAGTGCCCCGTGTCTCGGTGACATCAGTTGTTTCTGTCATGTCTCAAAGGAGTGGCTGGCCGGGAGCTACAGACATGGTGCTTCATGGCTCTGTGGAGTTGCAGGTCTCACCACGATCCCAAATGCCCCGACACTCCCAGGATTCAAACCATAACCTCCATCAGCCCAGTGATGCTACTTTCTTTTTCCCTAAAATAGGTTCTCTCTGAAGGATCCTGCACAGACATGAGAATTCATTATATGAAAGTCATCTTGAGGGACTTGATGGGGAACAATACCTACCAGGAATGCTCAAACCCAAAAGCTTGGCTTCCTGACACAATGGCTTGGGCAACCTGGCCTCTCCCAGGTGTTGCTGTGAGGAGCCTTCAGTCAGAGGCTCAGCAGTGTGAGGCTGTGGGCCAACAGGTGAAACTAAGTGATGGAGGACAGCAAATGCACACCAGTGTGCTGGAAGACTGAGCAGAGACCTGCCCCCACAGTGTGTGGGACTGAGGAGAGGCCAGTGATAACAGAGGGATTTGGAGGGGCAAGGACAATGTCTGAACCCTGGTCCCTCCACGTCCTAGAGCTAGGGTGCCAGAGCAGCTCACACTGCTCAGAGAGGCCACTTGTTAAATGTCTAAGAATTCTGAACGCAGGTTTGCTGTAGTTTCAACACTGAATGTCTCCTAAGGGGCCTGTGCTACAGGCTTGCTCTCCAGGCCGGTGCTGCTGGGAAGTGGGAGAAGCTTTAGGAGGTGGGGCCTGCAGGGGCCTGAGTCACTGGAGTTATACCATAGAGGGAGATAGCAGGCCCCTGGTCTCTTTCTCTTTTGCTTCCTGGCTCACACAGGGAGCACTCTGCACTCCTGTGCACTCCCCACCACGACCTCTCACATCCTCCAGAGGCCTCACCCTGAACTGAACCTTCAAACCCATGAGCCAAATTAATCTTCTGTCTTTGTAAGTTAATTGTCTGAGGTATTTTATTATAGTAATTGAAAACTGATTAATACAAGGCGGTGAAATATAAATAGCAACGAAGATAAAGTTATACACACCCTACATGAAATTATAAATGTATATTTTAATATGTAGTAATACTTGAAACTCATCCCACTCTACATTTTATCTATATTCTCAAAGTTACTTGTATCTCATGCATCTTCAGGTAGAAATACAATCTACTGGCGTGCTGGAGCCTGTCTCTTTCGAACCTTGGTCAGCAGTGTCATGTCACAGCCCCAACCTAGTCACGGTGCGAGTATCTCTGTGCCAGAGACACTGGCCAACGCTGCCAATCAGGACTTCTTTACTTTTCTTTTTTTTTCCAACACAGGGTCTCACTATGCAGTTCAGGCTGGCCTTGTGCTCACTTTTGTAGCCTCCAGGCTGGTCTTGAACTTGCAGCGATCCTCCTGTCTCAATCTCCTGAGCGCTGGGATTACAGGTATGTGCTACCACACCTAGGGTTCCAGGCCAACATGGCCTGCCGGGGCCAGTGTGGCATGTGGGGCTGGGGATCAAACTTGGGTTCTGGTCTTGCTAGGCAGGTGCTTATGCCTCTGAGCTATCTCCCCAGCTCCTCATGACTTTTTCTGCCTGGAGAGGTTACTGCTAATTTACCAGCACATTACTGCCTACTAGCCATGTGACCTCAATGAGTTACTTAACTTCACCAAGCTTTAATTTCGTCCTCTGCAGGATGGTGACAACCAGTGTCTCCTCAGAACTTCTAGGATTCAGTGGCGTGTCGCTGGTAAAGTAGCGCACTGCTTGGCTCACAGCAAACACCTACAAGCCTTAATTAGCAATGCCATTTCCTACAAGGATAAATTTTTTCCCCCATTTCTTACTCAATAACCCATAGGTAGAACAAAGCACAGACAAGAAAGGGCAGCTGAAAGACCATAACAGCAACACTCCCTCCCTAACTTCTGCACTCCCTGCCCGGCCCAGAGACCCTGTATGTGGATTTCTAGAGAAGGACAGAATGGCCTGGGTTTAGAAAGACTTCAGCATCTGCCTCGTCCTAGTAACCTTGAACTCAGAAAAATGGAGTTATATTTAATAAAGCACCAGTGGCAGTTATAATGATTTAAATAAAATGGAGAGGGCAAAGGAGCTAGGCTTGGGTGCCACCCAGGAAACCCTGTGTGCTGCCGGAAGCTCAAGGAAGAAAGCTATGCCATGCCCCCAGCCTGAGTGACTCTGGGGCAGCAGGGTTCCAGTGTGTCTGTTCTTTCTGCCTCATCTTTCCCCCCATTAAAGCTGTTGAGGCTCACAGTGACTCTGCTGCTTGCAAGAGAAGGGGTGGAGAATATGGCAGAAAGGTTAATGAAGGGACAAGAAAGAGCCCAGAAGAGGGTTAGAAAGCCCCCAGACAGAGAAGGGAGTGGGGGAGCGGAGGGACGGCGGGAGACAGTCCTCTGGAGATAGCACGCCTCTAATTCCACCAACGGCCCGGCATCTCACATCTGTCCCGGCCTCACTGCCCAGCTGTGTTTAGCCACTTTTACCTATTTTCCCTGTTGACATGGATAGAAAATTGAGCAATTACCCTTAAACTCAGAGCTCTCTCAGATCCCCCAGATTGCTACGCCGGCAGAATTAAGTCCTCAATTGCCCCTGGCTAGAAATGGCTCGACTCAGCTTGTCCTTTAGGAATTAAACACTTTTTGGTTGGCTAGAAGGACTTATTATTCCTAAGGTTTTGAGGTATTGGATTCTGTCAAAACTGGACCTCAGGATGCAAAGACACCCCGCCCCCCAGCAGGGCTGACACACGCCCAGGGGCTGGGAGCTGCCCGAAGAGGGCGCTGCAGGTCCACGCCGGGCGCACACAGCGTGTGAAAGGCCTGTGTTCAATCCAAGAAACATCAACTTTAAGTTCCTGCTTTCAGGGACTTTTACTGTTTATAAAACACATTTTGAGGCTCAAAAATTCCTCTAACTTGAATTTACCTCTGGAATAAACAATTAGAAAGTCGAGTTTATGTCTAACTGCATATTCAGAGATTATTTGACATGCATTTTTTTTTTTCCCAATAGAGACAGGGTCTTGCTAAGTTTCCCAGACTGGCCTCAATTTCTCCATCCTCCTGTCTCTGGTTACCAAGTAGCTAGGATTATAGGCAGGCACCACTGCACCCGGCTCTGCATCTTTTGAAAAGCTACGAGAATTTGTGGAGTCCCACCTCCAATGTTGACTTTTGTGGTACTACATTTCACTCTAAGTTTTGCAAGCTGAGTTCAAGAGCTGGAGGGGACTAGCCATCTGGCAGAGGTTAGGGAGGTGACACACCCTTGCACTGTCTTCCTTTTCTACCCCTAGACTGCCCCCCCACCCCTTCTTGCCAACACCCACTCTTGCATCAGGAAGAAGCTGGAGGGGCTGGTGAGATGGCTCAGTGGTCTAAAGCACCTACTTAGAACAAGCTTAGTAAAGCACAGGGACCGCGGTTCAATCCCCCAGCACCACGTGCCAGCCAGCCCCGCCCCCTGGTGGGCTGAGCTGGTCACACACACACACACACACACACACAAATAAATAAAAAATAAAAATAAAAATAAAAATAAAAATAAAAATAAAAAAAAGAAGCTGGAAGCCACTTCCTCATGTCGGCCATCCCTCGCCACCTACCAAATCAGCCTCCGTGTCAGTCTCTCTTGAGCACCCTACACTCTTCCTTCTGGGGTCTCGATCACAACTTTCCACTACTTTATTCAGATGTGTGACAATTTGTTTTATTTTCTATACCTCAGCAACTGCAAGCTGCACGAGGACAAGGACAATAAATGTTCAGTTCAGCACCACCATCGTGCCTAGGCCCAAGCACCGTGCAGGAGTGTTCAGCATGACAGCATGGGAGGGATGATGCCGAATGACTCCTCCAGGGTCACCTGCAGAGGCTGACTTCAGGTCACTCTCAGGCTTCGCATTCTTTCTCTAAGGCCATACAACCTGACAGAAGAAAATCCGAAGGCCTTAGGGCAAATCAGACACTTGACTCAGAGCAGGTGACTGTGCCACTGAAAGGCAGTCATCTCAGTTGGGGAAGATCAGTTCTTCCACCCTATGATTTGGGGAGCCTATGGTCATTCTGAGGTTCTGCGTGTGCATCATTCAACTACTCTCTACAATCACAAATTTCAGCTCTCCCAAAGCAATGAGTTAGCAATAGCAAGGAACAGTTTGGTTCTACCTAGGAGCAGCAAGCAAGATGACTGACACTCTTCAGAACCTCCTCAAAGGCAGGTTACAGGAGGAGGCTGAGTATGTGCAGCTGGGAACGGATGAGACCCAGGACTTAGGTCTACGGAATCAGCTTCCTCCTGGTTGCAGGGAGTTCCTTATTCATTCTCCTTATGCTGGGCATCTGGTCTTAGAAGGCTTTCACACCTCCTCGGGCTAATCCTCCTCATCCTCAGGACCTAGTACAAATCCTTGGAGGGAGGGGCTGTACATAGGATCAAGGTGCAATATGTATGGGTGACAACTTCCCATGAACAATGTATCATTATATGTCACAAACAGGTACTAATAAAAAAGCCGTAAATGTGAAGAGAAGCAAAAGACCTTTCTTTCCAAAGTGCTCTCAGTCTGCCTGGATCACCTGCTCTCTGGAGCTCAGGGCCATGAGTAATGCAGCCCACTAATACAGTGACAACCATGCACTGCCTTTGCTATCTGCTATTCTGTACTCTTGGCTCCTGAACTCTTGTTGTGCTTTTCATCTTCTATTTTTTTTTTCTTCAACAAGATTTTGTGTTTCTTTAGAGCATAGCTCCACAAGGTCTTGTGAAGGATTTGCAAATCAGCTCCCAAAGGCATAATCCAACTTGCAGAAGTGTTTTGTTCTGTTTATAAGGTGGGGCTTTTAAAAAAATTTTTTTTTTGAGATGGGGGTCTCACATAGCTCAGGCTTGGCTCAAACTCACTATCCCTCTGTTTCAGCCTTCCGAGTAGCTGGGTTATAGCCCTGTGCCACCAAGCCTGCTTTAAAATTGTGTTTGTCTGCTTAGGAATACCTAGGGACTGAGCCCAGGGAGCACTGAGCTACACTTCCAGCCCTTTTTGTTACTTTTTAAATTCTGAGACAGTCTTGCAAAAATTGCCCAAGATGACCTTGACCTTGTAATTCTGCTTCAGCTTCCCAAGTAGCTGAGATTATAAATGTGCACTGCCACACACTTAACACTTGTTGTTTTAAAAACTTCATTTATAATGGCTGGCAAGATAGCTCAGCAGACTAAGTGCCTGCTTAGGCACGCGCAGGGACGTGGGGTTCAATCCCTGGCACCTCATGCTGAGCCAGCCCCGCCCCCGGGCACACTGAGCTGGCCACTGAGACAGGGTGTGGTAGTGCACACCTGTAATCCTAGCGCTAGGGAGGCTGAAAACAGGAGGATCACTATGAGTCCAAGCTGCATAGTGTAACCCTGTACCAAGTACATAAAATATTTTTTTTAAAACACACAAAAAATTCATTTATGTGTTTATTTTGATGCTAGGGATTGAACCCAGGGCCTTAAGCACATAATCTGTCATTGAGCTACACTGCCAGCCTCTCTGACACTTATTAAAATAAAAATTTGAAAACCTTTAGGCTATGCCATCTTGTGAGTTCCCCACAAGCTCCACCACTCTGCTGTCTCACACTTTCCCCATTTCACGTATTTATATCATCTGCCTGGCTATGAGTCTGCAGGCAGGCCACTGTCTTGCAAAAGCTCCCACAGGTTTACCACAAGATTCCAAAGCTCCTGTCACTTGTTCTGTTTCTCATTATGAAAGCACACATAACCTGCAAAGTTCCTTCCCCTTTCTATGTGTCTGTTCCTTCTCTAGGAAGCACAGGGCATAGATGGAGGAGGAAGTATTTCTCCACTCTCCCCAGACATCAGGGGTCTGGAAGACTGAACGCATCTTCCCTGGGGAAGATTAGTGGTGTGAACCAAGGGCGACACTAGCTACACTGAATGCTGAGGAATCTACCTAGGTCAGGGTTCCCCAAAGTCTTCTCTGAAGATGGTGAGGGAAGGGAACAAGGGTCAGAAACTCCTATAGACCAGAGACTGCTCACTCACCACAATCTCCAGCAACTGGGCACGGTGGGCCCCAGCAGGAAGCTCTCCATAAAACCTCGCCTCCAAGGCAGCTAGTGGAAGAAGCCAATCTGAACTTAGATCTGCTGCTATACTTCTAACTGCTATAATTCATCTTTTCTTTTGGTACTGCTCTACAGTCACCCATCCTTAATGGTGTGTAAGAAAATAATCAGGCCATCCCCAGGTGACAAAACTCCTTGCACTGACCACTTTGAAAAGGTGTGTGATTTTCCTAAAAAGAATCAGCAATTTTCCTTAAAAGGTACCCAAAGAGCTGCTGAATGACACTGCCAGTGAGCCTCCATGGATGATTTGCAGGAATCACTCCTGAAGTCTCCCCACCTGCTGGACATCTACGTTTAGAGAAGCAGCCTTCACTAGCCAACCAAGTAATTCTCTGAGCAAAGATAATTCTACAAACTAGTTATATGTAACATATGACTCTTACTGCATAATGGATTCTAAACATTCACATACAGTGAAATGGACTAAGTCGAGTGTGAAGTATAACATATGAACTGATTTTCCATTAAAGGACGCAAGCGTAACTGTACGGACAACAGATTTATGCTGGGGAAGAGCCAGCCCTCCTAGAGGTAAAAGCAAGTGCACTCTGACACGGAAGGGTTTTATGCTCCAAACCTCCAGGGCCAAAATAAGGCCAAGCCACAAATTTCACATTTCAAGACTACGAAGGGGAAAAAATGAGAGGGGCTTTCTGAAAATTGGTAACATTTTTCCATCTTTAATGAAATTTTACTGTCTTCCATCCATCTGGCATGCTATACTGCACATGTGTGAGCTGACATTAATACTGCCTACCTGTGGAAGGGGACACCAGCATATCAGAGGGCCACAGTATCCTGAAAGAGGCTGAAGACAAGAGCTTTGAGGTCAAGATGTGTCTCTGACTTCTGGTGCTGCCCTTGACTAGTTATCTGACCTTGGACAAGGCTACGTTTCTTTGCCCTAGTCTGCTCATCTTTAAAATGGGGATAATGACCCATCTAGCTATCTAACAACAAGGGAACACACTGTGGTACGTCCATACAGTGGGACACGCCTTGGCAACAAAATCGACAGGCAACAACTTGGATAAATCTCAGAACCTTTGCAATGTAAGACAAAAGCTAGGCACAAATGTGTACATACTTATGCTTCTGTTTACCTAAGACTCTAGAAAATGAGACAATGTATACCTCACTAGTTGTGTGAGGGCAGGAGGACAGCGGGTACAGGCTAGCACACAAGGAAACTTTGGGGGGTGGCAGGAATGTTCTGTACATGGTGATTGTGGTGTGATGATTCCTCAGGGCGTTCACACCTTTGAAATCATACATTTATTTTTTCTTTTAAATTTTTATATTAATACATCTTTGTGGTCTGCATAATGTTTACATTCGTATTAGGGAGCAAGCCTGTCTACTTAACACCTCTTGAGTCTTTTTACTCCTCTCTCCCTCTCCTCCCTGGGCCTCCCTCCATCTCTAAATCCCCTTCACTCACTTTCTCTGCTTTTGTATTTTTAGTTCACGTTTGTGACACATAACAACTAGAGTCCCTTAAGGCAGCTGGTATGCGTGTGTGTGACATCTTAGCTCTCTTTGCTTTCCCTTCCCCTCCCCGCCGCTCCATCTCTCAGGCACCGTCCCATCTGAAAAGGTCTATTTCCCTTTATCTCTTTTATTTTGCTCCTCATATATATGTTGGATTTCTCATATTAGAGAAACCATATGGTATTTAGGCTTGTGTGTCTGATTTAGTTCACTTAACATGTTTTCAAGGTGCTTCCATTTCCTACAAATGACTTGAATTTACCCTTTGTCACAGCAGACAAGTACTCCACTGTGTGCCGACACGTTTCCTTTGCCCGATTATCTAGTGATGGACATTCAAGGTGCTTCTGAGACTTGGCTATTATGAATGGGGTGCTATAAATACTGGCATGGGTCAGTGTAATGCGGTGTCTTTAAACCTTTCAGGAAGATGCCTATAAGGGGAACAGCTGAGTGGAGCTGTATTTCTAGTTTCAGTTTTCTGAGGCATCCATCCCCAAACTGATTTCCGCAGTGGCTACAGTAGTCTACATTTCCACCAGTGACATGGGAGGGCTCCTTTTCCCCAGCTGCCTCACCAGTATTTGTTGTAAACTGTGCATTTGTTTGTGCAGCACTGGAGACTAAGCCCAGAGCCTCCACCCTGAGATGGGGTCTCACTAAGTTGCTAAGTGGACCAACCAGACTCAAACTTGCAATCCTACTGCCTCAGATTACCACAGTGTTGGGATTACCTGCGTGCCCATCACACCTGGCTTAAGTTGCACACTTTAAATAAATAAGGTTTACTGTATACAAATCAGACCTCAATAAAGTTAACTGAAAAACCCCCTAACTTTCTCATAGGTTCCTTTCGGAATTAAATGGGTAAGATGCTGGGCATGGCAGGGGGCACACGATGAGCTTCTTAATTTATGGAATGGTGTGGTGGCCCCAAGGGGGCTTCCAGAGTTCCCAGAACTGCAACAAGGTCCTTCCAACGTGGCCATGCACAACAGCAGCGAGCGCAGCCTGCTAACGTGACTTACAATGTGTGTGGGCTCCAGCATTCAGCCTCTGCTGTAATGCTGAGAAGCCACTCCCTGAAGCACGGTATTTTTCCATAAGAAGAAAGTGCAATGAAGAGGATTTCAGAGGTTCTTGGAAGGAGCCGGAAGGAGGCCACAACAGTGAGAAAAAGCCTGGAGGACAGTACCAGTGAAGCAGCTGCTCGACAGGATCACGGATTTGTTTGCTTGTGTTTCAATTTGGAAGTTTCTGCCAAAGAACTCTACAATCTTTTTTTCCTTAATTTAATGTTTTCCTATTTAAAATGCAAGTCTCTTGGGTGTTAGAACAAATACATAAGCAACAGGGGACTGAAGCCATGCAAAAAGGACCCGCTCCAGGAGACAGGAAACGACTGGCTGCGTTCTCCCCCCGGGGAGCCACCGCGGACTGGCCGGGTCCACACGCTACAGACTCTCCATCACGCCTCCCCGCCCAGGTCCGACCCGAGGACTGTGCTCCAGGAGTACGATTCCCACACACGCTGCTCCTCACACTTGTGTTCTAACACGCAGGGAGACCCTGCCTACCGGAGTCCTCTGGTGCTTCGCAGCCAACGGCTGGAGCAGCTGACAATCTGTGAGGACAGGCAGGTCGCAAGTGTGGCCGGCAGCTACCAATTCCTGAGCTGCCAGTATAGCAGAAGGCATCCCAGGCACATGTTTCCTACATTAACAGGATCACTGGCAATCAGTGGATGGAGAAGTCTAGAAGCTGAACGGAATTGAGTGGAGGGAACTAAAAGGGAAGATCTAGCAAAAACAAATGAGGCTGGAAAGCAAAGAAAATGCTGAAGAGCATGAGCACGGAGGCTGCTACTCTGACCTTTCGTGACTACTTTTCTTTCCTGAAACCCCTTTGGAAAGAGATACGGCTAAAGTGCTTGTTCACATGACTCACGCCCGTAGGCGGGTCTTTCGTGGCACCACAGCTAAACTTTAGCGTCAAGCCACTCAAAGGCTGAGGCAGGAGGGTCACGTGTTTGAAGTCAGAGCAAGTTAGCAAGACACCACCTCAAAATAAAAAATAAAGACGGTGGGGTCAGGGCTGTAGCTCAGGAGCAGAACACTTGCCTAGCATTGGTTCAACCCATAGCACCATAAAACACTCAAAAGACAAAACTTTTGCATAACACTTTAGTGTCATAAAGACTCACCTGTGCAGTTTATTTAAATTCAGTTCTCTCCCCTAGCTAGAGCTTCAGATTTGCAAACAGCCCAGAAATCTGCATTTTATCCCCTATTCCAGAAATATTTTGCACATGTCCTTCTGATCACCTTATCATTACTGGGTAATCAAGTTCTAAAAATTTAATTCTCTCCCTCTTTGTATGAGTCACAGAGTTGTTGTAAGAAGGTTTTGGGCTGCGGGAGTGCGGCTGGTTCTAGATGCGCCCTCCTGCTGTAACAGCTAGGTAAGTGTTTGTGCTGTTTTCAGACCTCAGGCTGCAGGGAGTGTGCGGCTCTGACTCCTGAGAGAAGGCAAACGAGGAAGAAAGGCTGACAGCCGTCCTGGCTTCCTGCCTAGATGTACTTGCTGGGCAGAGGCATAGAGAATGGAGCCCAAACCAGAGCAGGAAGGCCTTGCTGAAATGAGGAGAGACAGACTGAAGTGGCTAAATTTTGAAAAGCAGAGGATGAGGAACTGGGGATCTATGTGAAGGAGCCAAAACCCCAGACTGCCACTGTAGGCAAAACAGCACAGGACAAAGAATTCCAATAGGAAACGCAGACACTGAGCCGTACTTAAAAGCAGTCGTGGGGGAAGGAAACACTGCACACAGGGGAACGGAAACAAGAATGACTACTGACTTCTCACCAAAAACAGTGTAGGACAGGAAACAGTGACTTACCTCAAGGGCTAAAAGAAAATTATTAGCATAGAATTCTATGTCTGCTGAAAAGTGAAGACTTTCAAACAAATAAGAAAAAGAGATTTTGCTGCTAGAAACGGCTAAACACAGCAGAAGTTCTAGTTGAAGGAAACTGATGCCAGAGAGAAACTACACAAAGGAGTGCCGAGTGTGGTGGCCACAGCCATCTCTAATCCCAGCCCATGAGAGGCTGAGGCAGGAGGATCGGTGTGTGTTCATGGCCAGCCTAGGCTACGCAGTGAGTTTATGACCAGTCTGAACTGCATAGCAAGACTCTGTCTCAACAATACAATACAAAAAAAACAAACTACACAAAGGAATAAGGAATGTGGAAACGGTAAATAAATGGGTAAAAAAAAAAAAAAAAAGCATTAGTAACTGAGGTCTTGTGTGCACTTTCCATATTGGGACCAAACGCTTGAAAAAATAACTTAAAAGAGAAAAGACTGATTGTGGCTCATGGTTTCAGGCCCCGGCTGGTGGGCTCTGTCGCTTTAGGCCTGGAGGAAGAAAGGACCAGAGAAGGGCCAGGGAGTAGAAATAGTCCCAAGGATTGTGTTCCCGTGACCCCTCCTTTATATA
>NW_004524583.1:10797750-10834432 GCF_000260255.1 Octodon degus
TTTTTTAATGTATTTAGTACAATGTCTACAGGGTCTCACTACATAGATTGGACTTGTAGTGATCCTTCCTGTTTTTTACCCTCCCAAGCATTGGGATTAGTGGCATGTGCCACTATGCCCAGTCTCAGTTGATGTCTCAGAGCACTCCGGGGGTGGGCTATGGGGGTGGGGCCAGCACGGCAGGGTGGGGATGACTCCTGGCCCCTGCTTCTGCCTAAGCAGGCTCTTTAATCCACTGAGCTATCTGGCTGGCCCTGACCTACTCCTTTCAACTAGGCCTCATCTCCTAAGTCTCTATCACCTCCCACTAATGCCATCAAATGATGATCTCATCAGTGGATTACTCCACGGATGAAATTAGAGTCCTCATGACCCAAGCTTCTGGCAAAAGCTTTACCTCTGAACACAAGAGGCTTCTGGGGGACATCTTATATACCAACCATAACATGTCCCAATCATAACTTTTACTGTAGTAGGTTTCTTTTTAGAGATACACACTGAATTTTATCTTTTCTCTTCAGGTTTTTTTTTTGTATTTTAGTAAGGGTCTATAGGGTCTCACTACATAAATCGGACTTGTAGTGATCCTCCTGTTTTCAGCCTCCCAAGTGCTGGGATTACAGGCGTGTGCCACCATGCCCAGGCTCAATCACAATCTCAGCACACCCAGGGGCGAGGTCAACAAAGCACTTTATCTGCTGAGCTATTCTGCTGGGCCCTCTCTTCAGTTTTGAACATAGGCTTGTACTGAGCCACAGCAGCTGGCCTTTTCAGGCGCTTCCCTCTCTTCTACAGAGTCAATACTCATTGACTGTCACATGTCACACACTGTGATGCAAAGATAAGTAAAAGGTGGGATCTGTGGTCATGGCGCTTAGACCCTGGGGAGAAAACAGTCTCACAAAGTGTGATACCTCCTTCTGGCTCTAGCTGCCTAGAAGCTCTGTGACTTCAGGCAACTTAACCTCTCTGTGCCTTAGTTCCCATGAGTGTAAAATAGTGACAACAATGGTACTACCTTGTAGGGTTGTGGAGAGAGTCAGGGCTTTAACCCAGAGTTACTGGCCAAATGGGCAGAGCTGATGCCTGGCACATAATAACCACCAATTAGTGTTAGTTCTAGCTGTTACAGTGGAGGTTTGCCAAGGAGGTGGTGCGGGCACAAAGAAAACACATCTCAGCCAGACAGGAAGTAGGACGGGCTGCGCAGGATGCCAGGAGATGCTACTTCCGCTGGGTTTTGAGGACAAGTGAGGTTAGTAGACGAAGAAAGGCATGAGGTACTGGAGGCAGAAAAACACTCAGCAAGGGGTGGGCAGTGAACCAGCATGCGCTATGAGAACACTGCAAAGGCTTTCAGTAGGGCTGCAGCCCAAGAGCTCTTGGGGACCCTGGGGTTCATCTGCAAACCATTTTCATTCCTATAAGGGCAACTTACCTCCATCATCTGATCCATCCAGGCTCTGCTGTCTGAGGCGGTGACTGGCCCCAAAAAAGAAGAAAGGGGAAAATGAATTTCAAGAAAGAATCAACCCTATTTTTTTTTTTATAACAATACAAACAGATCTCTTTTTATTTTTTTTTTTAATTTTATTTATTTATTTATTTGTGTGTGTGTGTGGCCAGCTCAGCCCACCAGGGGGCGGGGCTGGCTGGCATGTGGTGCTGGGGGATTGAACCATGGTCCCTGTGCTTTGATAAGCTTGTTCTAAGTAGGTGCTTTAGACCACTGAGCCATCTCACCAGCCCCCTATTTTTTTTTTTAATTGCACTATTCTTTCCTAGATAAAAATATCCTCGCACCTGCTTTCCCGAATTGTCTTGGTCATACTTAACTGGCACCGAGTCTATCCTGTATGGCTGCATAGGTGGTGGTATGCTGTTACAGAAGGCAGCATAACAGACTACTACACAGTCCCCTGCTCACAGCAGTGTGCAAGTGGGTGGCCTTGTTTTTACAGTACCTGTATCTAGAAATCTTCCTCCTTAGGAGTTGGTTACTGGGGACCAAACCTAGGCATGGTCTACCACTACACCCCAGTCCTTTTTATTTTTATTTTGAGATAGGATTTCACTATGTTGCCCAGGCTGGACTTGAACTTGCAGAAGTTGTGCCTCAGCTTCCAGAGAAGCTGGGATTATAGGCATGTGGCAACATGCCCAGCTTTCCTTTCTGATGTCTTAGGAGAAGGCCACATTTGTGTTGGAATTTGGCATTGCTTTGAGATCAGTACCCTAAACTTGGATAGACAACTTTAAAAAGTCACAACGAGAAATTTAACATAGGCATCAATGACACAGTCCCAACGTTCAGCTGAGGTGGCAGCATTATCCAAACTCTTCATCTTTCATCTAGCTATCTATCTACCTACCTACCAATCTATTTGGTATAGGGTCTCGCTGCATAGATTGGACTTGTAGTGATCCTCCTGTCTCAACCTCCCCATCACTGGGATTACAGGTGCACACCACATTCAGTTTTGGAGCTGGCATGGGGTACTGGGAATCAAACCCAGGTCCTTGTACTTGCCAGGTAGGCGCTTTAGACTATTGACCTATCTCTCCAGTTCCACTATCCAAACTCTTGATCTGGTACACACAATTCCATTCTACCACAGCCAGATTCAATTTTTTTTTTTTTTTTTTTTTAATCCTCTATTCAACACAGGCTGAACCAATAATGGCCAGTAAGACCGTACTGGTGGGAAAGCTCAGCATAAGAAACACAGGAGACATACTCTTCTATCTCTTCAGAAGCCTTCCTTCCCAACCTGAAAAACAAAAAGACAAGGATTAGAAAGCCCACACAGCCCATGTATTGGAGTAGTGTCTTAGTAAAAGTTTTCAAAGGTAGGGCCAGGGCCAGCCAGATAGCTCAGCAGACTAAAGCGCCTGATTAGACAGAACACAGCAACCAGGGTTCGATCCCTGGTGTGCCGTGCCGACCCCACTCCCAGGGCACACTGAGACGGCGATTAAGACTGGGCTTTGGGGCCGGGGAGATGGCTCAGTGGAATAAGTTCTTGCCTGGCAAGTGCAGGGGCCTGAGCTCAATCCCCAGTTCCGCAAAAAAAAAAAAAAAAAAAAAAAAAAAAAAAAAGACTGGGCGTGGTGGTGTGCCTGTAATCCCAGCCTACATAGTGAGATCCTATAGACCCTGTACCATATATATGAAATAATCAAAGGTAGGCCAACTAAGCACACCCCAAATCTGTGTCCCCTTCCCCTTGGGCAGGAAGGAATGGCTGACCATGTCATGCCACACCATTTACTGTTGAGTTCAGGGCCAACAAGGAGCTTCACACTCGAATCAGCAGAGGTGATATGGTGGCCTCCCCTGGCTCCTAACTGACCCACTGCTAAAGCATCTTCCGATGAGGCCCTGGGCTCAGCTGGGCGCATCAGCTGACAGCACATGCAGCTTTCCAGGAGCCGCCCACACGAAGGACCAGAGACTCTGTGACAGGTCTGGCTGAGGAATGAGACATTCCTGAGACATCCCACGAGAACAGAGCATCTGCTTGACACAGCTTTACCCCAAGTAGCAGCCCTGCACATCAGGGGTGTAAAAGCCATCTGGAAAGCCATAAGACCTGCAGGCTGCAGGCCCCGCAATAAGACTTCAGAATCAGCTGGTCTGGGGGAGAGCTCAGGACTATGCAGTTTAAATAGATTTCCAGGTACTTCTCATCTGAATCAGGCCACTACTGACTCTGAGAGATACTGACCTCAAGGCTCTCAGTGCCAGGTGTAGGAGCGCACACCTATACTCCTAGCTCTTGGGAGGCTGAGGCAGGGGATCACTGCGAGTTCAGGTCAGCCTGGGCTACACAGTGAGACTCTCTATTTAAAAAAAAAGTCTACTAACAAAATGTTGATAATGATTAGATTTGGGTGTGGAGTGTATGGGGCTGATACTTCTGTATGCCTGAATATTCCCACAGTAAAGGTGTGGCTTTTGTTTTAAGTGAGTTCTTTGGAGTCAGAAACTTGGCACCATGAAGAGCCCAGAGGCAGGATGCATCAAAAGCCCTTGACAGTGTGGTCCACGGACCTCACTAGCAAGAGCTGGGTCACAGCCAACCATCAAGTCCTGAACACACGAATAACTCCTCCCGAGAGAATAATCAGAATTAATTTTTGGTCAATTAAAAAAAGTAAAAAAAAAATAATTAAGCTCAAGTTTAACACAGGTTACCTTCATGAAATTTAGATGATATCAATAGTCCATTTAAAAGGTCATTAATCATCTTGGGAGGCTATAAACAGGCGGATCACTACAAGCCTGATCTAGTAGTGAGACCCTGAACACCCTGTAGACCCTTCCCTAAAATACAAAAAAAAAGAAAGAAAGAAAAATCTGAAAGTCCAAAAAAAGGTCATTAATCCACAGGTCAGGGGGCCTGCCCCTTAGCTCAGTTGTTTAAGTGGCTGCTTCAACCAAGCAGTCAGGCTCAGGTTGCTGTGGTTCGATCCCCACAACTCCAGCCAGCCAAACATGCCCTGAAGGCATTCTGAGCAAAAAAAAAAAAAAAAATCCACAGGTCATTTAAAAGAAACAGAAAACAAAGGCTGAAGTCAGGACAATGGGCAGGGAAGTTGGAAGAGCAGGGTTACTTCGAAGGTGGCAGCTTGTGACTCTTACAGGGACAGCCCGAGGAGCAGGGCAGGGCAGGGCAGCCCAGATGAAGTGGAAGAAGCTGTGGGACCACCAGCATGGCGCTGCCGTGTAATGAGGGACCCCAATGCCTATTCGAGGCAGACGATGAGGAAGTGAATACGCCAGCGCTGCCAAGTCTCCTCCTGCGTGGAAGGATGCAAAGCTCTTGTTTTCACCCCCACTGTGGCGTAGGACCACCGCTTCTAAGCGTCCTCTCAAAGCCCCACTCCGCTGGTGCATCACCAACAGTAGAAGTGCCTGAATGCCAAGAGGCAACAGAAGACAGGACAGGAAGCTGGGATGCCTAGGCAGCGCTTTCGTTTGCACATGAGAGGCACGCACCTCTGAAAGAAACAATGATAGAACTAACCTTTGCTGGGGGCGGGGTGGGAACTGCTTAAATGCCGTCTATCTCCTCAATGTCTAAAAAGGGGGTAAGTTTAACACTCAGTTTAACTGCTGTGGAGCCCACACCTTGTTCGCTCTCCCTCAGGGGGAGCCCAGTGACCCACCATAACCCTGTTCCTCGGGCTGTCCCTGTCTTTTCTCTCTATGCAAGGAGATCAAAGTAGCTCCTGGATGGGCAGCGGGATGCCCTCAGGTAGCGTGTTCTCTCACCCTCTGCCACAAATGACAGGTTCGGGCGTGCCTTCTGCACGGTGGGATGGAGCCTCTGCTGCTGATCTGGATTATGGACGGGGAAGGGCCACTTCTAGGCCTTCTCCAGCCTGTAAATGAATTTGGTCTGGGCCAGTTTACTTAACATGAACTCACTGTTCAAGTTGGGAGATCTTGTACTAAAGTCCAGGTCTCTAGATTCTTAAGATAAAAAGCCTGGCAACTCTGGGCTTGCAGCTGAAGTGCCTGAGCTGAAGTACCCTCCTCTTTGGGGCTCCCCAGAACCCCAAATCACAGTCTACACTGCTGGTTTCCTCACAGGAATCAGGGGATAACAAGGATGTTACCTACAGCTAGGTAGATACCAAATGTAAGGAAACAAAAGCCAGATGAAGTAAGTATAAGGCAGGTCTTAGAGAACTGGCAGGGAGTGTGTTTCTTTAAGAAATGTGATTATGCAATAATTCACATATGATTTCAGGATTATATAATATGGAATAAAACCCCACTTCACGGATTTATTTTATCTGCCTAGTTCCCGAAGGCACCTCAAGAGGTACAGCGATCTAGAGCCCACGATACACAGGAGCTGGAACAGTGGTTTTTTTTTTTTTTTTTCTTTTTTCTCAATTTTATTGAGAAACAAGTAGCAATGAGAGTTTCAAAACCGACTAGTAGGACAGTTTCAATAATTATTACACTGCATATTGTTGTCTTCTTAGTGGTTATTCATAGTACAAGATGCAGACATGATATCCTGCCCACAAACACAATTAGTACAAATCTTTCTATTCATTAAGAGAAAGTAGCTGTATATCTATCCTATTTTGAATATACAGATACAAAATGGCCCTTCATTTGTATCCCCCTTTTTTGTTTAGTTTTGTCAGAGATGGGTATTCCATTGTCATTTAAATATTGTAGGTGTGTGAATTCAGCAAAATATTAGGCAAGTTTGGTAGATTACCACCAGCATTTTCTTCCTTTCCTTTCTTCTTTTTATAATGAAATAGGATAAGAATTATACATAAGCTTTTATTTTTAGTCCTATATGTTATACACATAACCCATCATAATATAGGTTGTATTTTCAAAATTACTACTGAGGGGTTATAAACAGCCAAAGAAACAAAAACCTGAAACACAGTAGTCTACCATAGCTCACCAGAGTGGGTAACCAGAGGAGGGCCTGGTGGTGAGATCCTGCCTCCCACAGATTTCAGGCACACAGGCTGAGGGAAAATGTTGTGGGTCCTGGGTCACCCCTTCCTCAGACACACTTCTTTGCCAACTTCTGGGGAAACTGAAGCCCCCATGGCCTGGTCCTGGCACCACACCATGGTGGACAGTCTGTCCAGCTGTGGTCAGCATAGTCCTGGGCTTTCTAAACACTCCTGCAGCCAGGGCTGTGGGCCTTCTCCCTCAGATGTGGCTACCAGAGGGTTGGGAACTTGGCAATGGTCTTAATCGCTTTGGGGAAACAAGAAGTGAGGAGAGCACGTCTCTCTCCGTGATCTCCACAGACTGTCTCGCCTGTCAGCACAGCCTCGGTTGAGCTCTGGGAAAGTAGCAAAAACAGTTTTAGCAGTGCCATTTATATGCAAGGACACTGGGCACTGCAGTGTAGGCCTCCCCCAAACACAGGGCCTGTCACTGATGAGGCTGAAACTAGCCTGCATCTGGATTCGCATTACAGGCCCCACATGCATTGCCCCAAGCCTTTTCAAAAGCAGGCCTCAGCTGATTATCTTATGTCCTGAGGGTACCCCAACATCTGTTTGGGTTTCCTGTGCAGACAGTCCCTTATGGAAGGCACTAGATGGCACAGAGTATCAAAAGCTGGAGACAGTCCTTTGAACAGGTGGCCCTCTACCAGGGGCGTACAGCACAAACCACACCTGGGAAGTTTCTCAGTGTACATGTTCTAGGCCCCCCGGGTAGTAATTTCTACAAAGGAGCCCTCTTGCAACTATCAGAACCACTGCCTCAGCCTTATTTCAGGTAGCAGGCCAAACAATGCCGTTGCTAAGCAGCAGAACTGGAACCTATCTGCCTTTTCCTTCTGCCTGACATTTTCCCCCTGGAAGTGTTAATAAACTTGCACTTAACCTAAAGGCTGAGGTGACAAGGCAATGGCCTGGGCCTACGTGGCCTACAGCAAGGCCTGTGTGCCCCCGTCGGTGTGCTGACAGTCACACAGGAGTCCCCGGCACTTGTCCTCAGCAAGCCGGAGCAGAGTGGACCGGATTAGAGATGCTCGTTCAATATGCAAAGTGTACAGCTTGGACAATGCTGAACCAGCACTCTGAAAAGTTAATTAAATGCCAGGTTTCTTTTTAAGAGCCAGTCCATCACTTGCTGACGCTTTGGCCATTTTGTAGAATGGAGCTTTCCCAGTGGATGATCAGAGTAAACATCCTCCCTCGCCTCCTACATCGGGGCTGGGGTAACAGAAGTAAGGACACGCTGGCTGGCGCCTCCCTGTGAGAGACCATGCCCGGCTTGGCCAGCAGCTAGGCTGGGGAGAACTGTGACCATCTCAGCGTGGGCCTCTGCAAACTGCCAGAGACACTCCCCCGTGAAGCCACCTTGGATTTACACAAACGGGCATGGGAGCAGGGCTGTCTTTCTATGGCCACCTTCATCTAAGGCCTGGTCCCCTACTCAGCACTCTCCTGGTCTGCACCCCAGCTTCTTTCTGACCTCCACTTGCCTTCTTCTCTGATCTGATGGCTGATGCAGCCACTCTTCCTTACACAGGCCCAGGCACTTCCCCCACATACCTGAGGGCAATGGCAGGCAGCACCTCAAGAACCCGCTAGGTACCAAACACTGACCTTCTTATGTGTTACGGCTATTATAATACTGTATGTTACATATACTGTTATACATAGTATCACAGAATGACCACATTACCTTATCTAATTCACTTCATTTTACAGATGAAGAGACCTACACTCAGACACGCAGTGCCCTGCCGAAGGTCACCCACCTAGAGAGGGGAGGACCAGACTGCTGGGTGGGTGTCTGACCCCAGGGCCCAGCACTTAGCCCCTCTGCAATAGACACACTGCAATTCTACACAAAGAACGCTTCCTCTGCAGGCTCTGCTTCAAATCCAGTGAGCACAACAAGGACACACTTTCAACTTATAAAGGGTGTCGGCTTTGCCAGGCCTGAGATTTAGTAGTCAACTCGGGCTTAATTGTTCTGAGTGCTTTATTATGTATGTGTTTTACTTGCAACAGCTTGCATTTTGGCTACAAAAGAGCTCTGTCTAGTTAAGTCCCTCCCCGCCCCCCCCCATCACTTTTGCTGAAATGCAATCCCTTTCCTGGCATTCAGAGACCACACTGATGTTCATCTGGTCACTGAGAACAGGCTCAATCTTGCTGGTGCATCCCACACCCGCCGCCACCCAGGCCGGAGGACTCTCAGGTCCTCATGGGCGCTCTCTGGGGAGAAGCCGCCCAGCCTGCGCTCTGTCCTCTTGTGCTCCTGCCATGTCAGGGGCCTGGGCTGCCCATCATGATTGAGAGGCCACACAAGAAAGACTGTGTCCGTGGGACTCTGCAGCAGTGCCCACCACAGGCACAAGGCCCGACGCTGCAAGGCAGCAAGACTGCGCCGCCGCCGCCATCCGCCCAGCTGGAAGTTCTAATGGAGCACTACAGAGATCTAAATGGAGATGAAGTATCGCAGCTCCGAGGACAGCCAGGAGGCTATCTTTATGCAGCATGACAACGTTCAGTGGTTAGTTAGACACCGTTAACCTGTTTTAGCAGGGGACATAACTGGGATAAATGGGGGAGAGTGTCCCTGAAGCCACTTAATACCCATGGCACACACCACACCCTGGCCTCACTTTCCCACTGGTGGAAGATAGAACAGGCTTCTGAGGAGTCGAGAGTGGGGTACCGGAGCCAGGACAGGCCCCTGGGAAGGACCTACCAGGTCTACCCCGACATACCACTGCCTATGGCTCAAGGAGGAATGGGAAGGGTTTGGACAATGTGAGCAACTACAACTGGTCACAGGTGAGAGAAACTGAAAGCCACAGCAGGGTGCTCACTGCACAGAAAGAAAAACGGTTTTCTTTTGGGTACTGGGGACTGATCCCAGGGCCTTTGTACTGAGCCACCCTGCGCCCCTGGAGCTAGGGTCTCACTAAATTGTTAAATTGCACAGGCTGGCCTAGAACTTGGGATCCTCCTGCCTCAACCTTTTAAGTAGCTTAGATTACAGGCATTTATCACTGGGCCAGAGGCCAAACTCATAAAAAAAAAAAAAAAGCAAGAAAAAGATGAATGAGATTAACAACTAAACAGCACCAAATGTACCACTACCGTGGAGGAAAAGAAATCAGAGTGCCATCTTCTTAAAATGCTCTCCACCCTTATACTTGTAAAATGTCCAATAACAATCACACAATGGCTTCCAAACCTCCAAGAGCTAAATCTGACCCCCCTCTGAGAGGAAGAAGGCTGTGTGTCCCAGATGAGGTCACCAGCAAATTCCCAAACCAGGAGGCTACTTTATTACCCTTGCTTCTGCCAGAATGTGCGAGAAACCCACTGGTGTAGCATGGCCACCCCTCATCCCCCCATGCTCCCCAGCACCAGGCAGCGAGCTGGACGCTTGGGTCCATGTGCTCAGAGCACCAGTGGAAAAGCTACAGTAACTGAAGTCTTCCTTAGTGGACAGGATTTTCCTCACTGAAGTTGCTCCTGAGAGGTAAGATGCCAACCCCCTCTTCTCTTTCCTCTCCCTAGCTCTGTCTTTTAATCTTTTTTTTTAAAAATCATTTCTTTATTTATTTGGTACAAAGTCTCGCTATGCAACTCAGACTCATAGTAATCGTCTTGTCTCAGCCTCCACAGCGCTGAGATTATAGACACGTGACTCCATTCTTGGTTTTGGTGGCTGGAACGATGCGCCTGGGGTTCCAGGACTGCACACAGCATGTGGTCCTGGGAAGTGAACCTGGGTCCTTGCGCCTACCGGGCAGGCTCTTAGACTGCTGAGCTGCCCCCTCACACCCCGTCCTCCTACCCCTAGTTCTTACCAGTCACATGTGAACAGTAGTAGGTATTATATTTTCTCCCTTCTTTTAAAGACAAGCAAAAATTTCCTGGCACCCAGTTTGGCACTTTGGGGTTTAGGTCACACTAGATCATATTTGCCTCCTGTCAGCACAGTTCATTAATAAGGCACTTGGGAGAAAGATGAAAAGTCTGTCCTGTCTGTCCCCTTGAAGCAACTGTGGAGTACAAGGCAATTTCTGGGTGAGGTCTGCCCCCTGCTGGGCACTATTCAAATGACATTTTTGTTCTGATTCAAACTCCAAAGAGAATTCCAAAAGGAAGAAAAATAAAAGGATGAAATAAACACAACAGTCTTAGTTGCTTAACACAGACATGGGGAAATATCAAGTGAATTTATGTGTGCTCTCTGGAAAAAATGGCTGGGAGTGTGGAGCTCTGAGGTGTCTTAAATGAGCCTTATTTTAGTCAAGAAGGCTTTGCAGGATTGCTAATTACCCACTAGGCACACATGGGAGGAGCTGAGACCTGAGGATCTTTTGTTTAGAATGTTATAATCCTGTGGGAGAAAAGAATGTAACAGAAATAACACGAATATCTCCCTAAACTCACACTGCAGGGCCAGAGAGGTCCTGCAGCCGCTAGATGTGGAAACGGCAAGCAGGAGTTATTCCAGGGCCCGAGAGAACGTCCCAGGCCAGCTGGGGGCAGGGCTGGGCCAGAAGCCCCTCACGCACAGCCTTTGTGCTGTGGTTCTAGAGCAGCCCAAACTTCGGAGGCCGGGCGAGGCTGGCGTGAGAAGACTGTCACGGGAACACCCAAGAGGGCAGCAGCCACTCTCGCTGGGAGACTGGGGAGGCTTCCTGGGAGACACAGGCAGGACAGCCTCGGAAGGAAGGATGCAACCGAATAAAGGCCATAGGGACACAGGGGCCGGGCATGGCCAGAAAGCAGCAGAGGAAGCCAAGGGGCTGAAACAGACCAAGCAATGGCTGCACGTGTAACCGCTGCCAGGGTCGCTGGGCGAGCAGGCAGCCTGCAGAGGGGGTACCAGCTCTGTACTGCATGCGCTGCATGGGTCAGGATCAGCAAGGTGCTGTGGGGCCAGGGATCAGTGTCCACTGGGTTCTTTTTCCCTTCCAGTTATTTAAACCAATATATACAGAGCGGGACCAGTGAAAGTGTAGCGTGCAACTCACTTTGCCTTTTGCAGCGGTGTGAACGCAGTGCCTGAGTTAGGCAGCAGAGCCTGCTCCTCCTCCAAGAGGGAGGAGGGCAGAAGCAGCAGTTGAGAGCCGCGACAGGCGGGCAGTCCCTGAGCCTCTGCCACGTCCCAGTGCCGCCTCTAGGAATTTGCTCTGGCTGTGTACTTAATGCACCCACCTCCTGTGTTCTTTCCATAGATTTCTTACTTTTATTGTAGTATATTTATTTAAAAGAAAACTTTGGGGGCTGGTGAGATGGCTCAGTGGTCTAAAGCACCTACTTAGAACAAGCTTAGCAAAGCACAGGGACCACGGTTCAATCCCCCAGCACCACATGCCAGCCAGCCCTGCCCCCTGGTGGGCTGAGCTGGCCACACACACACACACACACACACAAATAAAATAATAAATCTTAAATTTAAAAAATAAATAAATAAATAAAAGAAAACTTTGTATCCTCAATGGAAAGCTAGCATCACCAATCATGGGGAAGACAATGGTAAGAAAAATACAGCTTTAAAAAAAAACCAAACTAAATTTCATTACCGCTAGATAAGGTGATTGGCCAAAAGTCTGATCCCACAGCTTATTCTCTGCGGAGAGGGGAGGCTGGCAGCAGGGCCGCCAACTGTTAGTACACGCGAGCTGCAGACACGGCTTTCTGCTACCCTTATCAGAGGGCCCGAAGGCTCGCGGAGTTACTGCACGACTCACCACCAGTCTTAGGGAAGCACGGCTTACAGCATGCAGGCTGGAGACGGAAATGAGGCGGACATGGTGAAGGAAACAAACAGAACCAGGTGTCTGCAAGTCCGAAGCAAGCCTCCCAGAGCTTCTGGAGTGTCACTTCAGTTCAACTGTAATTGCCGCATGGAGCTTGTCTTTTACTTCTCCCTAGGAGAATGTTCTGCTTTGTAACAGAGAAAGCTATAAAGACTTCCTGTTAGTCACTAACCTATTCTATTCCTTGCTCCTCTATTACATGTCGTGGTCCTCCCTGCCTCAAAGCCCACAAGTAACCGAGACTGGTCAGAGGGGTTAAGTGCACAAAAAAAGAGGGTCCTTGTGTCATTAGAGGGGCCCCAACACATCAGTAGAAAACCCAGATTAAGCAGAGGGCTTCTATTTCACATGCATATTTACACCTACACCTGTCCGGGCTGCTGCTTATGTCATCACTGCTTTCAGTTACTTCTCAATGAAAGACCAAAAAGAAAAGGGAAGTAGGTAGAATATTCATAGACGCATTTTATTTTCAAGAGAAGGAATCCATCAAAGGGAAACCAAGGAGATCGCTTCTGTGGGGAGGGTCGTAACCGGTGGCTGGCATCCATCACACTCCCTCCTGGCTTCCGGCGACTCCCCTGGCAGGGCAACCCGGCCCTCTCAGCACAGGCTGGCTGGTTCAGGGGACACCATTTTTTGCCTTAAAAGTTTCTCTGTTCAGTAAGATTGCTTCATATGATCAACATTTCATTTCTGGGAGGTCCTGGAGGACAGCAGGAGGGTCGATTTTATTCTAACGGACTTGCTTTGCACAAATAGTACAATGCACGGCCTTTTCATGAACCCGAGATGAATGTGCTCAGCGCTCCGGGTTTGAGAATGGGCAGGCGCAGAATGCATGGCACATTCCATTACACTAATTAGCTCTATGACCTTGGGCCATGGGGCAAGGTGACATCTAAGTGCCTCGGTAAGACCAGGTGCCACAGAGTCACTTGAACTTCCCAAGCCTTATTTTGCCCATCACCAACTGGAGGGAGCTGGATTGAGCACTGCTCAAGTCTCTCCTCAGCTCTGGCCCCGTTTCCACCACCCCTGCCACCTCATCCTCTACTCTGGGAACCCCAAAAGCCCCTCCCCCACAACTAGCTTATCTTTGCTGTAAAACTTCAATCAGAAGATGTAATGTGCTTGTCCACAGACCTCCCCCTTTTCATAACTAAGTTGATCTGAACTTTCTTCCTATTTAAGAGCCACGGCCTTTTCCTCCTTGGTAACTTCCCTTGTCTTTTTTACCTATTGTCAAAACCTGCTACCACTTTCTCAATTGCATAGAAAAATCTTACAGCTAGACAGCTTTTCCTAAGCTGTTCACCTGTCCTTAATACCCGCAACTGTTTCTTCCTAATGAGACCTCTGTGTTTCCTTCCCCACCACACAGCTGGACAGGGGGCATCTGCACCTGCTGAGCCTCCAAACATACAGCTCCACAGCCAGCTCTCCTGTTCTCCAGGTCCAACTCAAAGGCCCAGCTCACATGCTCAGGGGCAGGCCAGCCAAGGTGTGTGGCCAGGCTCTGCTCTTGGACCCTGATTTGGACAAACAACTTGAAACCAGTGGTTCTGAGCATAGGCTCTAGGATCCAAGGGTTCTATGGTTTGAATGTTGAGCTCTGTATATATTGAAATGTAACCCCCAGTGCAGCAGTCGTGAGAGATGTGGCCTCCAGGACAGAGAATTCAGCATCTGACCAGAGGGCAAAGGGAGCACATAAGGCCCTTCTGTCCCTCTCCCTTCTGCCACTCAAGGACACAGCTCTATGTATTATCTTGGAAGCATAAGAGCAGCCTGCGGCAGACTCCAAATCTGCTGCTGCTCCATCTTAGTCTTCCCAGGCTCCAAAACTGTAAGAAACACATTTCTATCATCTACAAATCACCCAATCTATCATACTTTGTCAGAGCAACAAGGACAGGCTCAGGCAGAGGGCTGGGCTCGAATCAAAGTTCTCCCACTGCCTAGCTATGTGCTCTTTAGGTAAGTTGCTGAAGCTGGGGAGAACCCCACATTCCACTTCGAGAGCTTCATCTGAAAGTCCAGCAGGTTAATTCAGGCAAAACATTTAGCATAATGTAATGAATGAGGGGGATACACACGGACGGGCAATTGCAGCATTGTGTGAATATCACACAAGGCACTTATGTAAGCTAAGCAGGCCATGATGACACCAGGCTACAGGATCTTAGGAGACCATGGTCACGTGTGAGCTCTGTGTTGGCTACAACATCACTCCTTATGACCACAGAAGCACTTACTCAACAGTAGCTACTGCTGCCATTACTGTCATTGTCACTCCAGACTTCACATTCCCTGCGCTGCTTCTCCTTGCTTGGGATCCCCAGCCCAGAAATGGGTGCTGGCTATGAACGTACATCTGAGTGGCTTCATGCTTTGGGCCTCTAGTGGCTGTCATTCCCTGGCTTGGAAGCCTCGGTGGGCACATCCAGTGGCCCACCCTCGCCTGCTGGCCAGGAGCTCCCACCTGTGGCCTTATGTCCCACCAGGGATGCTGAAGCTGGATAATGCGGCCTACAGCAAAACGAACACTGCCTCCAAGTTCCACGGCACTCTCCCTTTCGGTTTTTCCATCCCCTGCTTTACTTTCACTGCCTCTTGGTTCCCTTCCTTCATTTCAGTCACTTTTGTTTGTCCTCATCTAAAAGGCAACTTTTTCCAGCTTTCACATTCTTTGAAAGAGTCCCCATTCTAAGAAGCTTCTAGATTCAGGTGAAATCACCTCTTTCCTGCTTAGTGCACCTACCCCTCCACATCACATAGCATCTTTATGGTAAGATGATCTTACTTAGGGACTGCAGGATCTTCGTTTGATGGTGCAGACCACAGAAAACAGCCCAGGCCCACCCAAAAGCCATTTCCCCACACTCTCCATTCAAAACTCAATTCTGTTTGGGGAGACAAGAAGCCCAACTAAAGATACTTTTTTTCAGCCTTTCTCCTATGAGATGGGGTATGTGCCACATTTTGGACCCATGTGGAAACCACTACAGCTCTAAACAGTATATCTTTCTCTCTAGCCTTCAAAAAAACAAAGTCTGAGAGAGTCTTCTACCTTCACCTCCACATTATTCTCTATTTTTCTTTCCTGGAAAATAGATGTGAAGCCTGCAGATGGAGGAACCATCAAATAACCATAAGGTGACATAAGCCACATGCTGAGGATGGTGGGACCAAAACATGGGGCCCTACTGAGCCCCATCCTCTTGTTTTTTTAGATGAATACTTTTCTGAGTAAGTCGCCATCGATGGAGCTTTCGATGGAGCCGCCATCGATGTTTGCAGGTGAATGCGACCTCGGCTACAGAGCTCACCCTCTGGCAGATGAGGATGAAGGGAGGGCGGCCTGAGAAAGGCCAACCTGGCACAGTCAACCTCATTTGACCTTACTGTCCCCCCTCAGAGAAAGCAGGGATGCAAAATGGATTCTGGGTGAGTGAGCTTCAGGAAACAGGTGACAGACATCGCCAATACCTGCTACAGAAACAGGTCTCATGCTGCAGGAAAAGGATGAACAGCCCCTCTCCACTCGGTCTGCCCTCAAGAGAACACACCTGGTAGTGGAGACTCCAGGGGACAGAATGCTGTTTGCAATGAAAAGGGTGGAATTCTGGGTCTGGATTCCCACCCTCCCTATTCTACCTCTGTGGAGGAGGCCGACGCTGAGCTGATCTTGAGCAGCAAGCGCTCTCAACAGCTGCAGCTATGTCATGAAGCCTCCAGACACAGCCACAAACACTCTGGGAGCTTCCAGGCTAGAGAACAATGACTCAGCCGTGTGTGGGGAGGGCAGCACCCCCACTCCACCAGGACAGAGTTCCTGAGCTCTGGCCCCTTCCTAACCTTGCCCTAAGTGTCTCTTTATCGAGCTGCTCGCTTGCATCCCTCAAAATGCTCTTAGTAGGCTTTGTGTGACCACGACAAAATACCAAGATGGTCAACCTAAAAGGAGGACAGGCTTTCTGTGGCTCTGTCTCAGCAGTTACAGTCCACAATGCCTGGCCTGCTTGCCTCGGGCCTGGGGTGGCACAGCTCATTGTGGCGGAAGCACTTGCCCTAGGAGAGCTGTTCATATCACGGCTGTCAGGAAGCTGAGAGACCACAAGACAGAGCTTGGGTCTGGGCCACCATAAGGGCACGCCCCTGACAGCCAACTTCTTCCCCCAGGCCCCGCCTTTTAAAGGTCCCACCACCTCCAAAGAGCACAGAGCGCTGGGGACCAAGCCATTAACACATAGCACTTTAGGGCCATTCAAGACCCAAACTATAGCAAATATCCTCTGCAGAAAATCAGCGATAGTAAATAAAATATTTCCCTCAGTTCTGTGAGCCACCATAGCAGGTTAGCTGAACTTGCAGGATGTGATGCTAACTCCAGAGAGTGTCAGAATTGAGTCAAATTACAAGACACCCGCTGGTATCCACTGGAGAATCACTTGGTGTAAGGAACACATGGTATCAGGGTGAGAGTGTACTGAGAAGACAGCAGGAGGAAAGGGAATCCTGCCATGTGAGAAATGGACTTCTTTCCCACCTGCAAATACTCCAAGATGGTGCCGCATCAAAAGGCATTCAGAAGAGGTGTGATAAAGTGTTCCTTGTACTACTCACCAGTCAGCATTTCAGTGGCTTCTAGTTCCTGAAAATAAAAACAAAGCCCTGGCCTAGTTCTTCCCTACCCTGACTGTCCATCCTCTTCTCATTCTGAAAACCCTGTGGGCCATCCAGGCCACCGTCCACCTAGCCCGTGCCTGGAAGGCCTGTTCCTTCCTCACTGCTTGCCCACTGTTTGACTCTGAGACAGTGACTCACAGGTTAACGGGATCTGTTCTGAGCAGTCTGCTGCACAGTGCTGTCAGCCAGTCACACGCACTTTCTGAGAGGGGCAGGGTCCTTGCGACCACTTGGTGTCAGCAATGAAGAGTCAAAGCCTGGGTGGGATATACTGGCTGCTCCCAGTGCCTCACAAGGTGCTACACTGTGGCTGCTGCTGACTTCCCTCACAGTGTCCTCTTCTGCTGGCTATGGCAGCACAGGCCCGTAATCCCAGCATTCTGAGAGGCTGAGGCAGGAGAACTGCCAAGTTGGAGGACAGCCTGGGCAACTCAGCCACTTAGTGAGACCCTGCCTTAAAGTAAAAAATAACTTGCTTTCCAGAATCATAATATTCTGCAGTGACAAAAAAGTGAACCATGAGATCATTTAGCCTAAGCTGCTTCAGGGAACTTTGAGCCAAGAGAGTGCACAGGCTGTGCCCCAATGCTCTCTGGCCAGTGAGAGGCACATGGGGACAAGAACATAGGCAGATGTCCTGACTTTTTTTTGTTAATTTTGCAGTACTAGAAATCAAACTCAGGACCGTGTGCTTGCCAGGCAGGCGCTTATGCTGCTGAGCTACATCCCCGGCCTCGTCCTGACTTCTAACACACACTAAGAGGAGGCTCAGCAGTGAGCCCAGCAATCTGCCTCACAGGCAGAGACCTGGCCCTAGCTAAGGCACACGTTGAGCACCTCCCTCTGGGCTACTCTCCCCTCAGCCTACGAATGGAGGTGCAGGCTCTCAAACCAGAGGTGGGAGGGCTCCCGAGTGCCTGGGAACAAATCCAGCTGTTGGAGGGCACTGCAGGGTGAGAAGGGACATCGTCTCCAATGTCTAATTGAACTTAATGACTAGCCTAATTAAGCCTTTTAATGGCAGGGCTGGCATGGCCTTGGCGCATGCCCCTAGGCGCAGGCAGCATCCCTTCGCTGCAGGGTCAGGGTCTGGCTGCAGGCACAGTTCTGCAGCAGGTAGCCCAGGGTCAGGGAGGGCTCAGGCCACCCACTCTCTCCCTGCCATTCTTCTTGCAGGGGCACATGTTGGAGCCATGTCAGTACATCTGCCAAGGCTCCCTCAGGGGCAAGGACACTACCTGGTGCTCAAAGGCAGAATCCAGGAGCAGTGAAGCACAGCGGACAATGGCACGATGCTTAGGATCTCCCTTCTGGCTGGCTAGGCACCGGCTGGGTGACTCGTGGCAGACTACCTAGCCTTCCTGAACACCAGCTTCCTCACTGACCAGCACGGTTAGTAGCAGTACCAACCTTGTGGCACTGTTTGAGGACACAACTGTGTTTGGCGTTTTGCTGCTGCCACCAACTATCACCAGCCTGGAAAAGAACCCCATTCAAAGCCCACAAGTGTGGCTCTCATTAACCTCATACCTTCACATCATCATAGTCTAAAATACCATGTCAAATCACCACTGGGAGTCTGGGATCATCTGTGTAGCTGCTGAAGCATGAGAAAGACACCAATAGGGGGTGCTGGTTGTGACTTCTAGAGAGATGGCTAGGGTGGGAGGGGACAACAGTTGCAGCTAAATTTAGTTTTTTCTGTCTTGTTTGAATTTTTCTGTCATCAAAAATTTTGATTTCCCTGGACAAATTAAAGACTATTTAAAAAGCCGAATCAACCAGCTTGTTTCTAGTGAGTCTCCCACCAATGGGCGTAGTTCCCCAGCCCCCAGCCAGCATCGACAGCAACACCAGAAAGACACTGGCTCTAACCCTGCACTATGACGCAGACAGGAGGAATAAAATACTCCATAGGAGGGTGTGCTTCCTTTCCCCTTGCTGTTAGTTAAGGGGTACTTCTGGGGAGAGCTCCTTCCTTTCCTGACTGGCTCAAAGAAATGACCAGCTCTACTTACTGCAGAATTTTCACCTCTGCAAAACTGGAGCTTATAAAATGCTAAAAGCCACAACCATGCTAAGACCCCATTTCAGACGCATGTCTGGTTTTTAATTATAATTAAATTCAAGGGTAGTTTCATTAAGAAAAGCTAAAGATGAGAGACAAAGCTGGAGCAGGCTCTGGGGAAGGCAGGGGTAGCAGCTGGGCCGCAGGCACCTCACAGGCAGCTGGGCAGCAGACCAGCCGACAGGCCCAGAGGAGCGCTGCTACGGGGCCCCAGCTTTCCTCCTGGGGCCACATGCGCAGGCAGAAGCTCGTGTCAGGTGGTTACTGCTCACCACCGCCCTAGGGTATCAGCTGCTCACCCCTACCCAGGGCGAGAGGTAACTCAGGGCACCGGTCAGGAGGACTGCTCCACCTTCCAAAGTGGCAAGCAAAGTGTGCAAATGCTACAGTGAACTGGGAAGCACTGCGCTGTTGCCACCCATTGTCACCAGCCTAGACAGAAGTGCCATTGTGTCATGCTTAGTCATTTGCAAAAGAAAATGCTTTTGTGACACTGGACAAGCCATTCAAGACTCTACAATGCAATGACTAGAACCTAGAACAGTGACCATGAACCTTTCAGAGCCTTCAGCAATACAGTCTGCGGCGCATGCGTGCTGTAGGATCATCACCTTGGACCTAAAGCATCCCCACTGCTCTGTACCCAGCACCCCTGTGTTCACCCACCTGGAGGTGCATGATATGCTTCCTCCTGTGAGGTGTAAAGTCTCAGAGCTGCGCTGCACCTCCACTTAGGATCACTCTTCACGGAGATGAAGAATTCCAGACTACTACATAGCCTGAAAGAACAAAGCAGTCCTACTCTATACTGAAATTCAGAAAGCTCAGTAAAAAATTTTGTCGTGGTGGGAGGGAAGACTTATCTGGTAAGAACAAAGCCGTTGTTCGTCCATGGTGCCTAGGACCCTTGCTTATCTCACATCAATTCTTGCTTCTCTTAGGTTCAAATTATGTGGGAAATAAATTCTCAATACATTACATTTTGTTTTTCTTGAAAACTGAGTAAGAGCTATAAAAGGCTCAAGTCAACAACTTCTGACATTCCCAATCCTACGGAAAACCCACTACGATTACGGACTACTAGGCTATATTGGAATATTTTGCTGAATTCACACACCTACATATTTAAATGACAATGGAATACCCATCTCTGACAAAACCAAATAAAGGAGATATAAATGAAGGACCATTTTGTATCTGTATATTCAAAATAGTTAGGATAGATATACAGCTACTTTCTCTTAATTCAATGAATAGAGAGATTTGTTCTAACAGTGTTTGTGGACAGGATATCATATCTGCATCTTGTACTATGAATAACCACTAAGACAACAACAATATTCAATGTATTAATTATTGAAACTGTCCTACTAATCAGTTTTGAAACTGTCTCATTGCTATTTGTTTCTCAATAAAATTATTCAGTTTTAAAATAAAGAAAACTGAATAAGCCAAATTGTGTTTACTGATGAAAATCTGAAGGACAGAGATAAATTATTTTATTTCACTGGGTCTGAGGGCATGGGATACCATTTAAATTACTGGAGCTCTGTAAGAAATATCCAAAGTTCATTCACTGATCAAATGCATACTGTGTATCTATATGAGTCAAATATTCTATGACTCAGAAGAAAACAACATAGGTAAAAATCTTTTGCATAGTAACTACTCATTACTTAATAATCACGCAAAAGCAAAAGCAGCTACAGCTCCAAAGAACTCAGCAAAAGAAAAGACAAAAGGGAATAGAGGGCCAGCCAAATAGCTCAGTGGATTAAAGCACCTGCAAGCAGGCGCAGGGGCCAGGGTTCAGGGACTGATCCCCAGACCTGCTGTGCCAGCCCCGTCCCTGGGGCATGCTGAAGCGTTGATTGAGACTGGATTAAAACTGGGCGTGGTGGTGTGTGCCTGTAATCCCAGCTCTTGGGAGGCTGTAAACAGGAGAATCACTATGGGTCCGATCTAGTAGTGAGACCCTGAGCACCGTGCGTGTAGATCCTTCCCTAAAAAATACAAAAGAGAGAGAGAGGGAAAAAAAGGAAGTAAAGAGAAAAGAGCTACAAGTAGACAAACATTAACTTCTGGCTGTTCGTGGTTAAGGGAATATGGCTGCTTGCTGCGCCATTGTTGCAACTTTTTTATAGACTTAATATTTTTAAAAATAAAAGACTTGGGGGTAGGCAATATTACACATGTAAAATTATGTTTCAGGCAATCAAGCAGTTGTACAAAGAAGTTCTTTATAAAGTAAGTTCTATTAATAAGTAAAAACTAGAAAAATTTTCATCTGACAATCTTTAAAGAAATCCTTTCTCTTGGCAGCTATCATCCTGGATCATACAACCATTTTGAGGAAGTTTGTTGGGGACAGTAAAGTGCACAGTCACACCTGGTTGACCAATCACAGGCTCTCTCACAGCACACTAACAGGAGGCCTGTGCCTTCAGATGTGGATGCAAAGGGATGTGTGGGGACCCCCTTCAAATCATTCATGCCAAATAGTGAGGTAAATTGAGCTATACTGGATGGAGACCTAGCGACCAGCTGAACAGGAAACCTGGGGGACAGAGAAACAAATTAAGCATCACAGTTGTGAAGAAATGGGTCAAATCCAGAATGTGACACAGTCTATAGAATAAGTGTCTTTTGAAGAAGAGGAGGAGGAGGAAGAGGAGGAGGAGGAAGAGGAGGAGGAGGAAGAGGAGGAGGAAGAGGAGGAGGAAGAAGAGGAGGAGGAGGAGGAGGAAGAGGAATAAGAGACTGCAAAAGGAGGGAGGGAGAGGGAGAGATCTATCAAATACAATGTGTAGCCCTTGATTTGTCCTTCTTATAGTCCAAGTCTACAAAGACATCCTAGAGACAATGAAAGTAAATATGATCTAGATATCAGATGACATTAGGAATTATTAATTTTGATAGGCATGTTAATGCATGATGGTTAATAAATAAAAAGTCCTTATCAATTATCAAAAATGATCTCCAGCAGAAAAGGGAGGGAAGCTGTTGCGTTCCTTCCACATTGTCAAGCTCTTCTGCTCATCCCTGGTCTCACAGAGGATGATGGCTTTTCACACCTACAGGTGCGTCTTCTTCCCATCTTTCAAGTCACAGAGCACTTAAAAATAACATCTGAATGGCACGTGGGGGAAGACAGATGAGACTTCTCATGGGCACCGATAACTAGCCCATGGGTCTTGGCAATACCAGGCCTGCCTTCGCGGGCCCCGGGGCAGACAGTGCCTGCAACTCGCCCACAGGCCACCCCAGAGTAGCCCATGCACACGGACCTCCCCCCATGACACCTGTCTAAGAAACCAGCTCTGTGACCCAGCTGGATCAAGGGGACAAAGCATGTGGTTGTCGCTGTGCCTACAGACTGAGGAGGTATCTGCCTCTGTGGGTTTTTGCCTTTCACACCTTTGTCACTTAATAAGAATTAACTACTTGCTGCTAACAAGAAGGTAAAAAGATTCTGATATGGCAATGACAGGGAGGGAGAGGACAGAAGCCCTTTTGTATTCTTGGAACATCTATGCCATTAAGAAAAAAAGAGAAGGAGAAGGGGGGGTACTTGGGACCAGCACACAGCAGTTCTCCCGCCATCTTGATGTCCTTGACACGTGCAGATGGTGTGGAAGTGGCTGGCACCAGGACGGCCCACGAGGAGGAATGAGCAGCCAATGGAGATTTATGTGAGGAGAGTGAGATGGACAAGGTAAAATTGTCAGGAGGAGTTGTTAGAAAGTAAAATATATTGTGACAATTCCACTCCTGCCGTTCATCAATAAACTGACAGATCATTTAGTGTCAATTAGGAGTGATAGATGGACAAGTCCCCATGATCCTGGGCCAAAATTAATGGCTGGGAGGGAGAGGGTGATTGAAAATGACGGCTGACATTGAGAGCAAAGTCCTGAAAGTCCCTGAGGGGCCATTACTTGCCTCATTCCCTTGCAGATCAATGCAGGGACAAACCCAAAAACAGACACTTTGAGACAAAACTTAATCAGACTCCCTCTCCTTCCTCTCTTTACCAAGTCTGGTTCCCTCTTAGTTCTACACCTATGGTCAAGTCGGTGACCCATCAACTGTAAGTGTCCCAAATGGAGCAGCTTCAGAGCCAAGGGCACTGGCCCCAGGATGGAATGTGTGGCACAGCTGTTGCTTTGGTGCCAGGAGAAGGGAAAGGCAGTACTTCCGGGTCCCAAGCCAGTCCTGATTCAGCCCTTCTTGCGCCACAGGGGTGGGCATGAGTCCAGCAGCCAGCATCTTCAGCCAGTGCGGCAGCTGACAGATGCTCTGCTCTCTATCTCAGGTAGTGTGACACAAACGAAGGAGAGGATCCCAGAAACTCGAATTTCTTGGCTGTGAGCCCCTCAATCAGAGTCATAAACAGCCCTTCCATTCCCATGGTGACAACCTGTCTGTAGGCCTCTGCAAGCCTCCCTTTCCTGTGACTCTCTTTATAAGGGACACCTAGTTTGACGAACGGAATCTAGTAATGTGCGGCATGGCCTGAATGTTCGTGTCTACCCTCCCCCAGATTCTTATGTTGCAACTCTAATCCTCAAATGTTGCTGTCTGGAAGTAATTAAGTTCTGATGAGGTCATATAGGTGGAGCTCCCATGACAGGGGAGAGGTGGGTCACAAGGTCTCTCTGTCCCCCCTCCCTCTTCCCGTCCCTCTCCTTCTCTCTCTCTGGATACCAAGGAAAGACCATGTGAGGACGTAACCAGGATGAGGGCCCTCACCAAGGACTCCACCATGTTGGCACCCTGACCTTACACTTCCAGCTTGTGAGAAAGAAGTGTTTGTTGTTTGAACTCCCAATACATGATAATACGTTTGAACAGCCAAGACACGACAAGCGTCTGCAGCACACTGCTGTACTATGACCCAAAAGGAACTCAACATGAGAACACTATTTTCCAATATGAATTGTGTACAATAACCAGACTGACAATAAAGTTGATGACCCCCAATACCACATCTTAAACCAATGCTCTCATGATTCTCCATGCCATCGGAATTCACCCGGCCTGATCCCTTTTCTCCTCTGCATGTGCTCCTTGATCTTAATGCCCACTCTCTCCTCCCAGGTCACATGGCTAATGTTGCTCATTCCATTTGGTTCTCATTTATGATGTGCTCCTACTGATATTCCTGATTTTATGAATGAAAATGCCCAATGTCCTGAATTAGAATCAAGCTCTCACAGGAGAGGAAACACATCTCATGCTCTGCAACTCCCTAGGAGCTCATGTTTCCAAGCTTCATGATGGTGGTCCTCAGTGAAGCTCAACAAGTGCTTCTCTCACCCATCAAGATGATTCCAATGTTTATGGTCTGAGGAACGAGGAAGAGAGCCCCAAGATATAGGGGAGACTTTAGGGGCACAGGTTCAGGAAGCTGGTACCAGGGGTCGGAATTAAGAGGACTGATTTGCATGTGTTAGGTTTAAGCTCAGTATTCATGTGGAAATATCAGATAGACAACGGGATGGTCAGAGGAAAGACTGGGCGGAAGATGCAAATTCTGGAAGCATTCATGCATGCTTGATGCTAGCTGAGATCACGCAAAGCACTGATATTGCAGACAGGAGGGCTGAGGACCTTCCCTGGGGATTTCAACAGTAGAGGAGTCACGATAGGCCACAGAATGAGGGCCCACGCCAGGGAGTTATCTTGGAAAGGAACACATGAAAAGCAAAAGCATCTCTTTACAAGATGAAACTGATGTGATCCGGAAAAGTCTTTGGTGTTTTCATTGAGGAATAAACTCTTGCAATCATCTTTTGTTCTATAAGAAGCAGACGTAAGATTTATCTTATTTCCACATTTCAAAGTAAATTCAAGATACTACAAGCACTAAAATCTCCTAAATGAGGCTTCTCTGTAAGAATCCCACTTGTACATGAGACCTGCATTTCAAAGTCACCTTGGTTTTGCTTACATTAAAAATGAGTGTTATGTTCTGTAAAGAAAACAGTGTGGTGCTTAGTAGCACAGGAATAATAGAAAGACCACTGGGACAGAAAACACGGCCAAAGTAGACTACATACAAAGAAGGTACATACAAAGCTTTACAATATGGCAGACGCAGTGTCTTGAATTGAAGGCAAAGATGGACTTTTAATACATGGTCCTGGGACACAGCCATTTAGAAAAAGATAAAACTGGATCCACACATCACAGCATACACCCGAATGCGCTCCACACGAATTGGAGATATAAATTGTAAAAATGAAAGGTAGTGACTGTGTTCCAATGAAACTTCATTGATAAAAATAGGCAGCTGGCCTGTGGGCAAGTCTGCTGACTACTGGCATATACAAACAGAGGACAATTTTGACATTTAACATATGTTTTTTATTTCTGCAAAAATGTACAGTAAGAATAAAAAACCTAACAGAGGTTATGTATGAGGGGTGGGTGGGAATAAGGCAGAGGCTGAGGATGAAAGTGAGATACCTCTGAGTTTGTTTTTCTGTGCAGTTATAACTTCTAACCCATGTGAATGTTTTGCATGTTCAAAAGTAAGTTAAATAAAAGGATTTTTAAAAACCTTAAAGTCGGACACAAGCATCATGGAATCTAATTGCACATAAAACTGATATCCAAATGAGAAAAGATTCAAGTAACTTCTGAAAACAGTACTGTGGGTGTGATAAGTCTAAGCACAAGAGCTGCAAAGAAACTTCAAGCTCTCCTTAGAGGGTTTATTGGAAGTAATGGTAAGATGCTAATTACAGAACTACTTTCTGTGTGTCAAAGAACAGAGCACACATTTTTAAATGAGGCTCCTAAGAAAATGAGGTCTCTGGTTCTGTCCACTGAAAGAGCTTAGAAGCAATGACATCCTAAGAGCAAGAAGCAGCATGTCCCCAGACCTTGAGTTCTGACGCTGTCCAGCAGCAGGAGCCAAGGCTCCTTGGAGCAGAGGTGGACTCCAGGGCTCTTCAAGGAAAGCACAAAGCGCTCTTGGGAAGTGTTGGTGGTAGAAAGCAAGCAAGTGCTCAAATGCAAATAAGATCAAAGGTATACAGAGCTAGTTTGGAATTCTACCTCGGCAAATTTGGGGATTAGGACATTAGGATTTAGCATTATGAAAAACTTGACTATGAAAATGGATTATCATAAAATGAACAATAAAAACCCATGAACACATGATGAAAGAGAGAGGGAGGGGGAGAGTGCTGCAAGCTGGAGTGTAAAGGGTAAAAATGTCATGAGATCCATAACCTCCTTTTAAATGGTTTCAGAAAAATAGGTAAAGAGATGGAGTGAAGACAGACAGAGAAGAAAGTAGTCAGGAAGGGAGAAAGAGCTGGAAAAAAGTGCCGAAGGAAATTCTACACAGGAGTAATGGTTATCCCTTGGGAAAAAGAAACAATCCCTGTGTATGGCTTAAGCAAGCCTGAAGACTTGTTCATTGTACTGGTGTGACCAATGTACTTTCTGATTTACCTTTCACCCAAAACTTAGTGTAAAGAATTAAGGGTGAAAATAATTTGTAATCCAGCCTAGACTTCAGAAACAGACTGTGGCCTCGGATCCCAGTAAGAGATTGAGGCAGGAGGACTGCAAGTTCAACCCCAGGCTGAACTTGAAATTTAGTGACTCAGCTGAAGCCTGTCTCAAAACAAAATATAAAAAGGTCTGGAGAAGCTCAGTGCAATGGATTCAATTCTTGGCACCACCAAAACCACGTAAAAAGAACTGAACTGTGAGTTAAAAGATGCTCAGCACCTTCTTTCTCTACTTATGGGCACCAGTAAGGGCCCCTATTTCATCCACAAAATGGACCCAGAGGCAAAGGCTGAAAAGCACCTCAACCTCAATATAGTAAGTACTCTCTGTGTCAGATTCGCCTAGATGAACTAGACTCGAGCAGTGAATGTAATTTCAAGAATTAAAAGGGCTAACCACTACCATAACCTGCTAAATCCAGAACTAGCTTGCTCTGGAGCTGCTAAGTGCCAAAGAGGCTAAGAGAAGTGGCTAAAAGCAGCAGCCCGCACTGTCGTATTGAAGAGATGACTCTCTAGAAGCACGTTCTGTAACGCTTCCATGGTGTACGACCAGAGCTCAGGGGGCCTGAATCATTACCCTCTTCCTTACGTGCCACTCTCAGTCCTGTTATTTTTAACAGGAATAACAGGAGCTGACTAGGTACTAGCATTATGCTGTGGGCTCTTCCTATGTTACATGGCCAAACCTCAGAACAGCCTTTGCAGTATGTATTACCTGGCACTTTATACAGTGAAGTTCACTTCCCCAAGTTCACGCTGTCTATTAAGTGTTAAATCTTGAATTCAGGCCCAGATTTGTCTAAACCAGATGCCTGTGGTTTAAAACTTACTAGGATATTGCCTCCTATGGGCAAAACAAGAAATAACTTAATTGCCACACCTTAATCCCCATGGAAATCTGCCTTTCTGAAGGGGGGAGAAAAAACTTTGAGGACTATGAAAAATCCATTTTCGTAGTCAATTTTTTCATAATACTAAATCCTGCTTTCTCCTTATTCCAGACAAACTCATTTGGAAAGCACCCCTACGCTCCTGCTGAATGGCCTGAGTCTTCTCTCTACTGCAGTCATGTGTAGTCTGATCCACTAGCAGAAACTCAGCTACATCCTTTTTTTTTTTTTTTTTTTTTTTTTTTTATTTTAGGGAAGGGTCTACAGGGTGTTCAGGGTCTCACTACTAGATTAGACTCTAGTGATCCGCCTGTTTATAGCCTCCCAAGTGCTGGGATTACAGGCACGCACCACCACACACCACCACTGCCCTGGGGGCAGGGCCAGCATGCCAGGCCTGGGGATCAAACCCCCAACCCCTGCGCCTGCTTGCAGGCGCTTTAATCTGCTGAGCTATTTGTCCAGCCCTTTATATCCAATTCTTAAGGCCATAGGTTAAGCAAAGACTGCCGATCTGGAAGCTTTGGGAATCTGACATTCCGAAGCTTAAGGCTCTAATGTAGCTCCACTTAAGGAAGACTACTGATATTTAATATAACACTTGCTTTTCTTGACCTGAAGTTACTTCTTCCAAACAGATCTTTTCTATTCAACCATAAATGTCTTCAAACTCTTGCAACTCATAAATGTCACCACCTGCCAGAAGGCCTGTGAGAAGCACATGGGCACAGCTGTCTCTGGGAGCCACTAGGGAGGAGAAATAAAGCCACTTTATAGTTAGCAGTTCTCAAGGGCATCTTAATGCATTTCTCTTCTGACCACATTTAAAATTTTTTATTTTATTTAATTTTATGGAGACTGAACCTACGGCCTTCCCATTGAGCTATACCCCCCCTCCATCCATCTTATCTACCTATCCCATCTATCCTATCTATCCATCCATCCTATCTCCCCTATTTATCCTATCTATCCATCCTATTGCTTACCTACCTATCCTAGCTATCATATCTACCCTATTTATCCTATCTACCTACCTACCCACCTACCTACCTACCTACCTACCTACCTATCTATGTATTCATCCATCCAAGGTCTTACTAAGTAGCTCAGTTACAGGGCTCAAATTTGATCATCTTGCCTCAGTCTCTCAGAGCACTGCAATTATAGGTATGCACCATCTTCTGAGTACCTTTTACACATATGAATTAATTTAATCATCACAACAGCCCTTAACCCGATTGCAGAAATGAGAAAACCAAGGCCAGTTAGGTTAAATCACTTGCTCAAGGGCTCTGAGAGGATAAGTAGCACACTTGTGACTTAAAACCAAGTATTCTGGGGGCCGGGGAGATGGCTCAGTAGGGGCCGGGGAGATGGCTCAGTAGGATAAGCGCTTGACTGGCAAACGCAAGGATCTGAGTTCAATCCCCAGTTCCAAAAAAAAAAAAAAAAAAAAAAAAACAAGTATTCTGGATCTAGAACCTGTTGCTCTGCTATCTCTCCAAATGGAAGCACAAGGAACTGGCCTCTGGCATAAGCTGTGGAAAGGCTAGGAGAGCTACAAAAAAGAAAAAAAAAAAAAAAACAACTTTCTCTACGTCACCCTGCAGAGAGCACAGATGTGCCCATGCAAAGGCTTGCTGATAGGAAACACCTAGCCCCTTGCTGAACAGGATCTGTAGCCAACCCTGCAACTCAAGCCCCTGCAGCTTAGAAGGTGCTGGTGCATTCGCTGCGACATTAGGCTATTCTCTCTGGGAACCCTGAGGTCAGAAAACTAACTGATGAGATAATAGCAGATGATTGCCGCACCAATATGCATGTCAGCTCACATCACTGGCCTTGGTAACACCATATCCCAACCATATACCAGGCAGAGTAAGGGTTTAAGTTTTTGTATTCAGTTGAATCCAGAGCTTTCTACATCCCTAACCCTTAAAAACAAAACAAAACAAACTTTTATTTTGAAATAGGGTCACTAAGTGATAAGTCACTAGGTGCATGGGCTGGGTTTGAACTTTCACTCCTTCTAACTCAGCCTTGCAGAATGCTGCGATTATAGGCACAGAACAACGTATCCAGGCTGTACTGCTCTTCTTCATAAATGAATGACCTACGTAAGGGCAGATGTACTATGGAGTTCATCCACAGTTACTAATAACAATTCTATTCTCTTTAGAAAATTGTTTTAAATACACAGAATCTTATAACATGGATGAACTTTAAAAATATTATCTGGAGATACAGTGGGCTTTATATATTAAGGGGCATAATTTTGCTTCTTTGCTATTTCAAAAGATTAAAAAGTTAAGAGAACTAAGGCTGACCAAAATAAAAAAAATTATCTGGAGAGAGGCAAATTATAAAGGACCACATAATGTATGATTCCACTGATATAACATATCCAAAATTGGCAAATCATAGAGCTGAAAGTTGATTGCCTAGAACTGGGGAGGGGGAGGGGACATGACTAGTGACTGCTAACAACTCCGGAGTGGGGGTGATGGGGTGAGATAAAAATTGATTCCCCAAACTGATCAGTAGGGCTGCACAACCCGTGCCTACACTAGGAACAATTATGCTATACTCTTGGAATGGGTGAGTTGAATGGTATGTGAATTATATTTTAGTATTGTTTTTTACGTATTTGGTACAGGTCTCATCATACAGCTCAGACTCATAGTGATCTTCCTGTTTTCAGCCTCCCCAGTGCTGGGATACCACTGTGTGCCACCACACCCAGTCTTGGTGGCCAGCTCAGCACACCTGGGGCGGGGGTGGGGGGGTAAAGCTGGCATGGCAAGTGGTGCCAGGGATCAAACCCTGGTCCCGTCTGCTGAGCTATCTCACTGGCCTTTTGAATTATATTTTAATAAAACTGTTAAAAACAAAACAAAACAAAACAAAACTGGGCCAACCAGATAGCTCAGTGGATTAAAGTACCTGCTTATGCAGAACACAGTGGCCAGATTCCATCCCCAGCCTGGCATGCCATGCCACCCCCACCCCCAGGGGGCGCTGAGATGGCAACTGAGACTGGCGTGGTGGCATACACCTGTAATCCCAGTGCTTCAGAAGCTAAAAACAGGAAAGTCACTATGAGTCTGATCTATGTTGTGAGACCCAACAGACTTTGTCCTAAATACATTTAAAAAAGAAAGAAAGAAAAAACAAAACAGCAACACAGAAGCAATATCCCCAGCCCACTCTGCCAGCTGCCACCCCACCCTGGTGAGCTGCTGCTACTCACTTTGAGGTCCTCATGGAATCATCTGTCCAGCCTCCAAGCCTGCGAGGGGGTTTGGGAGGGGGAGCCTGTGACAAAAGAGAATGACAGTCACTTAACATGTGCAGTCACACACCATACAGACTGAGGTTCAGGTCACCAAAGCCAACAGTCTATCAGTGGATTCCCTGGGGCTAGTGAGATGGCTCAGTGGTCTAAAGCACCTACTTAGAACAAGCTTAGCAAAGCACATGGATGGTGGTTCAATCCCCCAGCACCACATGCCAGCCAGCCCCGCCCCCTGGAGGGCTGAGCTGGCCACACACACACACACACACACACACACACACACACAAATAAATTAATTTTTTAAAAAATGGATTCTCCCTCAAAAAATATGAGTAAAATATGTCTGAATAAAAATACAGTAATCTTTCGAAGTAGCTATTAAAATACGGGTGCTTGCAGACCCTCCTGGTGGGTGTTTAAACCAGAAGAGCAGCTCTGGGGAATGGTCTGGCAGGTGTCTATTAGAAGATTTTACAGGCATACACTTTTCGGAGGATGAGGGTGGGCCCTGGGGATCAAACCCAGAGCTCTGCACATGCTAAGCATGGACTCTACCACTGAGCTCCACCCCCAGCCAGCTTTCATGTTTTTGAGCCAGCAATTTGAATCCCAGTAATTTATCTCATGGCAATAAGCAGAAAAGAGCATACTGTTACTTTTGAATAATGAATAATAGTTGGAAAGAACCAAAATCACTAGTAATAAGTAATTAAGTAAATGCAAGACTACATTATAAAAACTTTATACAGGATATGTTTTCAAAAAGGTTTAAAAACAGTAGGCATAAGCTTCTAATTTTATGAAAAGATTTTCAATACACAATACCTAATGTTAATTAGCTGTATATATGTGATGGGGAAGGGTCTCCAATTATAGGCAATTTTAGTTTTTTCTCCCTGTATTGCTATACACTCTGCATTTTTTTAAATAGTCAACTTACATTAACATTTTTTTATATATCAGAATCGAACTCAGGACCTTGAGCTTGCCAGGCAGGCGATATGCCGCTGAGCTACATCCCTGGCTTCATTAACTTTTATAAGACAAAAGTAATAAAGATATAAAGGGCTTGCTTAAAAGATACAAACAAAATTAACATGTTAAAATCTTCTTGAATTGCATGGAAAGAACCATTTAGCCGAAATGGACACCTTCAGACACCCAAGAGCACAAATTCTTCCCCGGCATGCCTTAGCCAGAAATACTAAGGGAATAGGAACCCATCTACTGAATCACTAAAGTTGGATAAAAATGTAGAGAGCAACCCTATTTTGAATTAGCTAGCATTCTCCCAGGACTGTTCTGTGAAATACCCAAGTTTGTTTCCAAGAACTTCATAGAGCTGTAACTGCTGTTCTCAGTCTAATGAAGTAGTTTGATAAAAGGAATAAAACTGAGGTAGGCAAGTTTTTTCTATAAAGGGTTAAGTGATAAATTTTTTGTATTGATGCAATTACTCTGTCACTGTAGAGCAATAAATAGCTATAATAATCAAGAGGCAAACGAGTATAGCTAAGTTTCAAGAAAACTTCACAAAAACAGGCCGTGGGCCAGATTTGGAGGGAAGGATGTGGTTTGCTGATTCTTGGGCTAATATGTTGTATCATTATGTCCTCCTTTTCTGTGGCTTGAAGCCCAACTTGGAACTTAAAAAAAAAAAAAATACGCCCTTCAACACGCCCGAATACCTTTACACTTTTGATGTTTTTATTTTACGCTGTGATACATTTTCTTTCCTGCTCCTCCAGTGGCGCCCCAGCCTGCCAAGGATGGGCTCTATTTACAGTATGGGGCCTTTCTCCAGGGTGAGCCGGGGCCTGCTGGAAATGACTGTGAAGGATCCAAGTTGTGGAATGCCTGTATCCAGTTTCTCGTCTGGGAAATGTAAGTAGCACCTTAGAGAAAACAAACTCAAGTTTCCTATGTAAAGGCCAGCAACAGAGCTGTCTGAAGACATTTTACATTTCAGTTAGAAACAATGCAAATACAGAAGTAGAAAACCACCTCGTTTCACTTTGTGAGGGGAAAATTTGAAGATGCACTAAGGGGCTGCATGGTTGCTTCCCAGTCTACCCACGCTCACCCATGCACGGCCTGGAAGGGGATGCCTTACGGCCACAGCCCCCTTCCTCTAGAGACAGCTGGCTGGACTGGGGGTACACAAGACCTGGTCAGAACCAGCTAGGTTTGCAAGCCCTGGTATGTGGAACAGAAGCACTGAGGCTGAGTAGTTCAGATAGCATTGAGCATTGGAACTGTAAGCTGAGACCAGCCAGCATTAGAAAAACTCAGAACCACCCCAAGCTGAGGCTGTGCAGAGGCAAAATCCAGGGCCCTCATCCTAGGCTCGTACCATACACAAGGCACTGGGCTGAGGAAGTGAAATAGGAATGTGAACTGAACTGAACAAGAGGCCCCTGAAGATGTGTTAACCCAACATGGTCTGCACCTTTCATGAACAACACTGTATTTCTTGACTCCAGCACAGGACTATCTTGTGATAATGTAAGAAAGTCACAAACCGGTGGTCATGTTTTGCTTGGCCTACAATTGTTTGGCTTTTTGTTTTTAAATTTAAACTACTGCTCAAGAATTTCCACAATAGGCTGGGCGTAGTGGTACATGCTTGTAATCCCAGTAGTCAGGAGATGGAAGATGGGAATCGGCATGGGCTCCAGTCCAGCGTGGGCTACAAGTTCAAGACCAGCCTGAACTGCATAGTGAGACCCTGTCTCAAAAATATTTCCACAATTAAAAATTCTATTACCAGCACTTTTTATTTTGTATTTTAGGGAAGGGTCTACAGGGTGTTCAGGGTCTCACTACTAGATCGGGCTTGCAGTGATCAGCCTGTTTACAGCCTCTCAAGAGCTGGGATTACAGGTGCATGTCATCACATGCAGTCTCAATTGCATTTTCAGGGCGCCCTGGGGACTGGGCTGGCACAGCAGGCCCAGGGATCAAACCACCGGTGCCACTATTTGGCTGGCAGTTCCAGCCCCTCTTGAAAAACTGGAATATTCAGCAATGCTGGGGCTCAGCAGCTGCTGCCCCCTATAGAGAGGACATGCACACTACAGTTTGCCACAATGTCCACCTTCCCTCTGTCTCTTGCTCAGTGAAATCAAGATCTTTTTCACAACCCTTTCAGCCAGAACCACCATCTTCCAGTAATTTGCCAAAATGACTAACACAAAGGGCAAGAGGAGGGGAACCTGGGATACATTCTCCAGGTCTTTCAGAAAACATAGGATTGTTCCTTTGGCCACATACATGCGAATCTACAAAAAGGGTGATATTGTAGACGTCAAGGGAATGCATACTGTACAAAAAGGAATGCCTCACCAATGTTACTATGGCAAAACAGGAAGAGCCTACAACATTACCCAGCATGCTGCTGGCATTGTTGTAAACAAGCCAGGGTAAGATACTTGCCAAGAGGATTAATGTGTGTATTGAGAATATTAAACATCCAAAAAGTCATGATAGGGGCTGGAGAGATGGCTCAGTGGTCTAAAGCACCTACTTAGAACAAGCTTAGCAAAGCACAGGGACCGCGGTTCAATCCCCCAGCACCACATGCCAGCCAGCCCCGCCCCCTGGTGGGCTGAGCTGGCCACACACACACACACACACACACATAAATAAATAAATTAAAAAAAAAAAAGTCATGATAGCTTCCTGAAATGTTTCAAGGAAAATGATCAGAAAAAGAAGGAAGCCAAAGAGAAAGCTACCTGGGTTCAACTGAAGCGCCAGCCTGCCCCTCCCAGAGAAGCACACTTTGTGAGGACCAATGGAAAGGAACCTGAGTTGTTGGAACCTATTCCCTATGAATTCATGCCAAAACGGGGATGTTGCTCTGCCATTCAGCACCTAACTGGCAGCTTCAGCGTTCTGGGTCCTACATCATCCTGTGTTGTAAGGGTGGTTTTCTTAGTTGAACAGGTATGTGGTGCCTTCTTACCTCAGAAATACTTGCAGCAGATTTTCACTGTACCTAGTAATTGTGTCTAGTCTTTAGTCTTCAGTGTTTTTCTTGCTGAAAGATATTGCTGAGGTGGTGTGCAGGTATATATACAAATATTCAAATATTTATAAAATATTTATATTGACTTAAAGATCCTACGAATCATCATGGGGAAAAGATGTATCAAAATAAATGGAAGTCACTTCAGAAACAAATATAAGTCCATTTCAGTTAAATAAATTGTTTGAAGCAAAAAAAAAAAATCCTTTTCACTTAAAGGTAACACAAAGCCACATTTCTTCCTATATTCTGGCAGCTGCAAAATAAAAAGCTCGCCCTATCCAGGAGCTGCAGCCTCTCAATCACCGCTAGCTAATCAATGCTCTCCACCAGAACAATTTAACAACGGTTTCTAAAGTCATCAGCAAGAACTGACATACTACTGTAAAAACTAAAATATATAAGCAGCTTTTCATTTTTTCCAAATACTAAGAGACGCTGTAGGAGGAAATGAGCCCCCCTTTTGTCCCACTGGGATCTTCGTGACGCTCAGGGGAGAGCACTGAGGCAGGACACTGGAGGGACGGGGAGAACTCAGCTCTCTGCAGAGTGGGGCCTGGGAATTCACGGAAAGAGGCCTATCTCCTTGGAAGCCTTAGAGTCCGAGCCGAAGGACTGGAGGCACTTCGGTAAACAACTCCTATGAGTTTTGTCATGGCCACTACAAACACCTGGATGAGTGAGACCGAGTGAATTAATCACTATTGCCAAGTCGCAATGCTTTTACCTGGAATTCAGCTTTATTCCCTGTGTACAAACTGGGTCCTGCCCTAGGTACACTAAGACAGAAAAAGAAGATGTCATCCCTGCCCCCAAATGTCACTCACTTCAATGAGGCCAATAAGGAGAACTTACTGTGTCAGTTCTGTATGAAATCTACATGGCCAAACCAGGCATGGGAGTTCATGGCTATAACCTCAGCTCTCAGGGGGCTGAGGCAAGACAACTGCTGTGAGTTTGAGGCTGGCCTGGGCTGCACAGTGAGCTGAATGCAGTGAGCTGAATGCAGCCTGAACTACATAGTGAGACTCTGTTTCCAAACACCAAAGCAAAACAAACAAATTTAAAGAGATCCAAGTGACCAGATGTCAGGCTTAATCAGAAACCTTGGTGGTCACCATGGAGGTAGAAGCAGGCATGAGTGACTTAGAATTATGCAGTTGTTCCAGGAAAAGGCCCATCCCAGGTCTGAAGGGGAAGCTGAGAAGGGACCCCTCCACCACAGGCGGAGGCAGTGCATTCTGGGGTTTTCTCATCATCCTGGTTGTTCAGGCTTAGTCACTTTCTCCTGGGGAATCATTAAAAAGCTCTGACAAAAGTGTGGCACATCACTAAAGGACACTACTGACCCAGAAATAATGATGAGAAATAGAGGTAAAGGGAGCTTTGAAGGGAAGTGGGGCTTGCCATGCACTGGAAACTTAAGGGCAAAAGCATTCCGGAGCAGCCAGCTTCAAGCCAAGAATTCACTCTCATGCCTAGAGCAGATGCTGCCACACTGTCACCATAATGGTAAGATTCCTGGGAAGTCTTTGGGGGTCTCAGCCCCACAGCTCCTCTTATTTTACAATGCAGGCTGTAAGAAGAAACCAATGAATCTGGTCATGATGCTCGAGCTTGAAATTAAGTGTAAATGATCTGTTTGCAATGGAAGCAGATGACTACTTTTAGTAATGAGCATAAAAGGCCTGGTAGCTCCTTTTGCACAATCAGCCCAGCGCCTGGATGCCTGGTCACTCTCCCCAGGAATTCTGATGACAACTAGACACATGGTTAGCTCTATTCCCCAGAGAATCCCAGGGCGCGGTCTCTCTCTCTCTCTCTCTCTCTCTCTCTCTCTCTCTCTCTCTCTCTCTCTCTCTCTCTC
>NW_004524583.1:10834532-10850042 GCF_000260255.1 Octodon degus
TCTCTCTCTCTCTCTCTCTCTCTCTCTCTCTCTCTCTCTCCACAGAGGTCTGAAACACAGGACACACACATAGGCCACACCACCACTGCTGTCCTTCCAGGACTAGCAGCCTGAACTGCTGGGCTTTCCCTTCCCAGGGGATGATGGCAGACCAGATGCTAGGGACATGTGGAGGTCTGAGCACCCTCACGGGTGCAACCGTCAGAGCTCTGGTCCCTGCCTGGACCAGAGAGATGTCAAACCCATGAGTCACAGGGCTCTCTGTCTGGGCCAGGGGTCTTTCCCTTTCCCACCCATCAGGTCTCAGTGGGGCTAGAGGAGACACAAAAGCATGATTTATTTGTTCTGGAACTCCTTGTGCCCAAGCTCTCCATATAATGGCCCACTCGTTTCAAGGAAAAGAATTCACTCTTGCTCCTTCCCTGAAATCAAATACACAATCTTTAAGCAGAGTGAAGCAGTGGTAGCATTTTTTTCCTCTGAAGCCCATCAACTCCAGAACCTCTCTGCTCAAGCCCACTGGAAGATGCTACCAAATTGTTTCAGTGAGTTCACTGCAATAAATCAATTTGCTATCTCTGTGTTATGGAAGAGAGGGGAAAGAAAACTGGGTGAGAAAGAACTCAGGTGACATCAAGCACCAGAAGGAAGAGAAGGACTGATCCTAGAATTCAAAGTTCTGGTTTATTTCTTGAATTACTCTGCTTTTGAAATCCAGAGGCAGAGTCCCAAGAGATCAGCCGGAAAAACGATCTCCAATTTTGGCTGACTTACTGCCAGGTAACATTACCCAAACTTGTTTTTTAAAAAGACTCTTAAAATACGCGACCTCAACAGGGACAGAAATAGGAACAGGTGACGGTAGCCCTCAGGCAGTGTGCCCCTTCGTGCTGTCTCAAAGCCGAGTCACGTCTGGAGTGTGGGAAAGGAGCACAGCCTGCAGGGGCTGCCTCAGATGGTCAGAGGGGGCAGGACCCTGCATAGCTCCTGAAGAGAAGCAAAAATGTGCTCACTCCAAAAATAAAACAGGGGGCAGGAATGACTGTGAGTAAAGGGTTGGATCACGTGACTGATAGCTGCAGTCCTGAAATACCAGCTTTCTACAGAAAGGAGCCTGTGAGCAGCAGAGAGCGGGAAATTCAGGAAATGGCCTCTTTATATGGTCTCATCCGAATGGGCTAGGTCTCAACAAGCTGGAATGACCGTGTCAGAGGGAGCCTTTCTGGCCAGACTTGTTTCTGATCTTTATATGGTTTCCCCAGATTCTTAAGATGCCGACACAGGAAAGATGCTGCAGTGCCAAAAAAGGAGCCTTTTCAGTTTAGAAACTTCTCACACACTCTCAGAAGTCGAGGAGAAACCCCACCCCCAACTCCAAAACATGAATCAGCCAGGCAGTTTTTGAATTCAAATGGCATCCTGTTTCAAAAAGTCCGTCCAGGCATGCATTCAAACTCCCAACAGAAAGTCAGCCAGTTAGTTAAGAAAGACCCGGTGCAAACTTCCCATCTGTCCATCCTGCACCTTCTACAGCTCTCGAAAAGCAAACTTCTTTCCTTTCCGCAGTAGTCTGAAACAAGACCCCAAACAGTTGTTGTTTATGAGAAGAGGACAGACACCTGGTATACGTGCGCATGCTGCAGGGGCTGGTGCTTGGTCCTACATCCCGTAGACAATGCCCTGCTCCGTCTCTGCCAGTTCCTGCTGGCTAAGCCTTGCGTCTGGCAGCTAATTCATCACAGACCCAGGTGTTCCCACAGTGGACTGGGGGGCGAGGAAGGAAATGGACCAACAGAGCTGTCAACTGATCCCCAGCAAGTAAACCTGGCTTTCTTGACACATCACAATACAAATTCTATCTTAAGAAAGAAAATGGATTGCTCATGAATGGCTGCTCCCGGTGCATTCTCATGGTGCCAAAGCACTGCCCCACCCACAACAAGCTACAAGGGAAGGAATGTTTCTCAGCAATGGAGGTATCCATCACCACCCCAGCTCAACCGTCACACTTAGCGGCATCAATGAGGGACTCGATGTGCCACCACTTGGAAGGCACAGCATCGCCCAGGGAAAAATCCTGCTCCCCCGCAAAAAAAAAAAAAAAAAAAAAAAAAAATTGTCCCATTAGAATCTAATCAAGTCTTCCAATCTGACTTTCATACTGGAAATCAGGTAGAGTGAAATAAGCTCAGTGACCCCAGGAACAAAAACATCAGACTAATTCAGAATGCGGGAAACTTTACAGAACTGGCCTGATCTTTTCATAAAGTCGATTCCATGACAAAGACAGGGGTAGGGGAAAAATGAACTATTCTAAATTACATTAAAAGAGATTTCAGGGGCTGGAGAGAGAGCTTAGTGGTCTAAGTGCCTGCCTGGCAAGTGCAAGGACTTGGGTTTGGTGCCTGGTACTGCATGCCGTGCCACCCCAGAACCCCAGGGGTGCTGTGCCAGCCCCAAAACAGAACGTGGTGGTGCACACCTGTAATTCTAGCCCTGGGGAGGCTGAGACAGGAGGATCAATGAGTCTGAGCTGCGTAGCCAGACCCTGTACCAAATAAATAAATGATTTAAAAAGTTTTAAAGATATTTCAGAGAAATAAATGTAATGGTGTAGGGTTCATTTGATTTTGGTTGGAAAAAATACCTATAAAAGACATTCTAGAGAGAAATGGGGAAAATGTATATGGGCTGGGTAACAGATGCTATTAGAGAATTATTCTTACTGGTAAGTGTGCCACTATGGTTTTCCAGGAAAATATCCTTTTTTTGAGATATATCCTAATATATTTAATGTCATGATGTCTGTGATTTTTACAAAATAAATCAGCAAGAATCATACATAAAATGTAACTATTATATTTCTAAATATTTTATAAAAAAGAATAATTTAAGAGAATGCGGAGAAAGGTTAGTAGTAGTTAAATCTAGGTAATGAGGTTCCGCTGTTAACTGAATTTGTTTTTTCTATTTTTAATAAAATGATTGAAAAATAAAATAAAATGATTGAACCAATGGGCTGGGGATGTAGCTCAGTGGCAGAGTACTTGCGTAGCAAGTGCAAGGTGCTGGGCTCCATCTCCAGCACTCAAAAGCAAGGTTGAGCCAAACAAGAAAGAAACTAAATACATGATGTTTATGTTAACAGAAGAGAAAAAAAGGAAGGCTTGGCAGGGAGGCGATTACGATCATGAGGACTGTGCATGCACGTATCTGCTCCGTGAAGAACTATGTTGAAAAGCTGAGACTTTCCCCACTCAATGGGGAGTGATCCTAAGAGGCTGAGGACCAGAAAACACGCCAAAGCATCAGGTCTCAAGATCCCTGCCGTGACTACAAGCGATGTGAAAACGTGCCATCAGGTAGAACACCTTACTGTGGATGACATTTCAGTGGTGTACGTGTGCGTCTATAAAATTTTGGGAAGGAAAACAATGTGGTAGAAAGAACTCCAGGAAACCTGGTTTCTAGTCCTGAAGCTACCACTAAGTAGCTTCATGATGCTGCGTTTCTCTTCATGGTAAAAGGGATTCCTCACCGTTGTACAATTTGGTCATTCTGTGTGTCTACGAATTATAGTATATTGAATGCTGTGTATGACTGCCTAGTCAAAAAGGGACTGGGAGACAGAGATAGAGACAGAATAACATGAAACATTTATCGTCCACTTGAGAGGATCTGAAGGAGACAGGACTAAAAACAAAGAGATGATAAGGCTATAGAGAGAAATGACAAAATTACAAACATAAAGACTGATTAATGGTGAATCAGCCAATCCAGGAAATGCAAAGGACTATGTCAACTAATTCATAGCTAATAACGACAATGGTAATAGCCACCTGACCTCTAAAGCTATATACCAAAGCTTTAGTTAACTTACTTTGCTGAACCTCATGACCTGATAAAAGCAGGCACTACTATACACCAAGTCGACAGATGAGAAAACTGAGGCTCACTTAAGATCAAGCCATCTGAGAACAGTGCAGCAAGGATTTAAACCCAGGCCAGTATGACGGCAGAGCTTTGCAATGAAGCAGCTGACATACGACTTCCCGGCAGCCAGATATGTGCCAGCTACAATGGGTTTGGAAGGACACAGTGGCCACAGAAAGAGTCATTGTAGACTGGAACAAAGTACCTGAGAACCAGAGACTGGGTTGAGGCCACTAGCCTGATATTAGAGAAGTTAGGGAATCACACTGAAAGGACCATCTCTTTTATTTATTTTCTAGGAACAAAGTCAGATGTGTCTACTGATGGTCTAAATGAGTTAGTGGGGAAGAACAGGCGGTAGCTTGGGGTATCCTGACCTTGCCGGTGAGGTACGTTGAGACCTACGCTGCAGAAGTGCTAAGGGAAGAGGCAGGGTTAGACAGTGATGCCAAAAATAAACTAACAACTTGAACGCTGGGCCAAAATGTGTCGGAGAGCACAGCATAAATCTCTACCCTTGGAAGGTAGCTGTTGTCTCCTGCATGCCATGAGGTGGCTGTTTCACACCACAGTGGAGGGCAACTGAAGAATGAAGGACTAAACTAGGGGCGAAGAAGCAGATTTACAGAAGGAAGTTGGGGGGAAAGCTACAAGGGTGTGGAGGAAAGAAGAGTGAGAGAGAGCAAGAAAGAGTTCTGGGTTCAAATTCTGGAACTGTCACTTTCTGGTTGTGTCTTCTTGGGCCGATTACAACTATATTAAGTCTCCTTTTTCCTCTTGTAAACGAGACAATAATGCATCCCTTGCAGGTCTACTGTAAACCCTGGAGACACTTCCTGACACAGAGCAGGCATTTAATCAATGATGGTAATAGTGGTCATTATATTATCATCAGATATAATTATAGCAATAAAGTTATTGTAAGACTTTGGAATGAGAAAACGTAAAAGTTTTGGTAGTCAAACACTGTAAGGGGACTGCCTTGGACATGTTTCATTCCAGAGATCTAAATCTTATCTCTCCTAGCTTCCCTAGACAGAAAGAAATCCTTTAAAGTTATCTAAATCAAGAGGAGGAAACTACAGCTTCGTTGCTCAGAGGCATAAATATGATGCTCAAGACAGTCACGCTGGTGGTGTCACAGTTTCCAAATGTCTGCACGTGCCCTATAATAAAAATACCTGACCCCATATGTCAGTACAGTCATCAAGCTGCCCACTCCAAGTGACTCACGCGAGAGGGCTGCCAGCTGTTTTGGGAAAGACGAACTAAAAGGAGGAGAGTTCAGTTCTGGAAATCATCCTTACAATTCACCCTGGGTTTCCTTATCTTGGGAAGCATCCTGTCAATCTCGGTTCCCTTGGCTCCTCCTAAATCAGTGCTCCCTTCTCTTTCTCGGGTCCACATACCTTCCAGACACTCACAAAGACACGCTCTATTCCCCCAGATTTTTTGCCACTTGGCCAACATAAACATTCTTTTCAACTTTCATCATAAATCAAAACCTGTACATTTTTGTCATTCTCTTAACTCTTTTCCATTTGTTAAAATTAATCCAGCATGTGTATAGCCAGAAATGTGCATGATATTGAGGATGTAAATTCCCCACACTCTGAGGAGCAATCCCTCCCGGCACCTGTGACTCCACGCTTTTGTATAAGCACAGTCTAGACTTGCTAGCTCAACCAAAGCCAGAGTGGAAGAACTTGGAGCAAGCTGCGAACAGCAGCAGCAGCAGCAGCACACTGTAACCCTGATGTTTGAGGAAACCTGATCTCTCACAAGACTCCTCAGGGGTAACCATGGAAAGAAGTGGGGGATGCTTGAAAGAACTACTAATGCGCAGGCCAGTGGCCCGCATCACGTGTGATGGCAGAGGAACGCTCAGTTCCATTCTCCACTCCGCGGCATGCTATGGTGGGCCCAGGGACATAGCAGGTCTCACACTGCAGATCTCAACTGCTTCAGTGGAGAGCCCAGGGAGCAAACACCAGGGCAAGTTCCGGGCTGGCAAGTTGCCGCCCATCTCAGTGTCCTCACTACACACCACTGCAAAAGTGGCCACGTGATCTTTAAAAAATTTCTTTATATACTTCTCAAACTGTTTCTCAAACTTCTAGGTCCTCTGGACTATCAATATTTCAAAAAATGGGTCCAGGGAGATGGCTCAATAGAATAAGCACTTGCCTGGCAAGCACAAGGGTCTGAGTTCAATCCCCAGTTCTGCAAAAAAATAATGAAAAAATAAAAATAAAAAACCAAATTTTAATTTGGGAGGGGGACAGATGCAGTTAACAACTTTTAATTTTGTTAAGGACCTTTTCTAAAAATCTCTTTTTCATCTCATTACTATTTAATTAAAGAATGTACTTTTCTAATCTTGCAAATTACAAAGCACATGAACCAGGATAAGAAATAGTTCTTTAAATTGAATTAATTTAGTTTATGAAAAACTGACTCTATTTTTCTTGATCTTCTGATTTGGGTAAAAACTTTCTCACAGCCCAGCGCCAGCACATGCTGCACCTCTTTTCTAGCCTGCTGGTGCAAGCCCACAGCACTAACTTCTAGCTCTCCTTCCAGTCCTGCTCAAGCAAGAAAGGTTCAGAGTCAGCTTCTCCATCACTTCCAGGTGACAATGGCCTGTCCCAAAAGGCACAGCCCAGGTATAGTCACTTATTTATAAATCTTCCTCCTTAACATGCGTTTGCATAGGCAGACCTCCTGCGCTTCACTCAGCGTGCGCCAATCTCCCTAACTCTAGAAGACTTGACTCCTTAAAGTGGCTTCTCAAGAGTGCATGACAAGGAATATTGTGGGACTGTCCTGCTTCAAGGTTGTGTATGGTGAGATTTTTGGACTTATGTGCAAACATGAGAAGCATAGAATTCTTTATCCTATTTTTTAAAATATAATCTAATTTTTAAATTTTTTTTATCATATTCTGTAGGGACTTAAAGTTCAACATATCAATACTTGATGAAAAATACCTGTTCCTTATTATGCCTAAGATGTTTGAAATGCAGACAGATAGTGAGGTTAAGATTAACAGCCCAAATCGTATGATAATAACAATAAGCTTGTCTTCTGGATAGTTAACAACCTAAGTTTGCAGACCAAAATTAGAGAAAAAGGAGGGATACAAGGAAAGCCAACATTTTGGCCCTAGCCTTCTAAGGTCAATTAAGACTCAGGACATATGAGAACTTGTACTGTAACGTCATGTACCTCGGTAGTGTCCCAAATTTTCTGATCAAGATTATGGGGCCAAAGAGGAAAGTGATCGATGACATAGAGTGGGCCTAAGGAGAGTCACATGGGGAGAAGACACTCTCTCAGGCTTTCACAGAGAGCACATAGGCCAAGCATTGGCCGTGACTCATCCACATAGCTGACACTAACAAAGGTTCTACAATCTGAGGTACAGGATCTCAGGACAAATCCTGAGGGCATTTCACTGACCTTCTCAGACCAAAAAGCTACAACTCTTGTTGCATAGGTCCTGCTTTACCTTGGTCTTAACCATCCAGCAGAAAAGTATGAAGACGAAATTATAAGAAATAAAGCCATGCTGTTAAGTTGAGCTGTGGGGGACTCAGGTCAATAATTTCTGACATTGCCAGTTAAACAGAAGACCCAAAGCTAATATGGGCTACTGGACTCTTTTAGAATATTTTGCTGAGTTTACACACCTATAATATTCAATAATGGAACTTAGAAAAAATGGGGCATACAGATGAATGTCCATTTTGTATCTGTGTATTCAAAGTGGTTGGGATAGATATATAGTTACATTCTGTTAATGAATAGAATGATTTGTTCTAATGGTGTTTGTAAATAGGATCACAAGTCCGCATCTTGTACAGCAATTAACCACTAAGAAGAATATATGCAGTGTATTATTTGTTGAAAAATAAAAAAAGAAAAAAAGAAAAAAAGAAAAAATAAATAAAAGAAAAAAAAAAAAAGAGTGCGTGACACAGCACCTGCAGCTCCTCCCTGCAGAGCCTCTTTCCTGGTCTTTGGCCCTCTTGTGTGCTCGTGTTTCTGATCATGACCTCCAAGTGTACTACATCTTATAACTGATGCCCCTGACTCTCCTTGTCACTAACCTCACAATCCGTCAGCAACACACAACCATACTCATTCTTTTTCACTGATAATACTACTTGAAAAAGATCAGAGTGTATTTTGAAACAACCCAACAGCAACTGGCCTGTAATGGGAGACCAGTTTGTATTCAACTTTGACACAGATAATGATAACTCTGGACAAGATACATGAAATAGCTGTGAAGGCACTGGAACACAAACAAAGCAGGCAGAAACTGAAGGGAATTTGATCCCTGAAAGAAAAGAAATGCACTTAGTAAAAAACCTGTGTTTAAATGAATTGTCCCCCTGAGGGCACTCTCTGGGCAGCCACTGGGCTGCTGGAATTCAAGCAGAAAGCATGTTTTACTGGCTTGAGGACAGAAGTTTCAGGTTGCCATTGTGACTAGAAACACAGAAAGAGAAATCCTAAAAAGGGGGAGGCCACAAACCAGCACTAAAAAGTCGCCTAAAATCCTTAGTCAACCCTTGTACTACATATGCATGTAGAAGACTGCAAGGAACCCAGTAAAAAGCTCCTGAATAAACAGCAAAACTTGAGTGGAGAAGAGAACTGCTGCTCACCTCTGGGGAAACAGAATTTGGTGCCAGGCACAGTGGTGCATTACCTGTAATCCTAGCACTTGGGAGGCTGAGGCAGGAGGATCGCTGTGAGTTGGATTTCAGCCTGGGCTTTAACAAGTTCAAGGCCAGCCTATACTATGTACTAATACCCTGTCTCAAATAAAATCCAAAAAACAAACAAACAAAAAACATTAAATAGAGTTTAAAGTCCCAACTCCATCAAATTAGAGGTACTGGTACATGTACTGAATGCAAAGACCATGTCCCAGAACTGAGATTTGCTCTAGGACTAAAGGTAAAATTAAAGTAAGCCTGATCTAACAAAGCCTAAACCAAGCTTCCATAAATTCAAATGATCTCCAAATAATTTAGCAACTTAAAAAAAAAAAAAAAAATCAACACTTTTAGCCAAGCATGGTGGCACATGCCTGTGATCTCAACACTCTGGGAAGCTGGAAAGGAGAACTGCAATTTCAAGTCCTGCCTGGGCAATTTAGTAACTTAGCAAGACCCTGTCTCAAAATTTTAAATAGGTCAGAGATGTAGTTCAGCGTAAAGGCCCTGGGTTCAATCTCTAGTACTATCCCTACTCCCACTGCCCATGCACATTGAAGTTTGTTTGTTTGTTGTTTTTGCGGAGCTGGGGATTGAACTCAGGCCCTTGTGCTTGCCAGGGAAGTGCTTATTCTACTGAGCCATCTCTCTGCCCCCATATTGAAGTTTTTGTAGGAAGGAAAAGTAACATAATCCAGTTTCTATAATGTATCACCCACAATGTCTTATTTATAAACAAAAATCACTAGACATATGAAGCAAAAAAATATGACCCATAGTAAAAGTAAAAAAACAGACAAAAACTGACTTCAAAATAGCCCAAATGTTAGAATTAAAATCAAAGACTTTAAAGAACCTATTAGAAATATATAAGGACTTAAAAGAAATGATAGTCATAATAAATGAACAGATGGAAAATCTAGGCGAGAAACAAAAAATCAAAAAAGAAAGAAATTTAGAACTTAAGCATATACATGAAATAAAATTTTAAATTAGTATGTTTATGAGTAATTTGAAGATAGCAAAAGAAATAAACAGCATATATAACGACAGATTAACAAAAAATATCCAATGTGAAGGGGAAAAAAGATAAAAAGACACACAATTTACAATGTATCAGAGAGGAAAAAAAAAAGCAGGAATGTATGCAATAATACCAAACAGTCTAATATTTGTGAAATTAAGAGTCCAGGAACAAGGAAACAAAATATAGGCCAGAAAAACTATTTTAAGACATAATGGGCCAGCTATTTAGGAGGCTGAGGAAGGAGGATCACTATGAATTTGAGGCCCAGCTTGAGCTAGACAGTGAGTTCAAAACCAGCTTGAACTACACAATGAAACCTTTTCTCAAACAAACAACAACAAAAAGAAATAATGCCTAAATCTGTTGAAAAATACTAGCCTGCAGATCTAAAAATCTCAGCAAATTCCAACAGAACAAATAAAATTATACTGAGGCACATCATAGTCAAACTGCGGAAGACCAAAGACAAACAGGAAATTTTCAAAGCAGCCAGAAAAAAAGAAAACAAAAAACTTACATTTAGGATAATAATTATCAGATGCAATGAAGAGCCAAGGGCAAAGGAATGGCATTTTTCAAGGTTCTCAAAGAAAAAATTCTCAGTCTGGAATTCTATCCCAAGAAAATACCCTTCAAAAATGAGGATATAGGGGCTAGGGAGATGGCTCAGTAGGATAAGCGCTTGACTGGCAAACGCAAGGATCTAAGTTCAATCCTCGGTTCCACAAAAAAAAAAAAAAAAAAAAAAAGGAGGATATACTTTTTGGCCTTTTAGTTAAGACCAAGTGCAAAAAGATGGGGATGAAGGGAAAAGATGTTCAGATAAGCCAAACAGAAAGTTGTTCTTGGTAAGCTACGTAAAACACTAAGGCAGGTTCTTCAGGCTAAAGGAAATGATACCTGATGGAAACTTGGCCCAACAACAGAAATGGTAAAATTTCTCTATTTAAAGTGAAATGAGGGGCTGGAGAGATGGCTCAGTGGTCTAAAGCACCTACTTGGAACAAGCTTGGCAAAGCACAGGGACCGCGGTTCAATCCCCCAGCCCACATGCCAGCCAGCCCCGCCCCCAGGTGGGCTGAGCTGGCCACACACACACACACACACACACACACACACACAATGAATAAATAAATAAATAAATAAATAAATAAAATAAAGTGAAATGATAGGGCCAGCCAGATAGCTCAGTGGACTAATGTGCCTGCTGAGTCCGCAGTGGCCAGGGTTGGATCCCTAGCATGCTGTGCCAGCCCCGCCCCTGGGTTGCGCTGAGACAGTGACTGAGACTGGAAGTGGTGGCGTGTGCCTGTAATCCCAGCACTTGGGAGGCTGAAAATAGGAGAATCACTACAAGTCGGATCTATGTAGTGAGACCCTATACACCCTGTAGACCGTGTCCTAAATTCACTTTTAAAAAAAAAAGTGAAATGACAAACTGTACTGTGGGATATACAAATTGGGTAGTTTTAAAATACAAGACATTGATAGCAGAAAAGATGGGAGGGGACAAATGGATTCTCCTGGCTGTACGGGTCTCACATTTTATATGAAGTAAAGCAATATTAACTCTGACCAGTGATAAGTTAAGGACTTGTGCTGTAATTCCTAGAATAACTACCATAAAATTATGCAAAAAAGCTATTCCCCAAGAGACAATGGAGGAATTACAATAGGGTACGAAAGCAATCCCCTAAATGCAGTGATGTAACTCTCTATTATACTGGGTAAAAGTTTGGGAGCAGAAAGATTTCAGCGTATCACTGATGACACGCAGCCTTTGTTAACACCCTTTTCATACAAGATCTCATTATTCAAAAATATTTCACTGTCATTTTTCTCTTTGTCAGCAATCACTGGCATGCACACGTGAGGAGATCTAGCCTAGTTAGTGAGTCCAACGAGGCTTTCTGTTCACAATCCCATGGCTCCCAGGGAGACTCACAGCGTGTGGTCTCCTCTTAAGTCTTGGCTTCCCCCATGGATTCGTTCCTCTTGCAGTTCTTTCAAGTAGAAACTGCTCATTCTTTAAAACCAGAAGCCAGGTTCACAAGACAATGCTCCTGCCTCACTCCTTCCAATTTCTCTAGACTGTCACTCCTCCAAATTGGTTACAGAACATTTCTTCTGAAATCCAGCTACACCGATTCTCTTCCTCATTCTTGTCGCTAGCCATTGACTGAGCACACACTGATCAAGTCCCCGGCACTCGGTTTTCTGTCCACAACTAATAGCCTCATTGTTCTAAGCAAACTCAATGTTTACATGAAGGATCCTTCCCGTGTCTAACCTCAGCTCTGTGACCCTTTAAATACCCATGACTCTGCTTCTTTTGCAAACCCTGGTTATAACTTGGGACTGTGCCATCTCTAAAATAGCTATCACAGGCTATAACATCATTGATAAAGTTTCTTTTTAAAAATAAGTGTATTAAAGTATAAAAGATTTTTTTTAAAGTTAATAATAACATGAGTGGATGTGAATACCAAAGGCTGCACAGAGCAGTCTGGGAACGCCTGCAGTTTGGAACACTGCCTTGGTTCCTGCCGCACTGTCTCTCGTGACTGCTCAACTGCCAACTGCCGACCTCCCTGCCACGGAGCTCTCCTACTCTACACCAACTGCCAGTGCAATCCTCCTGGGAAACAAATCCAATAATGTCATTCACTGCTTTAGGTTCTCTGTGGGCTCCCCACAACATACAAAATAGCCTCCAATTTTTCCACCTTAAATGGAAGGTCTGTTTTCCAAACACACTAAGTTGTTCCCCATAACAGAAAAACACCACATCCCTGTACTTCACGGCACTTCCTTCCCCGGCACCACAGCTTACTCCCAGGGTCTCCATATGTTAGGCCTCATTCTAAACTTTACTTTTCCTCTCGAATCCTTCTAAACCTGGACCAAGTTGACCATGTGCCTTCCCTGTAGTCCCTCAGGGACTACTAAGGGATGCTGGTTTAAATATTTTTTAATTTTTTAGAAAAAAATGTTTACTAGTAAAACTTTGCAGTCCATAATGTTTACACTCCTGGTGGGGTGCTGGTGCCTGCCCCCAATATCTTACTTCCTCCTCTTCATCCTCATACCCCCCCGCCGCCATTCCCTCTCCAGATGTATCAAATGGAATTTACAGTGTTAGTTGTTTTGAAGACTCTCCAAACGGATTTCCACAGTTGTTGTACTAGTTTGCATTCCCACCAACAACACAAAAGAGTTCCTTTGTGTTACTATTATTTGATTCCTTGGAGATGGCCACTATTTCTGGGGTGAGATGGAATCTCAGTATTATTCTGATTCAGATTTCTCTAATATCCAGCAATGTTGAACATTTTTCATGTATTTATTAACCATCTGTACTTCTTCAGTGAAGTAACTATTCATTTCACTTGTCCATTTCTTGATTGGGTCTTTTATTTGAGAGGAGGTCTCTCTTTTTTAGTTTTTTTTTTTTTTTTAACATATTCAAGATATTGCTCCTCTATCTGAAGAACAGCTAGCAAAATTTTTTTCCACCCTGTGTCTGTGCCTTCAAGAATTTTACCTATTTTATTTTCTAGTAGGTTAAATGTTCTATTTTAACATTTAATTCCTTGAACCATATTGAGTTTAGTTTAGCACACAAAGACATGAGTCTAGATTCTATTTTTTGCCTGAAAGTGGACAATTTTCCGAGCAACATTTGTTTGTTAAAGAGGCTATCTTTCCTCCACAGTATGTTTTTTTTTTCCTTTATCAAAGAGCAAATAATTGAATAAGCTTGGGGTTTTTACTCACTTCCACCATTCTGCTCTATTGATCCACATCTGCTTTTGGGTCAGTATCATGCTTTTTTTTTTAATCACTGTCAACACTTTGGAACATAATTTTAAGTACAAGATTGTGATGCCTTCTACTTTGCTGTATTACTCAGGATTGCTCTTGCTATGGTGGGTCTCCTCTAGTTCCACATGAAGCTTAGGATAGTTCTCTAGTTTTGTGAGAAATGCTATTGCTATTTTGACTGGGACTGCATTAAATCTGTACATCAATTTTGGAAGTATGGCCATTTTAACTTATATTGGTTCTGCCTAGCCATAAACAGGATATCTTTCTAATTTCTAATGCCCTTTTTTTACTGGGATATCTTTCTAATTTCTAATGTCCTTTTTTTTTACCAAGGCATATTTAATTTAGTATCAGTAGTATTAACACAAAAGCTCCAAATATAATGAAGGAACACATTCTCCCATTAACACTGAACACAATACTCTTGTAACATGTGCCTGCTGAACGGGATGACAGTTTCATAAAGTTCACTATTGAAAAACATAATGCAGGGCTGGTGAGATGGCTCAGTGGTCTAAAGCATCTACTTAGAACAAGCTTACCAAAGCACAGGGACCGCGGTTCGATCCCCAGCACCACATGCCAGCCAGCCCCGCCCCTTGGTGGGCTGAGCTGGCCACACACACACACACACCCACACAAATAAATAAATAATTAAAAAAAAAAAGATAATGCAGCGAGTCTCATCACAGCCAACATCCTTACACAATCTAGTTATGAAACGAAGGTTTATAATGCTTCAAACAGTTTAAGCCTGACATTTGACACCACCCCTTCATGTTTGTACAGTCCTTAGTTAAGATTACATACAATTTTTTCAACCATTCAAAAAACCATTGATTAAAACTATATTGATTGGGACCGGGGAGATGGCTCAGTAGAATAAGCACTTGCCTGGTAAGCACAAGGGCCTGAGTTCAATCCCTGGTTCCGCAAAAAAAAAAAAAAACTATATTGATTACAGGGATCTCATCTTCTTGAAAAGTTTCTGCACTTCAAAGCAAATCCCCAACAGAGTAAAAAGAAAACCCACAAACTGGGAAAACATTATAGCCAACTGTCCCTCCAACAAAGGCCTTCTGTCTAGAACATATAAAGAATTAAAAAAAAAACAGATCCCCCCCCAAATTCAAACACCCAATCCAAAAATGGGCATCTGAGATGATTATACACTTCTCAGAGGAAGAAATATAAATGGCAAGCAAATATATGAAAAAATGTTCAGTATTATTGGCCATTTGAGAAATGCAAATGAAAACAACATTGAGATTCCATCTCACCCCAGAAAGAATGGCTAACATCAAGAAGTCAGCCAATAACAAGTGCTGGAGAGGCTGTGGGGAATAAAGAACCTTCTGCACTGTTGGTGGGAGTGCAGATTGGTACACCCACTATGTAAATCAGTGTGGTGATTCCTTAAAAATGTAGGATTGGAGGTCCCATTCAAGCCAGCTATTCCCCTCCTGGATATTTTTGCAGAAGAACTGAAAACCTCATACCACAGTGATATATATGCACCCATGTTTATAGCAGCGCAATTTGTCATAGTTAAATCCTGGAAACAACCCAGATGTCCATCAACTGAACAATGGATAAAGATGATGTACTATTTTTACACAATGGAGTAATATTCAGCTATAAAATAGGATAAACGAGTCTTTTGTCAGTAAATGGATGCAGCTAGAGAACATACTTTTAAGTGAAAGAAATCAGACCCGCATATGCAAACGTCATACTACCTCCTTAGTGTGAGAATCTGAAAGAGAAAAATGGAATCTGAAGGGTACAGTAGATACTGGGAAAAGGGAATGAACTTATTCAAAAGGAAAGACTTGCTGAGTTGAAGAGAAGACGGGAGAGGGAGCAGGGACAGAGATTTATCTATGTACGTAAGCAGGATGGTTTGGACAACCGTACTGTGCATTTTTGCTGGTCTATGGAAAGGAACAGTAAAGGCTTAATTTGTTTCATCTCTTTTTTTCAATTGTGTGT
>NW_004524583.1:10850142-10925563 GCF_000260255.1 Octodon degus
GGTACTACGGACTGAACTCAGGATCCTGCGCTTGCCAGGCAAGAGCTTATTCTACAGAGCTATCTTCTCGGTCCCCACTTCTTAATTTCTTATACATTTCTTCTTTCTTCCTTCTTCCAATTTTACATGCATACATCTGGTAATATGAATAACTGATTGGAAGACAACATTATGCATTAGAACAAATACTGTGAAATTCATATTACTCTATTAAGAGAAATTCTGTATCACTTGTAATTTTTTGTTTTAATTCTAATTTGTACTCCCTTTAAAAAAATATTGATTTAGGGTCTATTAAGTAATACAAAGGTCTAAGCTAAATGTTTAAATATAAGTACTACTTTACCAACATCTGTTATTTGTCTCACGACTATTAAAGTTGGTCCTTAGTAATAAACCTTTTAAAGGCAAAATTCACCTCATTTGAGTTTTGACCCAAAAGTTCAACAACAGTTACAAAGTCCACAGTCTTACTGGCAAAATGACATACAGTGTCTCTCAGTCACTGGGCTCAAGGTTAAAAGTAACAGGTATTCCAGCTTCACATTTAATCAGAATTTTACATGTTCAATTCATGATTTGACATCTCCATAGGTTTTCAATCCTCCAACTGTCTAAAGACACAGACTAAAGACTTCTGTTTCTCCCTCCATTTTCTTCAAAGAGAAACATTTCTCAAGTGTCTAAATGTTCTAGAAGGGGAACTTTTCGAAGGTAGCCTCTTCTTTGGAATAGTCTGAGAGCATCAGGCCTCTGAAGCAAGGGGAAGGGGAAGAAAAAAGAGCTGAAACACAAAGTTTACCTGGTAAGTTTTACATTAACCATTACAAGTTGCACAGTATAAGAATGTGGCTTTTTTTTTTTCGCCCTTCAATAAGTGTGGAAACGAGTATTAGGCTGTACCACCACAGCTTTCTGTACCACCACAAAAGTCTGCTTCACTTCTCATAGTATGCCTGTCAGGGAAGACTTTTTAAAAAATTTTTAATCATCTGTTTATTATTTATTTAGTAGCAGGTCTCGATATGCAGCTCAGACTCAGAGTGATTCTCCAGTCTCAGCCTCCCCAGTGCTGGGATTACAGGAGTGACCATTATGCTTGGTTTTGGTGCACCCGGGGTTCCAGGGCAGCAAGGCATGCTGTACTGGAAATCGAACCTGGGTTCTGGGCTTGCCAGGCAGGCACTTAGACCACTGAGCTATCTCCCCACCCACCTCAGGGAAGTCTTGACTGGCGAGTACGATTTGTTTACCTATTAGGCATAAACTTCCAGGCACTCAGTTCATTTTAAGCTTGTTCCAGTTTGTCTTCAGTTTTTTCCAGTTCACCTTTCATTTTTGGAAAAACTCAGTTGGGCAACACGGGGCTGCTAGATTTGCATGACATACTGAATTGGAGTAGTCCACTCTTGCATCTTGTTCCCTGGGTGCTAGTCGCATTACAAGGACGTTTTCTCTGCATGCAGATCCTTGCCAGTTACATCATTTGAGTTAAGATGGGTGTACTTGCCCTCCACAGCTAGAACATTTACTTCATATTGTTTCTATCTTAGAATTAACCCATCTTGTACCACAACTTTGAAGTCTGCTTCATTCAGCAGAACCAAGAAGTTCTTCGTTGGTCATTCTGGATCCTCTGCAGACCTTGGCCATGCATGCCCTGCCAGTCACCCACACGGAGGCCACACTGCTAACTGCTGGTTCCGCGACATTCCTTCTGTTGCACCTTTATTTGCAGATCTCTCTGATGTCCTTTTCAATGTCCTTTTAAAGAGTACTGCAGTTTTCTTTGTAGATGAGTTTTACTTCATTAATTTCTTTTTCTCACTGGGAATGGAACTCAGGACCTTCTGCTTGCCAGGCAGGCACCCTGCCATTAATCTATGTCCCTGGCCCTCCTTCGTTAATTTCTAAGGACATAATTTTTCTTGATGTTACTGTGAATGGTATTTTTTTCCTAATTTCTTTCCCAGTGGGCTCATTATTATTGTATATTACTGAGGATTTTTGGGTCTATATTAATTAAAGGAATGTTATCTATTTTTTGTATGATTTTGTACTCTGCTAAATTTGATTATTAATTATAAAAGTCTTTTAGTGGATTTTCTTGGGTCTTCTATGCAGCTGTCTTGCAAATCATATCATTTGCAATAATGATAATTATTGCAGGGACTTCTTCCTTTCCTATATACATATATGCCTTTTCTTTCTTTCTCTTACCTAATTCTCTTGCTAATGTCCCAAGTACTATGTTCAACAGGAGTGGAGATAGCAGACACGCTTGTTATGCTCCTGATTTCATAGGAAAAGCTTTCACTTTCCCCTCTCCCATTTAGTATGCTGGGAGTAGGTTTATCATAAATGTCTTTTATCAGATTGAGAGAAGGTCCTTCTATGCCTATTTCTTCAATGTTTTTATCAAGAAAGAATGCTGAATTTTGTCAAAGGCTTTTTCCTATTAAGATGAACATGTGATTTTTACCCTTTCTTCCTTTTATGTGATGTATTACACTTATTGATTTGTGTATGTTGAGCCATCTTTGCATCCCTGGGATGAAGCCTCCTTGGTCACGATGTATGACCTTTTTGATGGTTCACTGCATTCTGTCAGCCAGTATATTTATTGAGGATTTTTGGGTCTATATTAATTAAAGAGACTGATCTATAATTTGATTAAGTCCTTGTCTGATTCTGGAATCAAAATAATAGTACCTCCAGGAATAAATCTGAGAGTACGCCCTCCTTTTCAATTACATTAAAGAGGTTAGGAAGTATTAGTATTATATCCTCCCTTAAGTTTTTATAGAATTCAGCAGTGAGTCCATCCAGATCTGGACCTGTTTTAGTCAGTAGGCTTTTCTTTTTTCTTCAAATTACTGTTCCAATTACATTGCCTATTAGTGGATTATTGATGGTTTTGAAATCTTCTTGGCTAGGGGGCCAGAGAGATAGCTCAGTAGAATAAGCACCTGCCTGGCTGGCAAGTACAAGGTCTTGAGTTCAGTCCCCAGTACTGCAAATAAAATAAAATAAAATAAAATAAAATAAAATAAAATAAAATAAAATAAAAAAAAATAAAATCTTGGCTCAACTTTGGTGATTCACACACATCTAAGAATCTATCCATATCTTCCGAATTCTCCCACTTACTGGCATGCAAAATAGCTGTTAATAATCTTTTTTCTTTCAGCTATGTTAATTGTGATTTCACATTTATCATCTCTAGCTGCACTGATTCGGGCTTTTTCTCTCCCTTTTTGGTTAGATTGGCTATGGCATCGTATAAGTCAGTGTTTACTAGAAAAGATTTAACAGGATATACAAATATATAAAAATTTACAAGATTGACTTACAATGGCCATCTACAGATCCAGATGTGGAAGAGTGCAAAAGGTCTGTCTTTTTCTTTTTTTTTTTTTTTTTTCGGAACCCAGGATTGAACTCAGGCCCTTGTGCTTCTCAGGGAAGCGCTTATTCTACTGAGCCATCTCCCCAGCCCCAAGGTCTATGTCCTGAGGATCCAAAGAATCCTATGATGGAGGTCTGTGCTGGAAACCAGGAGATGTTCAGGGTAAAAGCAAATACTGGAGCTTCTCAGAAGAAACAGAAGCAATTTTTCTTTCTTAGTTTCCCTTTTATGCCATTCTGGCAAAAATTTTCTCCACGGTGGGTTTTCCACACCCAGAACTGGGCCAAGCCAATTTAGTTGGGTATTTCTTACTCAAGTTGACATAATTAACTGTATTGGACATTTTCAATCTTCCTTGATTTCTTCTGTAATCCAGTTTATTTACTTTCCACACATTTGCCTAATTTGTTTTTGTTTCTAGTTTCATTGCATTATGATCTAATAATATGCATGGCATAATTTCAATGTTTTACATCTACTTACCCTTGCTTTATTGACTAGTAGGTGGTCTATTTTGTTTTTTAAATTTTATTTATTTATTTATTTGTGTGTGTGTGTGTGTGTGTGTGTGTGGCCAGCTCAGCCCACCAGGTGGCGGGGCTGGCTGGCATGTGGTGCTGGGGGATTGAACCGCGGTTCTTGTGCTTTGCTACGCTTGTTCTAAGTAGGTGCTTTAGACCACTGAGCCATCTCACCAGCCCCTACGTGGTCTATTTTGAAGATTGTCCCATGTTCTACTTAGAATATGTATTCTTTTATTGTTGGGTGGAACACTGTATAGGTATCTCTTAAGTCTATTTTTTTTTTTTTTTGTATTTAGAACAGGGTCTACAGGGTCTCACTACTTAGATCTGACTCATAGTGATTCTCCTGTTTTCAGCCTCCCAAGTGCTGGGACTACAGGCATGTGCCACCACGCCCAGTCTCAATCCCTGTTTCAGTGCATCCTGCGGGCGGGGCTGGCATGCTAGGGATCGAACCCTGGCTGCTGTGCTCTGCCTAAGCAGGCGCTCTGGTCCACTGATCTATCTGGACGACCCTTGTCCTTTGATTTTTAGATTGAGTTTCTTTTTTGGGTTAAATCTTTCTTGTATACATTATAACATAGGATTTATTTTTCTTGATTCAGTCTGCCAATCTATGGGTTTTTTTGTTCACTTGTTTTGGTACCAGAAACTGAACTCAAGGCCCCATGCTTGCCAGGCACACACTGTGCTGCTGAGCTACATCCCCAGCCCCAATCTGTGTCTTTTGATTGGGAAATTGAGCCCATTCACCTTGATAGTTATTACTGATAGCTATTAACTTCCTGTCACTGCTTTATATTCCTATTACTGATTCTCTATCTTTTCCTTCTATTTAATTGATCATTCTACCTAGTATATTCACTGTATTATATCTTTTGTCATTTGGGGGTTCACTGTTTCTTCCTGGAATATCCTTATCAATTTTTTGGAGTGCTGGATTGGCGATCATGAATTTCTTTAGGTGCTCCTTATCAGTGAAATATCTTATTTCACCTTCAATTTTGAAAGATAAGTTTTGCATGATATATCACCCTTGGTTGCAAATTGTTTTGTTTTAGGACTTCAAACACTTCACTCCAAGTTCTTCTGGTGCTTAAGGTTTAGTTGAGAATTCTGCTGTAATTCTAGTGGGATTACTTTATAAGTGATTTGCCACTTTTCTCTAATCAGTTTTAAGATTCTGTTCTTGTGTTGAACTTCCAGGATTTTGACTATCATATGTCAATGAGAGGTTCTTTTCTGACAGATTTGAAATTCTATATGCTTCATTTATCAGTATGTTGAATTATTTTGCCTTATTTGGTAAGTTTTCTGCTATTATTTAGTAAACCAGTTTTTTATGCCACTTGTGATAGATATCTTCTGATTCTTTTCCACTAATTACACTTAATCTTAGCATTCTTTCTGTCAGCCAGGAGCTGCTGGATTCACTTTTCAAGTTCTCTTGTTCTTAAGGTATCAACTGGTCACTGACAACAGTTCTGTCAGCCCCTGTCTCCAACACTTGGTCTTCACATTGGTTATCTGTTTTGGTTTTGATTTTTGAGACAGGGTCTCACTACATAGTTCAAGCTGGCCTTGAACCCACTGTATAGCCCAGACAAGCTTCAAACTCATGGCAATCCTCCTGCCTCAGCCTCCTGAGTGCTGGGATTATAGGCATGCACCACCATACCAGGCTACTCATTCATCATTACTACTGCCCATTCCTTTCATAGAAGTTTTAATCTCTTGACTTTCCATTTGAAGCTTTTTATAGAATATTAATTGTTTTGCACACTGTTGATTCACGCTTTGCACTGTTTTATTTATCTCTGATAGCTTTTTACTAGTGTCTTCTGTAGAGTGGATGATATCGTCTATGGGTTTGCTGAGTGCCTATTTCACCTGTTTTATTATCTTCTGATATCATTTAGAATAATTCAGCTGTGTGGCTTTTGATTTCCTCCCCACCAATGTCCCATGGATCAGCCTTGGGGTAGTTGAGGTTTTTAGAGCATTTTGTTGCCTTGTCTTCTCATGTTTGCTTGTTTGTTCTCGTTTGCTTGTGTTGAGGCTTATGGGTTGATTATAATGGGAAGCTTTGTCATTAATATAAAGACTTCTTTAGTTGATGTCTACTTTTCAGTGATGTCTTTTGGGCATGGCTAACTATTGGCCTTTGTCTCTGTACCAGAAGAGCTACCTTGATTTACTTGGGATGAGAGACTGCAGCATATCTGACCCAGCACCAGTTTTCCGGGAATGGGCAGCTATATTGATAGGCAACCCAGACAGTGGCATCCCAAGAAAATCAATAAATAGCAACAACTATCTCACTTAGCTACAGTAATAAAATCAGCATCAGCTATAAGATCAAAAACAAACAGTATTAACAAACCCTACGGACTACTAAAGTACCATCCTTAAGCACAGAAAAAAAAAAAAAAAAAAAGGATCTATAATTATAGTGTGACTACTAAGACAAATATTGATCCATAATAAATGTCTAGCAAATGAAACTTTACCTCTAACAGTAGAATGGTATTCAACAGTAATATCATAAGGTTATCTAAAGATATCTAGAGATTTATAAAGCTTAGTGGTTTCACTAATTATGGTAGAGGGGGTGAAATACCAGAGAATGAAAAACAAATGTGAAAAAGTAATCAATGGGCTATGAAAGAGAAGAAATAAGAGTATGACAGGATCCTATTGAAGACTTAAATGATGATAAATGCAGAACAGACAAACAAAAATAAGAAATAAAAAGATAAATAGCAAAATACAGAAAATAAAAGACAAGAAGAGAAAAAAATTGAAAGTGCAAAATAGAAAAGAAACAAAGGGGAGGTAAAAACCCCAATCCCCAAAGACCCAATGACAGAAAGATAAAATAATAAAAAACAGGAAAAAAAATGAGTAAAAGAAAATATTCACAAGGGGCCGGGGAGATGGCTCAGTGGAATAAACGCTTCCCTGGCAAGTGCAAGGGCCTGAGTTCAATCCCCAGTTCTGCAAAAAAAAAAAAAAAAAAAAAAGAAAGAAAGAAAACATTCATGTATTTTTGAATGAATGTTGTTTATTTTTTTCCTAGAATCTGTAGTCTTCGTATCTGCCGCTTAGTGATTTTCTCCACCTAGCTTTACAGCCTGTGGATTTTGTAGATACCCTCCATACACGAGACCCCTCTGTCCATTCACCCCAGACTGTGGTTACTGTCCAAACCAAGGCATGCTCTTGCTCCCACTGGTTGATGGAAAGGCAACCAGCCCTCTGGTCTCTACTAGGTGTAGGCCATGGGCCAGTGGGTTCGGGTGGACTGTTGGACTTAATGTTTATGGGGTCTGGTTGCTCCCATTTCTCCTTAGGCATTGTCCTCATCCAGGATCAGGGCAATTGGCTAATCCTTGCCTCTGCTGATTTGCGCCAAGGGAAAGCAAATTGTAGAATGAGCTGAGAATTGGTGGGTGGCCACACTCTTGCATTGAAGGGAGCAGCACATAAGCCTGCTTGCTTGTGTTAGGTGGGTAGGGACATCCTGCATTGACCTACTTGGCTGCGAAAGGCAGGGGGAGGTCGTGTGTCCAGCATGGGCCTGCTTTCATGCTAGAGAGAACAATACAAGACAACACATATCCAGTACAGGCCTGCTTCCTCGTGTTAGTGGTGAGAAAGGGGAGCGTACCATGTATCTGGCATGAGCCTGCTTATTTACATCATGTTATAGTTTAAATATGAAATGTCCCTCAAAGGCTCATATAGCTGATTCCCAATTTAGCAATATTCAGAGGTAGGGCCTACAGAGGTTCCTGGAAAATGAGAGTGCTAACCTCATCATAAATTAATCCTAACAGCATGGGGCATTAGCAAAGGTGCCCAGTAAGAGGAAGCAGGTCACAGCTGGTGTGCTTTGAAGGACATCCATGCCACCCGCATCTCCCCCGGCCGCACTCTCTTTGCTCTGGAGCTCTCTCCCTCTTTTTCTATTTTTGTGGCTGCCAACCAGCCAGTGCCCTACCTCTGCTACAATGTTTCTTGGAGCCTGCACACCATGAACTGCAACTTCTGAGTCTATGAGTTAGAACAAACCATTTCTTCTTTAAATTGTATGTATCAAGGATTTTGTCCCATCAATGGAAAAGTGACTAAAAGTCACATTAGAGAAGACTGCATGACCATGCCTATTGGGAGCTGCTAAAACTATAACTGATCCTATGTGGGAGGGCAGAAGAAGGCCTCATTGCCTAAAGCAGTCAGGCTGCCTCAGTCTTGAGAAAAACATCCTGCCTGGACATCCTGGGCTTTCAGTCGCTAGGCAACCTTGTGTCTTGAAACTTTGTAAAGGTATAAATAAAGGCCGTAACTATTCTTCTGGGGGCCTCTGCCTATCAGGCTTGGTCCACCACCCAACCTCAGCTATTATCTTACCTTTAGTTTCTCAATTCTCTCCTAGTTTTCTCCAGGGATTACCAACAGACCAAGAGATTCCTATAACATGCCAACAAAGGCTCACTTCTGGAGGTGGAGGACCTGCTTCCCCACAGCTGGGTCCTGCCTTAGAACAGGCTTTTCCCACTGCCACTGTTACCTTTTTGCCTTTCCTTCTCATTACCAAATTCCTATTCATTCATTCATTCATTCATTTCCACCCACCCCAGGGTGCCACCCTCCTTTCTGAAGTCTTCCATAACTTGCGGGCAATGTTAGTAGCTGCATCTACATTCCTACTTCTGATAAATTCAGTATTTTAATTCTTTGTCTAAATGTGTGGGTCCCCAACTAGAATATGAAGTGACCTTAGCTATTTTGATATTAGAAAGTATCAAAAATATATTAAATAAGTGAATGAATACAATTCTACTTATAAACACATCAATAAAATATATGTAGTGAATGAGAAAAAATCATTATGAGGTATTGAGTTCTCCATTACCATTGGTTAAGAGAAATAGCCAAAAAAAAAAAAAAAAAAAAAAAGGGAAAAAAAGAAAGACACAGAGAGACACAGACAGAAAGAGTGACAGGAAAAAAGAGAACAAGGTCTGAGAGGAAGATCACAAGTTCAAGCCCATCCTGGGCAACTGAGTGACTCTGTTAGACCATGCCTCAATTTTAAAGGGGTAAGGGTAACTGGACATATAGTTCAGTGCAAGGACCTTGCCTGGGTTCAAGGTTCTGAGGCAGCAGGCAGATACAAGGGATTAAAAAAAGAAAAGCAAAGGAAAGTTCACTAAGAAGGACAAAGAGGCAGCAAGGCCTTTCACATTCTGTGAGGAGCGTACACATGTCATAACTATTTACTGGATTCTTTGAGCAAGGATTCACTAAGAACCTATCCAGTGTGTGGTTCTGTGCCAAGCACACCAGATCCTAATACTACATTAGGACTGGAAGCCATGAGCACACCTCAGAGGTCTTCTCAACCAGCAAACCAACAGAGAAAGCATAACGGCCAGGGGACTGGCTTCAAACGCAGTCTCTGATGCCCACCACTCCATCCCGTGCTGTCAACTGCTCTGATCACAAATCCTACTCGTCATGCTCCCTCCCTCATCTCCAGAATGGGGCACATGTTTATCCCTCATCTTGGAATATTCTTTGCTCACTCCTCTGTTGGTTAAGTTAACTTGTCCCTCAAGTTTCAGCTCACATATGGTTTCTTCCCAGGATACCTTTCTGAATGTGGGAGAGTAGAAGGGGCACACTGTGAGGATTCCCTTATCTCCCTACCCAGCACTTACTTCTCTGTAGGCCCCTAGATGAGGTTCCAGAAGGTAGAGAACATGTCTGCTTTATCACTGAACGTTACCTTTCCAACCACCCCAGGGCACATAGTAAGCTCTCTATCAATTTCATAAGTGAGTGGATGAACGTGACCTCGCATCCAAGGTCACTGAGCTCACCAAGGTCACTCCTGCTCTCCTTTTATGCTCATATGTCTCTAGCACAACGAAAGGATCATTCCTTTTGTGAGAAATTAAGGATTATTTCTTTGAAAGACTGCCAACCTACTCAGATGATTGGAAGATGGAAATATACTGGCAAAAAAATGACTTGATGGCATAGGCAGATATACTGACAGAGAAGACCAAACAGGTCTCAAGTGGCACCAAGAATTCTCAAAGCAGGCTGGGGAGATGGCTCAGCAGCATAAGCACCCACCTGGCAAGTACCAGGGTCCCAAGTTCAATCCCTGGTACCCTAACTCCAAAAAATAATAATAATGATAATAATAATACTCAGCAAAGAGATTTTTTATCCAAATGTCTCTTGGTGTCAAATGCCAGTTCATTCTATGAAATATGAATGTTTCTGTATCTTAAACAGAACTGCAAATTTAGGATAAACTGATCACACACTCTAATTTTCCTATGACACAGACAATGACAATAGTAATTTGCAAATGTTGGTCACTGTTCTTAAAAGAGTTTATACCTTCTCTCATCTCATTTAATCCTCCAACAACTATATGTACTACTATTATTCCACTGAGCAATGAGAAAACTGGCTTAGAGAAATTAAGTAATTTCTAGGAGATATATTTTCTACTTGGCAGACTTGGAATTAGGGAGAGGATGATAAACTTTTTTTTTTTTTTTTGGTGGTGGTACCAGGGATTGAACTCAGGACCTTGCACTTGTCAGGCAAGCACTTATTCCATTGAGCTATCTCCCTAGCCCTTATAATCTTTTTCTACGACTCAGGTTATGTAGATTAACAACAACAGCTGGCTTACTGGCACTCTGGATTAAGCTCTCAATGCCCACAGCTGATTTAACCCTTGCCAAAAGTGAAGAAGAGAATCTTAAAAGTGCTCTATAAGCACAAGCTTTCATCCTGGGACAGGGAGGAGCCCAGCGAGCAAGTGCATTTTCCTGGGGCTCTAAGAGAGCTTGTGCCAGAGCCACAGCCAGCACTGGAGAGCCCTGAGCTCTTCCCCACCAGACACTGAATTCCCTTCCACACAGTGGCTGCTCCAAGGGTGGGTGAGAGATGTACATCTGTCCACCCTCAGGGAGAGTTCAAAACTGAAGCATGCAAAGCATGATGCAAATAGGAAGGGTGGAAAACACATTTGCTATGGAAAGCTCCATGTCAAATTATCTGCATCCCTCTTCGGCAACATTATCAGCAGCATCACTCAATCTGGTTGATTGGAGGGGTTACGAAAAAGGCTGAAAAATGTGACCAATCGAGATAGTTACTTTTGTGAGAAAGAAGAAAAATGTCACCAAAAAAGGGTCAGCAGATAACCCTATGGGGCTGAAAATAACTGCCCGGCTGCCAGAGCAGTCAGGGAACAGGCTGAGGGTGAGAGACGTAATGCAAAGCGCCAAGGGAGCTCCGCTAAGCGAGGCTGCCGAGGCATGAGGAAAGTGGCCTAATTTGGGAACATGAGTCCAGCAGCATTTCTCAGATTCCTGGGAGAGAATCTGGCTAACTTTCAGTTCTGCGTCCTCAGAGGAACACTGAGGGCACGGGAGAGAGAAGGAACAGCTGTGATTCCAACGCTGTTCTCAACAACTGGACGAATAAGGGCGATCAAGCTGGAACTCCCTCTCACTATAGATTCCAGGAGAACAAGCCCCGCAGTCTGTCTCTCCGCATTCTCCAAAGCCTCTTCTTCATGGGGCAGCCTGTGTGCCCACCTATCGAGCAGGAAGGAGGGCTCAGGTGGTGGCTAAGCCTTGACTAGAAGCAGAGGAGCTGAGTGACTCTTGAGGAGTTACCCAACTTCTCCAAGTCCCAACACTCTCCCAGGTGAAATGAGAGGATGTTTTACATGATTAAGGGACAGGCAGCCATTGTTCCATTGTAGACTATGGTTAGAATCATTAATAAAGAGACAATCTACAAAATAAAAGCTAAGCCCCAAAAGATCTAGAACCAAGCAGGAAATGTTCCTCCAAAGGACAAGTCAGATGTGGAGAGGTTTTTGTCTAAAAATGATTTTTCCCATACTCAGTGTAACATAACTTTATGGCAGAAAAGTGGATCTTTTCTTGAAGGGGCTGATTAAGAGTAGTTGAATCAACATTTGATTCAGTAAAATCTGCTCAGACAGAGAAAATACGCATTACAAAACCATCTTCCAGCAAATTCCTCAATGACTTGAATTACTGCTGACTCCGATTGCTCACTGAGCTATACTTCTGGTGATCCAAAGCTAAACAGCCATGGTACCCACCACACACAAAGATAGCAATGCAGGCTCGGTTAGTGTTTACTGTTTCTAAGGGAATTTCCATGTGCTGGGAATCATCCTAAGTACTTTACACATTGTAAATACAATCACCATGACAACCCCTGAAAGTGGCAAAACTCCAATCAGCTGAGCTAGTAAGCTGACACAAAGATCTCTCCTCCTCCTGGTAATTCAGTAAAATTAGATAATAAAGTTCTTTCAAATGTATGAAATGATTTAACAAATCAAGATACCTTCCGTCTTCTCTCAAAGTGAGAGGAGGAGTTTAATGACCTGAACTGAGCCACATATCCTGAGAACGCCCTGCGCAGTTACAGAAACAGCAAGGGATAAAAGAAGTAAAGCAAGGAGCGCTCCCATGACAATGCACTCGGCTACCCTGGAGTCCTGGGCAGGTGATGTTTTCACCCAACTCCAGACAACTTTATACTTAAAAACTGAAGAGAAATACTGCTATTTTTGAGCCACTGAAATGAACAATTTCCTTTCTTACCCAAATATATTAAAACAATTTTAAAAATTAAAACACTCTTTATAATGTATTTTGAAATACGAGGAAAATGTTCAAGTAGGGACAGAAACAAGAGTGAAGGGAAGGGAGAGAAAAGAAGGCAAAAGTAAGCAAAGGAGAAAAGAAGAAAACATGGAAACAAGGCTTTGTACATGGGAGGGGAGGAGGGGTTGAACAGAGGGTAGGGGGATGGGGAAAACAAGTTGTATCACATACAGGTGCGTATTATCTATGATAAATGTAATTGTTTTGTATATGCAAAATGTACCAATAATATCTAATGTAAAAAAAAAACAGTAAAACTAAAAAAAAATAAAATAAAACACAAAAAACAACCCACAATTTTGTATAAGTTCTGTTTTTCAGAAAAGGTCGTCAGTTTTGAACTATTCAATAGCGATTCCTCCCTAAGAAACCCAGGTGTTATGGAACAGCGCTGTTAAAAACTCGCCTAAACTGAGAGTGGTGGATATAAGACCTAATTCCAACTCACTGAGAAACTCCCTCAGAAATCAGGGTAGTCCCAGTTCTGACCTAGAAAAGAAAACAAAATGTTTACCTAGTGATGTCTCTAGCTGTTTTCTTGACATGAAGTGTGCCACTTCATCGGCATGCACCTTAATCTCTCCAACTGTTCCTTCTCTTTTTCCTGGAATGTAGATCTGATCCAGGCACAATCATCAGCCATCTTGCAACCATCAGAACAAAACTTGTAAGCTCCAGGTGGCAGAGCAGGCAGCTGGGAGGCTAAGGTGACACCAGACATCCTCCAATAACTACACCCACTGCACTCTGCCTTCCACCGGACTCCTCAGTATATGAAAAACAAAGCAAAAGAGTCCTATTGGATTTAAGCACTGGAACTGAGTTTCTGTTGCATTTAACCAAATTCAACAGGAACAGATATAGATACCTGAGACTGATTCCTACCAGGGTAGGAATCTTTTTGTGTGTGTGTGGAACCAGGAATTGAACTAAGGCCCTTGTGCTTGCCAGGAAAGCACTTATTCCACTGAGCCATCTCCCGGGCCCCTGAGGGTAGGAATCTTAACCTGAAGTAGAAAAGACGTCAGGCAGATCACAGGCACAGATCTGGCCAGGTGCACTAAGGTACAAAGTGGTGAACTGGGAAGAGCTGTGATATTAAACAAGTAACGCCAGTAGCTTCAGCCAGGGACCCATGCAGGATGGTCAGCCCACTGTGCCCACCGAGCCAGAAGATGATTGTTAAGAGAAGCACACGTTCTGGATTTCAACAGGAAGTTTACCAAGTGATGAGTGTTAAAAGAATTTTTAAAAATTTTGACTTTGTAAAAAAATCACACCAAATAACAAGTATAGGCTAGCTGCAGCTTTCCACGTAGTAGGAAGAATTCATGCAAAATAAAACAAAATGACAACAACAAAAAAATCCAAATTCCAGAGACAGTAATGGTCAGCAACAGAGTATTTATATCAGACTACTGTAGGGCTTTACATACTTTGTTTCATTTTTTTTTCTAGCTATCCCATGAAATATTAATATTATTACTTCTATCTTAACAATAAAGAAATTGAGACTTAGATCAAGTATCCTTTGCTCAGAGTGTGAGGGTTACCTTGTGGCACAGCCAGGACTGCAGCTCTGGCCTATGGTTTCTCGTACATTCTTCTTACGTTATATATCCATGGCAACCAGAAAGCGCAAAAACTCAGCTCAAACTCACTGCTGGCTAACATACAGAGAAATGAGTAGCAATCACTGAAGAGGCTTCCAAATTAATTCTTAAAGAGACCCTGGCTCACTTCCTCTTTCTGTGCTGCTCATTAATAAAAACAGCAAAGCACTGCCCAAATACTCATTCACTACTATATGGAATGAATGCTTGTCCAGTGCTTTGCCATTTATTAAAGTGCTTTTAAATGCATACCTCACTTAATCCCCAGGAGCCTAGTGGTACTGCTATCACTATCTGACAGATAATGATTCAAGAGGTTAGTGGATTTGTTTAAGACCCAAGCAATTAGCAGAGCCTGGTCTCCAGTGCTGGTCTCCCGATGCCAAGTCTGTATTCTCCGTCTCCTTCACCAGGGTTCCCAACCCCACCAGTCACTTTAAAACAACTGTTTATTTGAAGCAAATTCTTTCTTAATGCTACAGGAACTCTATTTTGCCTGACAGCTCCCAGGTACCCACATCTATGTTTTCATGGGTATCTTTCTTCTATAAAGTCAGCAAGAGGACAAGAATAAATATATCAAGTATTACACTCAGAACTGGAATGTAAATGGACACACACATAAGTCTTGGCTCTAATTTTAGAAAGAAGCAGCCAAAAAGTCCCACACAGCCCAGTGAGCATCTGGCCCCGTGGGAGGCTGCCTGAACTGCTTTAAACCCCAATTAACCCAGGAAGAGAAGACAGCCATGCTGGAATCTTGATAGGCATTTTGTTTTCAGGGGCACCAGCTGGGTAAGGAACAGAATGATTTGCCATCATGCTCTTCCACAAAAATGCTGAAGTCCAGAGCCAAAAACAAAAACTAAAAAATGGTTAAATGTCCCTGGGAAAGTAAGTGGGTCTTTCTGCAAGATAGAAACCCTGAAAGGATCCTCCCACTCTGTGCCCTTGGAGTTACACTGTCACTTTCCTGACTCTCATCTGGAGCCAGGGAAGGAGATGGCAGGTGAATGGTGACCATGACCTTCCTTGACCGCACACCTGACTTGCCGTCAAGGCCACCTAAGGCTTCAAGGGCTGGTCATGCCATTCCTGGGCTTCCTGGCCCTCTACAGGTGCACAGACCCTTGCTCGCAATTCAATAGGCCTTTCGTTGTGGTTTCATAGGACCACAAGAGTGGAAGTCCCATTACAGCAAAGTGAACTTTGTTTACTGCAATATAGACAGTCTAAATTGATGCGTGGCATACAATAAGCCTCGAGGAGTATTTGCTGACTAAATGGACTGCGGCTCTGCTGTTGGCATGGGTTCTCCTAGACCCCTGTGAAGCAGTGTAAAGCAGCCGGCAGCCCACTCACTTGCTCACATTTCCTTTTTAAAGATGGACTCTGCTGCAGTTCAAGTTCCCTGAGATCCAAGGCGGGGTCTTTTAGGTCTTCTTGTACCATCTTCCCACTTTAGGCCACCGTCTCCATTAGCTGTGCCTCCCACGGGCACCATCTGCCCACTCCCACTCTGTAACACTTGCCCTCAGCTTTTTCAGTGTAATACATCACATGCCATGCACTTCATCCACGTCACCACTGGCAGTGCCAACTGAATATCTGTTTCTGTGCCTGGCACTGTGATAGACTCTGCCTTCCAAAATCTCAGGTCTTATGAGGGAGGCAGATATGCGAACAATTAGAATACAATGTAAAAAGTACTATAATAGCAGTACCATGGCCAAAGAAACAAACTGACAACTTTCTGGCCTTACTATGACAACTGGAAAAAAAAAAAAAAAGATATCAACTGTGCACAACAAGAAAGCATAGGAAAACAAAACATGTATACTATCAGTGTAAACTGATATGTATGAAGCACATAGTTGTCATGTGAAGACTGCCTTGGGTGTGACAGTTGAAACTTACTTTTGTGGTAGACTTCTATTGGCATTTTCATGGTAGTTCATATAGGAATTTCTTTCTTTTTTTTTGGCGAGCTCAGCCCACCCTAGGGGGTTGGGCTGGTGCAGCAAATGGTGCCAGGGATCCAACCTCGGTCCCTATGTTTGCCCAAGCAGGCACTTTAGTGTGCTGAGCTATCTCACCAGCCCTAGGAATTTATTTCTGATGCTATCTTTTATGTTTTGTAAGCATGTACACAACTGATGTGGAAAATGTTGTTTTTTGTTTTTTAATTTATGTATTTGGTACAGGGTCTCACTGTGCAGCTCAAGCTCACAGTGATCCTCCTGTTTTCAGCCTCCCTAGACCTGGGATTACAGGTGTGCGCCACCACACCCGGACTTGGTTGCCTGGCTCAGTGCACCTGGGGGCAGTCCAGTGCTGCATGTGGTACTGGGGATGGAAACTAGGTCTCTGTGTTTGCCTAAGCAGGTACTTAGTCCACTGAGCTATCTCACCGGCCCTGAAAATGTTGATTTCTATTCTAAATACACAATAAATATTAAGAATATAATACTTTATTTCATTGATAATTCATATGCCTGTTAACTATACACTGTGTAATATAGTAAGAACCTCCTGACAAAACAGCAAGACCACTGAGATGTCAAGTGTGGTCCTATAAAAAGGCCAGAAAAGCAAAGCACATGTGCTAGCAGAATAAGTGATGCATGTGTATGGAACACGCTTTCTCACATATGCAAACTGCCTTAGGTGTAATAATTGAAGTAAAGATTTTTTTTTTTTTTTTGTAAAGTGCTGATATTTGCATTGTCATTCATATAAAAATTTATTTGTGAGCTGGGGATATAGCTCAGTAGTCTAAGTGCATGCCTGGCAAGTGCAAGGACCCACATTCATGGTACCACATGCCTTGCTGCCCCGGAACCTGTGCTAGCCGCTGAAACCGGGTACGGTGGCACATGCCAGTAATCCCAGCACTGGGAAGGCTGAGATAGGAGGATCACTGTAACTCTGAGCTGCATAGCAAAACCCTGTACCAAACAAACAAACAAACAAACAAACAAACAAATAAAATAAATAAGTGATTTTAAACAATTTTTTAAGTTGTATCAATTTTTCTTTTTTAGACTTAGTACACTAAAAAAAATGTGAAAATTTTGATGCTTTTTAATAAAAATTCAATATTAAAAATTAAATAATTTAATTTTGTGATATTTTCCTGTTAAATACTCATTATTTAATATAATAAAATTCATAAAATTAAAATTAATCATTTATCAACAAAAATATTCTAAAGAATTTACAAGAGTCTGACAGACCCATGTTTCTGCACCTTGGTGACAAAATTAGTGTTGTACTCCTTAATTACAGATTCTCCATACCCACACTTGTACAAATAGAGAGGATGGAAAGGCCCTACAAAGAGCTTAAGGAAATAGTGAACTTATTTCCTATGAGCCTGAAAGATATTCCTACATATTTGATATGTGAGTACAGATTGTCTGTGTCATGAACCCAGCATATTTTTTGTTCACGCACCTGCCTGGCCCCTTATACTCTCAGCATGGCCCCCTCCTCTGGTGCTAGTGTATTAGCCACAAGGGAGCCAAACCACCCAGGCTAGCGTTCCCCTATCTGGGGACTTGCTGTCAGGCGGGCCAAAAACATAGGAAGTCAGCTAGCATGTAATGTGGTCTACCCTGCAGCATGCATCATTGAGCTGAGGAGAAGCCTTAAGGAGCTGTTAAGAAAGAGCCAGGGGACAGGGCAGGGTGCCACACTACGGGCCAGCCCTCTACCAGGAGCTTCGCCCACCCAGTCCTTTTCACTTTTAATTTGTAGATAAGAGTTTTGCTTAGTTGCCTACGCTGTGCTCAAACTTGCAAACTTCCTGCTTCAGTCTCTCCAACATCGGGGATCACAGCACGCAACACTGCCCAGCTGAGCCTGACACTGGAAAGGCCAAATTTTTTCCCTAATAGCCTCGAGAAGATAAAAAGAGGTTTTGAGTAAACTGCCAAAAATAGTGCCCTGGCATTAAAAAAGCACCGCTCATCAGGGTTACCCATCCTCCACAAAGAAGCGAAATAATTTCCAATACTAACAGGCTACCCAGAAAAATTTCCAGGGAAATAAGGCCAGCAAAATGATCCATTCCTGCCTGAAATCTGCAGAAAGTGTGGGTCACCGCTGAGAGCAAATGTCCAACCTTATGTTCCCTGGCATTTATTTGGCAGAAATAAAAATCTGGATTTCTATTGCACTTTCAAACGTTCTAGGTCCTTGTTTCAACAAACATAAAAAGTTCTGCCATAAGAATACGAAGAGGACTGGCCAAATAGCTCAGTGGATTAAGGCACCTGCAAGCAGTCGCAGGGGCCAGGGGTTCAATTCCCTGGCCTGCTGTGCCAGCCACCCCCCCCCCAAGGGGCGCTGAGACAGCAATTAGACTGGGTGTAGAGGCATGTGCCTGTAATCCCAGCACTTGGGAGGCTGTAAACGGGAGAATCACTATGAGTCTGATCTAGTAGTGCGACCTTGAACACCCTGTAGATCCTTCCCTAAAACACAAAATAAATAAATAAATAAGAATATGAAGAAATGCACAGAAACCAGTCTGGCCTCAAAGAAAATAATGTTTCTCTGTCATCTGTTGCTAATAAGATCCAGTAAGAGAATTCCCCTATCAAGATATAAGAACTCAAAAGAACACACGTGGAATACCAAGGCCTTGCTCATTAAGGAGTCACTAACTCTTAAGGAACATGTCTGTGCATTTTCTTTTAACACTTACCTCTCCAGCCAGAGTCAACGAAGAACTCTTGCTACTAGAGTGATTGTCAGCCCGAGTGGACTCCAATTGAGCTCGGCGACCCATCTTGGCCCCCTGTAAGGACAGATAAAGGATATTCACTTAAGCTAGTATGTGGACAAAGCCTATGCAAGCCACTATGAGGTGATCAAGGATTGGATTTCAGATGACGTGATGCAGAACGCCACGAGGAACTTGGATCCATTTTACATAAAATGTTCCAAGCCCTGCAAGTAAAGTACCTGAAGTCAGTCCTACTTGATAGGACAATAAGAAATTCACAGTTTCTTTCAACAGCTATAGGATTACAAAAGCAAAATCACTTTTCTACTCAAAGAAATGTAATTGGCAATGGTTCTAGGCTGGGCAGAGACCTCATGCCACAGCTCAGAGATGGGAGCGGTAAAGGATCCCATATGCTTAAGCAGGATTTTAGGAAGGCCTAAATTGACAGCTGAAAATAGTTATCAAACAGACTTTTAGAAAGAATTCCTAAAATTCCACGCAATTGACAGAGAAATAAAAACGTATTTGATAAATATGCTAATTAGATTTGCATTAACAAACTAGGAGATGCCTATCGCAAGAATGTGGAAACATCACCTTGGAAATGACAGCACTTCCGAGCCATTGAATGAGCCATTTGGAGATACCTTCCAAGGCTCTCCTGAGGGGCAGGCTGGGTCTCAATCACTTCCCAACACAGAAACAAAAGTCCAAGGCACGCTAGTGGGTGTTGAAATATACATTTCGGGTTGTTTCCTTTCTAAAAATATCAGCATTAATATAAGCACATTTCCATCTCTTCAGATGTGACTCTGATCCTCGCAAAGATGCGGACAAGGCCTGGGACTGACACCATTTCACAAATGAGGAACCTGAGGCCTACACATGAGACCAGGCGACAGATGTAGATCTAAGGACAGTTACCTTCTGATTTCAAATCCTGTGCTCTTTTCATTACGCCCTGCTAATGAAATTTGTTTGAAGGGGTTCTGAGGACAAAGAGAGGCACTTCCAAGGAGCTGCATGAGCACACCAACACAGGGTGCGTGGGTCACATTGTAACACCAACGGTTTAGGGTTCAAGGACAACAGGAACAATCCTTCTGCTAACAAGCCGTTCATTTTCCTCTCGAGGCCGACAATTCCATCCCTTCACCCATGGTTGTACTCGGTGTTTATCAACAGTATCACAGGATATGAATGCACACACTATACAGAACAACTACACAAAAACAAAAATTCAATGATTGGTCTCTAAATGCAACTTACAGGTGATACCTTTCTTTTTGTTGTTGTTGTTGTTGTACCAGGCTCTGAACTCAGGATCTTGTGCTTGCCAGGCAGGCACCCATGCCACTGAGCTATCTCCTTGGCCCTTACAGGAGATTTCTTGAATCACTGCCTACTAGCTCAAGCTTTTAAACTTTTTGAAGACCTAGTATAAATTCACAGGATAAAAATCCATTTTATCATGTGATTTGATCTATTTTTAAAACAGAGTCTATTTTATGTCCACACTGGGCCACAAGCCCCATCTTTTAGTCACTGTAGTGAAAACTCAATACACATTTGTGGAAAAGATAAAGGATACATTCGCATTACCAGGTACTAGAAAAGTTTTCATATCAGAAAGGCCTGGCCATTAACTTCTTAGTCAAGCGGCCTGCTTCCTTTTACACCAATCTGCTTCTGCCCTTGCTACCTCCCTGGGAGAGGTGCCCCTCTCAGGTAGCTTGGGAGGCAATCCAACGCTATCAGCGCGCTTCATAAACACTTAAGCTTCAGAACAGAAACCAGACTTGCCCTGTGGCCCAAACATTTAGTGATTGCAATCTTAACTAATGTTAAAAGCTGGAAAGGCCTGAAGGGAGTTGCCATAAAGTAAGAAAAACCCTAAACTTGGATAGTGAGTAAAGCTGTGTTATTTACTGACTATATTCTTTTTTTATTTTTTTGGCAGAACTGTGGTTTGAACTCAGTCAGGCCCTTGCACTTGCCAGGGAAGCTTTTATTCCACTGGGCCATCTCCCAGGCCCCTATTGACTATATTCTTGGGTAAACCACAGCCTTCTAGGCAACTGCAGCTGACCCCTTCTGATAACGTAGCACATGCCAGGTACCGCGTGAAATGCTTGGTAATGCATTATCCCAAGCAGCATCTCCAATCCTGGCATAAAGACACTCAGGCTCAGAAGTAACTTTTTTTTTTTTTTCTTAAACCTACCAACTGCTTTATATTCCCTCTGACCTCAGGGCCTGAGCTCCTGGTCACTACCCCGTGTAATAAATCAGCCTTGATTTCCAACTGTGAACGGGAAATTGTGACCACCTCCCTGCAGGGATTAAGAAGAAAGGCCGTTCGCTGGCTGCCTGCCTTCCGTGTAAAAAAACGAGTGGCTTTTGCAAGAACTTTTGGAAAAAGAAGTCCCCAGAGAAAATGCTAGGGTGGGTGCCAAGTGCGATTTTCTGGCCAGGAGGCCCTTGCAGTCTCTCTCAGGTCTGTCTGTTCGGGCGGTGTTCGCCTTTGGGGTTTCCAGAGAAAAGAGGCTTGGAAATTTCCCCCGATGCTAGGGGCCGACTGAGACAGAAGCTGTTTTCTATATTTTTGAGGATTTTCAAGAAAGCAGAGACGCAGCTGTACCCCTTGCGGCCCGCCCGCCGGCGGGGCGGAAGTGACCGCCTCCTTCCCACCTCAGCCTGGCGCCGCTCAGCCCGCCCCACCGCCAGGAGTGGGTCCGGCAGAGCCGACGGGGAGCCGGGCCGGCGGGGCCGCTCTCCCCCACCCGCGGAACCCTGACCGCAAGTCCCCCTCATCGGTCCTCACGGAGGTGGCCGAGCCCCGGCGCCGCTCCTCGCCCAGGTCCAGCACAGGGTCCATCTCCGCGGCCGCTTGACGTCACTTCCTGGAAACCGAGCGCCTCATCCGCGTCCTTGACGACGACTTTGCCCTTCTGGCTACATATTTAAAGGATCCGCCTCATTATTTCTACAGTATGTGCGCCACCCTCTAATTTAAACCAAATTGTTCTTACGCGTGCTTTACTTGACTTCTAGAGGAAGCCTCCAAATATGAGCGCCCGCTGAGACTGTCCTGTGGGACCATAAAAAATGTTCTTTGGAACTGCCTGCATTTGCGGATCTGCCTGACTACATTTGTGACTATAAAGCGTTAGTGTTAATAACCGTAATTATACTGATCTCCCCCATTTGTATAGATCTTTGCAATGTTCAGAGGTCCTTTCCAGTTACTAGCTCAAGAGGGGCATAACAACCTTTATAGGAAGCAAGATAAATTATATTGTTTCCATTTGACAGATGAGACCAGGTGTAATAAATTGTTTATAATAAATTACAAAAAATGCTATATATATATATATATATATATATATATATATATATTCTGTTTTTAAGAAGTTTATTGAAGGGCTAAACCAAAACATCAAATACTTGAGTAATAGTGACTTTTGTAAGTGTAAATATTCAACATCATATTAATCTCAACAGCCCCACACAGTAAGTAGCAAAAATAATAACTCTATTTAAAAATGAACACAGTGAGGTGCAAAGAGTAGCTTGAGGAAAATCATCTGGGTGTAAGTGGCAGAGCCAGGGCTCCATGTGGATTTTACTGTGGAGTTTGCTCTGGCACCGATTGCTGGTGTTAGCCATTCTCCTAGGCCGGCAGAGGGAGATGTCCCACAAACTCCCAGCTTAATAGGGCAGCCAACTCAGTTTTCATGGCCTCATTGCATATAAGATTCCCGAGTTATAACTGGCTAGGTTCCTGGCACTGGGTCACTGGGACTCACAGAAGATGGGCTAATGGCCCTGAAAGTAAACCGTATCCCCACTTTGTTGCAGATAGGGTGTGGATGGTCATGGGTTAAACATGAGGACTTGGAAGTGAAAGTAAGTGTCCCCAAAATTGGATGGTAGGGGTTCAGGGAGATAGCTCAGTAGAATAAGCACTTGCCTGGCAAGCGCAAGGGCCTGAGTTCAATCCTGGGTTCCGCCAAAAATAAATAAGTAAACAAACTGAATGGTAAGCATATCCTAAATACCCAATAACCACACAGTTCACTGATCATCCTTCATGTTCCCTGGGTAGGATTGGATGTTAGCCTACCTTGTGACAGGTAAGTACATTGGCCTGGGTGTTAGAAGAGTTTACCTTAGCTCCACTAGTAACTGTATTGCCAAGGCAGAGTGCTTCTTCTGCCTCAGTTTCCTCTCTTGCACTAAAAGTACTATCTTAGAGATAGCCTAACTGCTCAGTGTGAATATTCTATTAACATTTTAATCTGAAGAAACAGTCATTGCCCAAAATCTTTAAGACAGCTGAGACACAGGCTCTAGTGAGTCCCTTTCCCCTTGGTACTGGATGAGGAAGGAGGGTTTGATCTCTGGATTTTCTCATTTCGTGTAAGTTCACAGCTATACACCACTACCACTTTACAGTCATTTTCCAGAATCTCTTGCTAGAACAGTGTTTGACACTTAGTAAACATCAACAATATTTCTCAAATTCTAGGGGCTCTACAGCATGGTGCTTAAGTGCACAGACCTGGCAATAGACTTCCTGGGCCCAAATCCTAGTACTGACACCTAACAGCTTTGGGGCTTTGGGCAAGTTACTTTCAAGGTTTCTACACGTAGGTGTTTCCTCTGTGGTTATGCAAATTTAAAAAATAATGCCTATCCAAACCAGACAGACTGTATTAATGTCACTTGCAAGCAATATAATCTTTAAAAAAATAAAATAAAATTAAAAAAACCCCAAAACCTCTCTGTGCCTCAGTTTCCTCAACAGTTAACACCACTCTCCCTGGAACGCATTAACATTCCTTCATAGTGACTTAGGAGCCAAGCCTCTCAAGCAGGGTCCAGGAAGGCTGGAAGGCCCGGATGAGGGGCAGTGGCATAGCGGGCCTGTCCTAGTTCTTAGAAAGTGACCAGCTCAGACCCAAGTCCTGGGAGGAGAGGGGTCGTACCGGCGTCTTGCTTTCCCTAAGTTGCGCGTGGGAAAAGACCTCGAAGCCCAGGCTGAGAGGGGCCACGCGAGCCGAGCGCAAACTTCCCCTCCGCCGTCTGGGAAATGGGCTCCGGCCAACTGCTGACTTCGCGCTCGCTGGCGCGGCTCCCGGCGGAGCCCTCGGCGGGGAGGGAGGCGGCCCACATCTGGCGGACAGCGCCGCGCGGGGGCCCGGCCCGGGAGAGGTGCGCGGCTCTGACGCACCGGGCCGGGACGCGGGCGACTTCCCAGGGCGCCGGGTTTGTTTTCCTCGCCCGCTCCGCTCCCGCCTCCCGGCTCCCGACCGCCGAGCCGCCTTCACTGGCCGCCAGCCCTCGCCAGAGGGCACCCTCGATCTTCCGGAAAACGCCACCATTTTCCCAGCGCCTGGAGCGGCTCCCAGCTCCAGCCGCCGCCGACTGCAGGCTTGTCAATGAAGAGCCGCGGCCAGCATCGCCGCGGCGCCGAGTCCCACCCTCCAGCCCCGCTCGCGGGCCGGGCGTTGCCCGGACCGGGGATGGATGGCACAGCAGCCCTTGCGGACCCTGTCGGGTGCCCTGGCGTGAGCCGGGGGGTGACCAGTCCCAGGGGCCGGGAAGGACAGAAGCGCGGCCGGACCTCGCGCACTGACAGCTGGCTGGAGCGCGGAGGGGCGGCGGGCTGGCGGGCGGCGGGCGGGCGGGAGCGCGGGAGGGGGCTCGGAGTAACTTTCCAGAAAAACAGCCAACGTGTAGCCGGAGTGACTCCAAGAGGGAGAAAAAAGTTCAGTTACCACGTCGAATGAGAGAGCTCGCAAAGTATTTTTCAAACGGGCTCGGCTTTTCCTGTGCCTGTTTAAAACATTAAAAATCGTGCTGCAAAAGAGGCTGCGTGTGCTGGTCCCTCCCCCTCCCTCCCCCACCCCAGGCCCGAGACGTCATGGGAGGGAGGTATAAAATTTCAGCAGGGAAATAGAGAAAGCTGTGTGTGTGCATGTGTGTGTGTGTTAGAGAGAGCGAGAACAGCGAGGAGGCAAGAGAGAAAGGGAGGGAAGCAGAGAGCCAAGTTCAAGGGAAGGAGAGAGAGCGAGAGAGGCGAGAGCTAGAAGACACGCATGGGAACCACGGAATAACTGCTTTCCGGAGAGGCTGCAGTGAACCGGCTTCTATTTTCTTTTCCTTTGGTTTTCTTTTTCTTTTCTTTTCTTTCTTTCTTTTTCTTTTTCTTTTTTTTTAAGAAGCAAGGGACAGAAGCCATGGCCGAGGGAGAAGACAAGCAGAGGCGCTGGTGACCGTGGGCGTTCAAGTGGATTATTGGGGCCCTTCTCCAGAGGCCTGGCCTGCCTGCTTTCCCGTTTCATATAACCCCTCAGCGCAGCCAATGAAGACGAGAGGCAGCGTGAACAAAGTCAATTAGAAACCCCCGAGGAAGTGTAAACAAAAGGGAAAGCATGAATGGAGTGCCCGAGAGACAAGTGTGTCCTGTACTGCCCCCACCTTTAGCCGGGCCAGCAGCTGCCCAGACCTGCCTCTCCCCACCTACTCACTGGTGATTCGATTTTTTTTACAAACATTTTTTTTCCCTTTTCTTTTCCATTCTCTTTTTTTATTCTCCTTCAGGACAGGGTGGGGATTTTGATTTTGGGACCCAGCCATGGTCCTCCTGCACCTTCTTTAAAATACCCACTTTCTCTCCATCGCCAAAAAGTGTTTGGCAATATCAGATATCTGCTCTATTTATTTTTACCTAAGGAAAAACTCCAGCTCCCTTCTCACTCCCGGCTGCCTGGCCACCCCTCCCAGCCCTCTGCTTGCCCTCCACCTGGGCTGCTGGGAGTCAGAGCCCAGCAAAACCTGTTTCGACACATGGACAAGAATCCCAGCGCTACAAGGCACACTGTCTGCCTCTTGGTCCTCAGGGCTGCCAGCGCTTCCTGGAAGTCCTGAAGCTCTCGCAGTGCAGTGAGTTCATGCACCCTGTTGCCAAGCCTCAGTCTTTGGGATCTGGGGAGGCTGCCTGGTTTTTCTCCCTCTTTCTGCACGTCTGCTGGGGTCTCCTCCTTGCCAGGCCTCACCGCCCCCCTGGCCTCTCTCCCCAGCTTGCACATGAAGATGCACTTGCAAAGGGCTCTGGTGGTCCTGGCCCTACTGAACTTTGCCACGGTCAGTCTCTCTCTGTCCACTTGCACCACCTTGGACTTTGGCCACATCAAGAAGAAGAGGGTGGAAGCCATTAGGGGACAGATCTTGAGCAAGCTCAGGCTCACCAGCCCCCCTGAGCCATCAGTGATGACCCACGTCCCCTATCAAGTCTTGGCCCTGTATAACAGCACCCGGGAACTGCTGGAAGAGATGCAGGGGGAGAAGGAGGAGGGCTGCACTCAGGAAAACACGGAATCAGAATACTATGCCAAAGAGATCCATAAGTTCGACATGATCCAGGGGCTGGCGGAACACAGTAAGTCCAAATGCCCATGGGGTGTCTACTTTGGAGGGGTGGACCAGACTAGGGAGCCTGGCAGTGGCCACGCAGCGGTGTGCCCAGGGGCTCACCAGCACCTGGCTCCTGAGGTAGGGTGGAAAGGCAGGGCTGGGTAGGTGGGTGGGAAGGAGACTGAGCCTCCCTGGGCGCTTCTGGAGCCAAGCACATCCTTGACTGATTTTAGTTTGGATTACGTTGTGCTGCCCCTGGTAACATATGTGTTCTCACACATGCCACCGTGGGAGTGACTGTGAGCATATGGGTGCCATCAAGGGACAAGTCAGCTCTCTCTCAGCAGCCCTTACAACTTCATGAGTTGGGACACTGTGGTCTTTCCTCCACTTTTCACTGGTCATGGTGACATGTTCCCTGTTTCGACTTTTCCAGCCCTTGAGAAGCCTAGTACCTGCCCCAGTTAATGTTTCGGAAACATTCAGAAGGCAGGGCATGGGGCAGCTTCTTGATGCTGGAACACTTCATTGGAACCTACACACGTGTCCCACGTGAGCCAGAGGAGAGTATGTGCACATGGGCACGGGCTCTAGGGCAACGTGGGCGCCTGTGCTAAACAGTAAATGCGGCCTCCTGGACTGGTGGAGGCTAGAGAGTGGGCTGTGGCCCGGGTGCGCAGAGGAGGGCAGGCTGGGGCCCTTCCGGCTGCGTGTCACCGGGAGGGGTGGCCGCGGGGTTAGCAGGGACGTGTGTCTGGCAGGGAGTGTGACTTCCCAGGAGGCTCTGTCTGTGCGGAGCTGGGAAGCTTTGGGTGAGACGTCTGTGTATGTTTGTACACGTGTGGAAGTCGTGTGTGTTTACTGAACGGGGATTTTAGAAACCTCAATACAAGAGAGAGAAATTTGGCAGATGTTGAGAAGCTGACAGCCTAGGAAAGAGGAATGTGAGCCTCTTGCGGGCCAAGCTCTGGAAGCAGCTCTGCTTGCTTTTCCTACCAGCAGGTGTCCTCCCACCCTGGCTACCTTGACCAGGCCCACCTGGGAGGTGGGCAGTGTGCAGTGTGGGGGTGGGGGGTGGGTGAATGAGGGGTGGGATGGAGCCCACAGATTAGCGGTGAACAGCAGGAGTCGAAAGGAAAAGAAACAAGAGTAGGTACCAATGGGTGGACAGCTCTGGGTAAAGGCACAAAAGGCCTCTTTTGGAGCTGGGCCTATCAGGAGGAGCAGCATGTGGTTACTGCTGAGGGGTTCCCACTGCACTTCCTGTGGCTGCTTGGAGTACCCTTCCTTAGGATGTGGCTACCGTGGGGGCTGGAGGCTGGAGGATGAGACTGAGCTACATAGAGTTCCCTGCCCTGGGTCCTTTGTCTAGGGCTGCCTCAGACCTGCCAGGGGCCTACAATTCTCAGAGGGACTCAGCAACTGACTGGCTGAACCCTCAGTACCCTGGTCATCCACCAAGGCAGGTAACCAAGACAATTGTCACAAATGTCAGAGGAGAGTGAAATCTGAGGCTGGCAGGAAAAGTATACTGACAGTCCAGGGCAAGACTCGACCTCTGTGGCCTGGGTCAGGAGGAGGAGTCCAAGAGAAAAGGGAAAGTGAGTCACATGGGCCCACCCCTGGGGATCCTCAGCTGAGAGAGAATGAGCCACACAGGTGCCAGGCCATTCAGTTATGTGTGGACTTTGATTTTTGTGCAAGGACTCAGGACACAAAGGCAGATGGCCTTGAGAAGAGTCACAGGAGGGCTCCCAGATGCCAGGCAACTTCTGGGCTGTAGCACCAAGACCTCATGACTGCCACATGTGGGGAGGTCATGGGGCTGCAGAGCAGGATTCCAGCCTGAGCCAACTCAGCACAGTGATCAGGAGCCTGTTCAGGATGCTGAGGAACAGCCTGTCGTTGTCCCCTTCCCCCCCTCCACCCCAGAAGGACAAAGATAGGCCACAGAGGTTCACAGGTGCATACAGGAAAACAAGCCCCAACCTCTGCTGGTGACACAGAGGTTGAGCAGACATACCTGGGCCTGCTTCATAGCTGGTTAAGTGCTGGGCCAGCCCCGGGTATGCAAGGCACACTAATGATTAAGAAGGCAGTGGGTCCACCTGATGGTGAGCCAGAAGAGCCATCACCAGTGTGTGGGGGAGGCAAGCCCATCCTTAACTCCTGGGGCAGCTGAGGGGTTCTGGGACTGTGCAGTGGCACTGGCAGGGTCTCAAAGCCAGAGCCTCTGCTGGGGAGGGGCAGGGTAATGAGATATCATTCTCTTTTACATTTGATCACTCTTAGCCACCTCCCTGTCCATTGGATGGGCCACTCAGAAAGAAGTGACAGTAAGAGAGGCAACAGAGCAACAAGGTGGAAAGTGAAAGAAACAGTAATTTCTAGTGGAATGGGAGAAAGGGCACCCGGGTGAGAGCAGAGAGGAGGACCCCTCTCCTGCTTCTGTGCTGTTGTAGATCCTCATACCTCCCTGCTTTATGGGTGAGGAGACTGTGATATGGGTCAGTTAAAGAACTTGTCCAAAAAGAGCAAGGGCTCCAACCTGGACATGATGCAGAATGCATGCTGTTAAGCACCGTGGCACTTGTGAAATACACATTTTTAGTCCACCTTTCGCCTGTAGGCTACAACAGAACTTTGACTTATAGCACAAATGAATCCTTCGTTGAACCTAACAGGAGGGGACAGGATATATTGCCTTAGAAACCCAGGTAACAGACTGCATAGGGATAACTGGACTTGGGATTTTTGTTTTTGTTTTTACCAGAAGATTTATCCTGCCACAAATATTTCCCCAAATTCAATGAAAAGGTTTTCTTTATTTAATGAAGAATTTTAAGCCAGTTAGGCATCCATGCAACAGTTGCTTCTCTGACCCTCTGTTTCCTCATCTGTAATGTTGGAGATAGTCTCTCAATTCCCTTTCACCTGGAAGATTTCTATAATTACATCTGGTTGGCCTGAGTCTCTGCTGGGATGTACAGGCAATACTGTCATCTTTTTATAATTCTCCAGGATTTTGCATTGGGAAGTGAGTAGGGCTTGGCCTAACCCACATGATGGGAGGAGAAAGCCTTTTTATTTCCTTGGTCATCCATCTTCCCAAGATATCATCAGCGTAGGTGTTGTTTTAGCTTCTGGCTTAGAATTATCTGCGTCTAGTGGAGGACTCTTGTTTTCAGCTAAGGGCAGTACAAAGGCAACCAGCCCTCTCATTCTCGAATCAAGAGAGAACTTGGTATGTTAGCCTTTCTTTCCTGGCAGCTGACTGCAGAGTTTGCAAGTAAAGGAGGTTTCATATTGAAGAGCTCATGTACCCTAAGCGGCCACACGTTACACTGGCAGGACAACAGTTCTACAGTGGGTGTGATGAGGGTGTGGACTCCCTCATCTCACCTTGCCCTTACAGAATCAGAATCTCTGGGGCTGGAGTTCTGGGGGAATCCTGCGTTTTCAACAAGCTTAATACTAACTCTTTCTTAGACAAGTTGCAAACAGAAATGACTATAGAAACAGGCCAGTGATGCAAATGCTTTTGAAGAAAAGCATGACATGAGATAAAGCGAGCAGTACCCTTGCCCCTGGGGTCATGGAGAAAGTAGGCGTATGTGCCTGGAGGAGGGCAAGGACCTGAGACCCAGTGACCTGTTGAAAGAGGCAGCCACTACTCAGCTCTGGTTGAATTTTGCATTAAAAAATGTAGGACCAGCTGGACCATGATCTTACTATTCCCAGAAAAGCAGAAAATCTGAATCTTTGTATGAAATCTCCTAATTCTTAACATTCAAAAACCGTAAACATGCTGCACAGGCTAAAAAATACATTTAACTCACTTAAATGTGTATCCATTTAAAGTTGAAATTAAAACAGTGGTTTTTGAAACTTCTAGAACATCTGAAGCCATGGTATCCTTAGCAGAAAACTATAAACTGTGGTTCTCAACCCTGGCTGCATATTACAATCATCTAGAGAGAGCTTTTATAAAGTTCTGACTCCACCCAATGGAGTCAGAATCAATGGGGAGAGGGCTAGCAAAATAGCTCAGTGGACTAAGCGCCTACTTGGGCAAGCACAGGGACTGGGATTTGATCCCTGGTACTGCATGCTGAGCCGGCCCCGCCCCCAGGCGTGCCAAGCCAGTGACCAAGGGCATGATGGTGTATGCCTGTAATCCCATCACTGGAGAGGCTGAAAACAGGAGGATCACCACAAGTCTGAGCTGCGTAGTGAGACCCTGTACAAAAAAAAAAAAAAAAAAAAAAAAGAATCACTGGGAAGTGGGGACAGACTCTGCTGTATAGCCAGAGCAAAGAAGTACAGCCAGACTGATACATGTATTTCCTTCATCGAAACCCACAGAAGTGATGGTGTGTGAAAACATTTAAAAAGGTTATTGACGAAACACGCTATTTCCTGCTTTTTTCATGAATACGCTAAATACATATTCTTGGCTTGCTTGTTCTTTACTTGTTCTCTAAAACAAAACAGAATGTGACACCTACCAATATCTGTGTTTCCCAGCAACGGAAAAAACTGGTCATAATTTAATTTGTAAAGGCAGTACCCCTGGTCCTGCTCTTAACGGTGCTCATGTTCTGCAGAAGCACATTCTAGGAATCACTAAACAGACTGGCTCTTGGCTCTTGCCTGAGGCACAGGTTGGACCTGGAGGCCCATCTGGAAGGCGCCTGGCACATTTTGTTGATGAAGCCATTCCACTCCTGGATGATTTCCCAGGCTCCCTCCAGCTTCCAGGGTCCCTTCTTTGTAAGTGGGGTATGACTGGAAGACCTAGGCTCAAATCCCACTCTGACACCGACTAGCTAAATGACCTGAGCGAAAGACATTAAACTTTTCTGGTGTTCATTTTCCTCATTTGTAGAATGACTAATTTTATATACTCGCAAAGATTGTGAAAGTCTGATGAGTGTTATTACATATTGTTTTTTTATTTGTGCCCTGATTCATTCTAAGAATTATTTAAAGTATCACTATCAGGGCCAGCAAGATAGCTCAGTGGACTAAGTGCCTGCTTTGGCAAGCGCAGGGCCCAGGGTTCAATCCTTGGTCCCAAATGCGGTGCTGGCCCTGCACCCAGAGCATGCTGAGCTGGCGATTGAGTCTGGTCACATGCCTATAAATCCCAGCACTGGGGAGGCTGAAAACAGGAGGATCACTATGAGTCTAAGCTGCATAGTGAGACCCTGTACCAAATACATAAAATGAAAAAATAAATCAAATAAAATATCACTGTTATTTGGCAGGCTTGCCAAGGAGATCATATGTATGTTTTGCTGTTTCTCTCCCAGGCAGTTTTTTTTTTTTTTTAAATAAGTAATGATTACATCTGAGCTTTTCCTGCTAGCGTCAGCTGGTTTGCATCAGGTAACTTATGAGTGACCCTGGCCAAGATCCTTCTGGATATGAGTTTCTTCATCTGACGAGGGTTCCCCTCAAGATAACTCTGAATGTTCTTTCTAATTCCTTTGGAAATCTATAGATCCCAGAGGTAAAAAGATTATTCCATCTCCTCTTAAAAAATCTCTTTAAAATTCTTACCAAAGGTTGCAGAGGTGGCTCAGTGGTCTAAGTGCCTGCCTAGGCAAGCACAAGGACCCGGGTTTGATCCCCAGTACCACATGCCATGCCAGCCCTGACCAGGCGTGGTGGTACATGCCTGTAATCCCAGCACTGGGGAGCTGAAACAGGAGAATCACTATGAGTCCGAGCTGCACAGTGAGACTCTGTATCAAACACATAAAATTTTTTTAAAAATCTCATCAAGTCCATCTTGGTGCATCTAGGTATTTGACAGGTTGGAAGGAACCAGGGACAGACGGGCATTAGATTGTCCAGAGAACTTGCTTCGCCTTTTCTGCATCTCTTAGTTTCCCAGTCCCCTGGAAGTCCTCACTGGCAGGTGTCATTTTCTGCTCCTCTTCCTTTTAATGCGAGGTACGTGTTGCCCTAACTTATCATTTATCCTGTCTTACAGACAGTGACGGGAGCGCTAATATAACTGAAACCAGACTGATGCAAGTTCCTTCCAGACCCAACTGGCAGGCCTTGTGAGGGTCATCAGTCCAACTAACTGATTAGTCCAGATTACTAAATAATAAACTTGTAAACTTGCACATTAAACCACTGTTGTCAGGGCTGGGGTGTAGTGCAGGGGTAGGTTGCATGCTTAGCGTGCCTGAGGCCCATTGTTCCAGCTCCAGCACCCAAAGAAGAAAAGAAAATGCTGTCCCTGATTCCTCTCTCTGGTTCTCTCTAAAACTAGGCTTAGGGAATAGTTGGCAGTATTTCTTCTTTGAAGGCCAATTATTAATCAGGGCTTTATTAGTGGCATTCACACATTTGTTTGCCTAACATCTGTTCCATTAATTTCCTAAGAACCAGTGGCAGGCCCACCAGATGGCGAGTTCCAAAAGCACTCTCTCATCCTTTCCTAAAGATCAATAGCGCATTTGCTTGTTCCCAGCCTCTGATCCACCCGCCTCTGATCACCCTGCCTCTGATCACCCCCTCGGGGTGATTATGAGCTCATTCCAGCCATGTCCATTATGTGTGGAATCTGGGTCCTTGAGCTTGAATTTCAAGTTTGGGACATCGTTACCATTTGCGTAGAGAGGTTTTCTCTGAGTGTTAGTGCCGCGTAGACCTTGAAGTTATAAAGTCTGCAGAGGAGAAATGGGGTCTTTCCTTCTCCTTTATCTTTACCCCTCCTTCAGAGGGGTAGGGGAGAGCATATGCTGCCTTCTGTCTGGCAGCATGACAGAGCCTGGCAGAGCACTTGCCATCGAGGACAGAGACCCTTAGAAAGAAAGGAGTCAAGTGGCCAACCCGCTAAGTTCAAAGAAACAACTGTTTTTCTGCCTGCTTCAATATGTGGGCTACTTGACGTGCAAGCCCACTTCCTGGGATCTAAACCACAGTGTGGACTCTGGTACTGTGCTGCTCAGATGTCTCCCACGGCTCTCCACTGTTAATGGGACAGTGCGCAGCCTCTCTAGTTGGGCATGGTGGAACACACCTATCATCCCAGCTGCTCAGAGGCTGAGGCAAGAGGATTGCCAGTTCAAGGCCAGCCTGGGCAACTTAGTGAGACTGTTTCAAAATAAAATACAAGCAGGGCTGGAGATGTAGTTCAGTGCTAGAGTACCCCTGGGTTCAGTCGCTAGCACCCACAAATCTAACCCTTCTGACCCATGAGTCTCCCTGCATTAGTCCCAGCCTACTGCCTTGACCTTGTCTCATCCAGGAGCAGCTTGCAGCTTTGAGTCTCCTTCTTTCTCACATGTCCGCTGAGCCTTTGCCTCCAGCATTGTCTCCACATAAAGGTTTTTCCTTTCTATCCTCGCACTGAATCCTTCTGCAGGGCCTGGCTCCATGGGTCACCTCTTTGGTGCAGAGGCCCCTCCTGTCTCTCCTCTTATTTCCTGCAACTGTTCTTCTGCATCCCTTTTTCTGCTCCTGTAATTGGGGTACATGCATTAATGAGCCCCTTCCTTGGATATTAATCCCCTGGAAATCAGAGGCTGTATCCAGTGTTTGCTTCCCAGTAGTAGCTCTACCTGTGCTTTCCCCAGTGTTTGCTCTATGTATGTTCAAAGAATGAATGAAAGAACAAGTACATGAATGAATCAGGTTAGCTATAAGATAACTAAACTATTGGGGGATAGCGGTTATCTCTTAAGAATCTATTTTTCTAAAATAGAAAAAGCAGGCTGGAGAGCTCAGCAGATGTGGGCTATTGAGGCAGGGGAAGGAGGGGAAATTCTGCATGGCCAGTTTTAGCACCATGTCGTGGGGTTCCCCCTGCTTCTTGCTCAAGCTGCTGTGTGACTCCAGGGGCCCCCAGAATCTTCCTTCTATATCCACCTCTAGGGAGGTCACAGCTGGAACTGCAGCCACCTGGTAGGTTTCTGTTGGCGGCTTCTGTTCCTGTGGATCTCACATTGTACCTCTCCCACGTTTTTGTCCCCCAGATGAGCTGGCTGTCTGCCCCAAAGGAATTACCTCCAAGATTTTCCGCTTCAACGTGTCCTCAGTGGAGAAAAATGGAACCAACCTGTTCCGGGCAGAATTCCGGGTCTTGCGGGTGCCCAACCCCAGCTCCAAGCGCAATGAGCAGAGGATCGAGCTCTTCCAGGTACCCATCTCAGGACAGAGCCCGGTGGCCAGAAGCCAGCACAATGGCCATTCCCAGACTCCACTGGGTATGGGGCTTGGCAGACCTAGCTTTGGATCCATCCCTTCTTTGAGCATTAGTTTCCATGTCTGGCTGTCATTAAGAGGATTGAGAATGACCAAAAGCATATGACGGCCGTGACATTCAGAATCCTTCCTTCCCACTGCTCTGCTAACCTGTCCCCCTGCCTTGTGATCTGTCCCATAACCTATGATGTGCCTGACCTCCATACATACTGCATTCTCTGCCTTGTAGATTCTCCGGCCAGACGAGCACATCGCCAAACAGCGCTATATTGGTGGCAAGAATCTGCCTACACGGGGCACAGCTGAGTGGCTATCTTTTGATGTCACTGACACTGTGCGTGAGTGGCTATTGCGAAGAGGTAGGTGGACCCTTAGGATGAGCATTGTGGAAGGCAAGTCAGCTCCTTTATCCTTCATGAGAGGGAAGAGGGTAGAATTAGGGGAGTCATAGCTCAAAGCCTGTATATCCTCCATTCATTCACTCAACTAATATTCAGTGCCTGTTCTAAGTTAGGCTGTGGAGATTCAGCAAAAAGACAAGTAAAGCCCCAGATCTTCTTCTGGGCTTTCACCCTGGTGGGAGAGACATAATGAACATGTAAACATGTTGTTGAACTTCAGATAAAGATAAGTGCAATGAAAAAAATAACGTGTAATGCGATCATGACTGGCTGCATCCAACGTTGGGTGCTCAGGGAAGGTCTCTACAAGGGACGACATTCCTACACTGAGATCTGAGTGGTAAGAAGGAGCTTGCTTTTGGAGGTCACATCGAAGGTTAGGATAAAGGACATCTTAAGCAAAGGCAACAGTGACGGGCCAGGGAGATGGCTCAGTGGAATAAGCACTTCCCTGGCAAGCGCAAGGGTCTGAGTTCAATCCCCAGTTCTGCCAAAAAAAAAGAAAAAAAAAAAAAAAAGAAAGAAAGAAAAGGCAACAGTGAAGGCCAGGTGTGTGGGGAAACCAGCTTGATTTGTTCCAGCAGCTGCAGACGGAGTGGTGTGCTGGAGCACCTAAGCTGGCTCCATGTGCTTTAGGACCTGTCAGGCCGTGGCAAGGCCTTGGGCTCATTCCAGGTGTGATGAGAGGCTCGGGCACGTATAAACAGAGCAGGGATGTGGGCGAGATGATTTGGTGGACACCTTTAAAAGACTCATTTGGTTAACATGAAGTCAAGGGAAGAGGCAGGAAGACCAGGTAGGGATGAGGCCAGCAGGACAAATGAAAATAGTAGGGCTTAGACCTACCTAGGACAGTAGCAGTGGCCATGGTGATTACAGGGGTCTGTTGTATATTTTGGGAGTAGAGTCCATGGGGCACTTGGATTAGAAGAGGTCTATGAAGTGTAAGAGCAGACTTCCAAATTTTTGGATTGAGCATCCATGTGGTATCATGGGTTAGAATTAGGAGAAGGAGAACAGCAACATGTTCTATTTTGGCCAATTAAGTTGGAAAGGTATGAGAATCATCCAACTAAAACAGTTCAATGATTATATGAAACTTCACATCATGGATGGGCACCGTGGCACCCCTATGTTCCTAGCTACTTGGGAGGCTGAGGCAGAAGGATTGTAAGTTTCAGTCCAGCCTGGACAATTTAGCAAGACCCTATCTCAAAATTAAAAAAGAAAAAAATTAAAAAGGGCTAGGGATGTTGCTCAGTGGTAGAGGACTCCAGGTTCTATCCCTAGTACTATAAAAACTAAATAAGTAAAAATGGATGTGTCCCAAATGTCCCACCCATTCACTTTGTTTCCTTATCTGGAAAATAAGTAATGATTCCCTCTCTCCCCAAAAATCTCATGGAGCTCTTAAAAGGATAAAGTATATTTGAGAGAATGTCATGGCTTTGAGCATGTCTTCTAAGAGTACATGTCTTTTTTTTTTTTTGGAACTGGGGATTGAACTGAGGACCTTGCGCTTGCCAGGGAAGCACTTATTCTACTGAGCCATCTCCCCGGCCCACACATGTCTTTATTATGTCTGATAAAGAGGCACAGGTGATGTCTGAGAAGGTACAGTCAGATGGACTGACCAAGGGCACCCACCCTGGAGAAGAACATGAGCTCTAATGATGTCGTACTTGGCCAGTACTGCTTGGTGTGACTGTGCGGTGGGTGGGGGTTGCATATGGTGGTCTCATCTGTCCCTTCTTTCTGTCTTATGAAGTGTTTTCTACTGTCAGCAGCTGCTGTCAAACCACAATCTATCCATGTGGTGGTTGCCAGAGTCCTTGAGACAGGAGACCCCTCCATATTCTTGGGGTTTTAGGAAGCTAGGAGTTAAATCCTGAAGGCAGAGATTACAAAGCACTCAGCTTACATAGTGTTTTAAGTTCATCTAGTGGTCAATGTGTGTGTGTGTGGGGGGGGTGTGATTTAGGAGATTTCACGTAATGCATAGTTATTTCTTGAAACACTGGGAGACTTTCTTATAACAGTCCACCAAAGATGAGTCGTGGACACCTTTTGGATGGGGTGTGCATTCTTCAGTGCCCGGAGTCCCTGCCATTGCTAGGTATTGATTGCTGCTGTTTAGCATTGTTGGGGCACGGTTTGCTCACTGATATGACCTGCCTGGGGCCCTGTTTGGAGGCTGGGTTAGCAGGTGGTGGGCTGCAGATCCTGCCCCATCCTTCTGCTGAGCCTGAGGCAAAGCCTGGAAGAAGTCACATGGATCTGCTGACAGCAGCACCGCTGGGAACTCTGACTCAGGTGGCACTCTGCTCAGAGCTGGCGTGGATGCAGGAAGGAAGGTCTGGGAAAATTGACCTCCACTTCCCTGTCTGATTCTGATCATCTCCACCTGGCTTTCTTTGATGCCCTGGGCACTTGGAGTTCTTATTTTCACAGCTGCAGAGCTCAATGAGAACTTTGCATTGTGAATGATTTCCATCTTTCTTGAGAGATCAGAAAAGATCATTTTCAGGGCTGGTGCGATAGCTCAGCAGCTATCTGTTTAGGCAAGCACAACGACTGGGGTTTGATCCCTGGTGCCACATGCTGCACTGGCCCCGCCCCTGGGTATACTGAGCCAGCCCCTGAAACTGGGCATGGTGGGGCATGCCTGTAATCCCAGTGCTGGGGACTAAAAACAGGAGGATCACTATGAGTCTAAGCTGCATAGTAAGATCCTGTATCAAATACATTTTTTTTAAAAAGAGAGATAATTTTCTAATAAAACCTATGGCTCTTCCACCCATCATCTGTATTGCTGCCAGTTTGAGGTCTGTTCTCCATTGGATCCATCAGTCCCCATTTGGGCAGATTCTGCCCATCTACCCTACCCATCCCAAGTCACTTTCTTCATGGAGTATGCTGAGTCTCCTAATCAGGTTGCAGCTGGACTCTAAATTGGAGCCACTGGTGGTACAGATTAGTAAGGAACTTAGTCCCATCTGTGATTTGGGATTCTCCCAGCAAGCATCTGAGAGTCTGCACTACTGTGTACCCAGGCTGCATTCTGGAAGGAGCCTTGTCTGTGATGGAGGACTCAGTCCTCAGACCCTGTGCTACTACTTCCACATCGGTAGCTTCCCAGTATGCAGAGGCAGGCTGGCCAGGAAACTTGCTGAGCACCACGGCTTAGGACAGATGGGACATGAGGATACCACCACCATTTTGCATGCCAGTGAATGTGTGGACACCTCCCTTGTTGCAGTGCTCCCTGTTACCCACTCTTTGCCCCTCGAGATTGTCTCTAACAGTTAAGAGTGTGGGATCTGGCATCGGGCTGTGTTGGAATCCTGGAACTCCATCTTACTGCTTGGAGACCTTGGGAAGCTCATTTAATTTTCTTTGGTGTCTTCATCTATCCAATAGGAGTAAAAATGGTTTTCCCTTTGTAGGATTATTGTGGAGATTAAAGAAGTTAGTGCTGTAAAGCCTTAGAGAGTGTTGATAGGCAGCGTTGCCCAGCAGATTGTGGTCCTTGTTGCCATCGCCTCCAGGCCCTCTACCTAGATAGAGCCTATCGGCCAAGCCTCCAGCTCCTGCTGACCACCAGCCTCTCAGTCATTAGTCTCCCTGACACAGCTGCATGCATTTTGGCTTTCAACTCAGCAATTCTTAGAACTCACCCTGTCCTGATCACTCCGTCCATCTCGGCTCACCTTGAAGTACCTGGTTTTGAGCCCATGTCAGCTACTCTGGTGCCTTCTTCCAGCTTCCTTAAGGCAGGAAGAAGACACTTCTGTTCCTCCCTAGCTGGGGCTCTGCTGTCTTGTTACTGTAACCTGCTTCCCCTAACTGAGCTAACCTTCTGGAATGGAGATCTTTACACTTAGCAGGTATCAATGTGTCCCAGTGGTTGCCCTGAAATGGGGCAGAACATATTTGGTTGGGCTTGAGTTTGCAGAAGAAAGCTAGTTGTTGACAATAGGATTGGGATGGCCAAGGACACTGAGTCTGTATCATTCTGCAGCTGAGCTAGGCTGAACTGCAGGCTTTTCCCTGGTGATACCAGATTTCAGGAAGACTCCAATTTGGCCCCAAGACCAGATGGTCACACACAGCTAGGGCGGCAACAGGGAGCAGAAAGTCAGTTTGCTGTAGTGCTGACCCTGAAGCAGGAGCATCCACCCCCATGACCTCTCCCATACCTGGCCAGGCTGACTGCTATGCCAGGATCAACAGAGCTCCCTGATGAGTATCCTGCAACAGAGCTGACACCATGCTGGTCCTGCCTGGCTTTCCCTGCACAGAATACCTGATGCCGTGAAAACTTCTCACTTATTTTTCTTTCCACTTCACTAAAGCCTGTTTACTAGTTTTCCTGCTTCCTTAATTTTGGCTGCCAAAACACATGATCTCATAACTAATTAGAAGAAGGGCTAGCGTTGGTGTTTTGCACTGGAATGTCAGTCACCAAGCCCTGGGACCTCTGGGGTTCCTTGTGCTCCTTCTCTCTGAAGTCACATCATCTAGATCTTTGGCTATGGCTTTCTGTCATGGTCTTTGGCCTCTTCTCTAATTTTGCAGCTATCTTCCCAAGCCATTCATCTTGGTGAGCCATCCACAGTCCTAACTTTCCCATTATGGTGAACAAAGATTTTCAAAGGAGAAACCTCCAAGTAATTTTTACTAATTAAATCCTTGTTCCTAAGGGGCAATATGGCCAACCATAACCATCACTTTCATCTTAACTGCTCTTTCTATACCCACAATCATAGCCCTGGAAGAAATGCTGAGTAATTCCATTTAGGTTGATTCTGCTTCTTATTTGTGGGAGATTCTGCCTCGAGCATTGATTCCTCACTTTTAGTCCTACTGCTCAGCCTTCTGCCATTGGCCTTTAAACCTGTGGCCATGCGCCACTTTTCCTCTGTTCTGAAGTTCTTCAGTTACTCCCCTTCTAATCCCCCAGACCCAGTCCCTCACCTTCTTCAGTAGTTTGGCTTAAGTGTCTCCTCTCCCAAGAACAGAGTATATTGCCTTCTTCCTGTTCCTGTCTTTCTGTCCCTGAAGTAGATAAGCTACACTTTCCTCTTACTACCGTCCATTGGAAATGGATGACTGTTTCCATTTCCTTCGTGCTGCCCACTGTTTTCCCCCCACCTCCGGGTTTGTTGGCTCACGATGTGACAGAGATCTGTGGACTGCGGGGAGTGTCTGGGCTTCGGAAGCACTTCCTGTTTTCTGTGAGCCTCAGGATCACTCCTTGCCTGTGAGTACCTAGGGAGGCAGGGGACTGCTAGCTGTCCCAGCACATGATATGCTCTTCTCACTGGCGGTTGCTTTTGTTTTGCAGAGTCCAATTTAGGTCTGGAAATCAGCATTCATTGTCCATGTCACACCTTTCAGCCCAACGGAGATATTCTGGAAAACATTCAAGAGGTGATGGAAATCAAATTCAAAGGTAAAAAGAAAAAAGAAAAAAAAAAAAAAGAATGTGCTTGGAAGGACTGGGAGGGGCTTAATGGGATAGGGCAGAACACAAGACCCTTACCAGGCTCTACCCTAGAAAGAAGCCAGTCTGCTTCCAGAGATGGCTATTTTGCACTTAAGTAATTCTGCTTTGGGTCAAAAAAATGAGCATAACTTTCATCCTATAGAGATCACAGTAGCATCGGAAGACCACATGATGCTGGCAAGGCTGTGGAATCACATGTCGCTATTCAGAGCCCCGTGCATGAGGGTGGAAGTCTCCCTTCCAAGGATGGTGAAAAGTATCAAGGTCACAGCACCTGAAATGCTCAACGCCTAAGAGTGGTCTTCCCCACCCTCCCCAAAACTAACTTCGATGGCCTGAACAGGAGTGTCCCGACAACAAAGCTTTCCCCAGGTTGTTAGGCCCATCCAAGCCATCCTCAGGGATTGGGATCGCCTGGATTTGGATCACGGTTTCAGGGTTTAGGATGCTTGAGCGTAGGTGTCTGTGCCTAGGTGGTGAAGTAACTGAGAGTCATTTCAGGGCTTCCAATGTGAGCTCAGCCTTGACCTCCTCTAGGGTGGATGGAGGCCCTCTTTCCCTTTCCCATGCTGGGTAACCGTGAGGCACCAGTAGCAAAGGCTTATCTGGGAAAAGGTTTAGGTCCCCCCTTGAGTCTTGGGCTTAGGCAGTCCTCTTTCTTGGCACAGCCTCAGTTGCAGGGTCTTTTAAAAATTGTTTTAGGATATTAGGATACAATATCCTAATTACAAAATCTTTGAGCACGCATTTGAGAAATGCAAATTAAAAAACCACCAAGATTTCATCTCACTCTGGACAGGATGGCTGTCATCAAGAAATCAATAAAAAATGCAGATGGGGCTGGTGAGATGGCTCAGTGGTCTAAAGCACCTACTTAGAACAAGCTTAGCAAAGCACAGGGACTGCGGTTCAATCCCCCAGCACCACATGCCAGCCAGCCCCACCCCCTGGTGGGCTGAGCTGCCCCCCTCCCACAAATTAAAAAAAAATGCAGATGAGGCTGGAGAAAAAGGAGCTCTTTTCCACTGTGGGTGGGAGTATAAATTGGTGAAACCACTAGGGAAATCAGCATGGGCAGTCCTCAAAAAGTATAATTAGGGGTCCCACTAGACCCAGCTGTTTTCCTTTTAGGTATCTTCCCACAGTGATCAGTATACACCCACATGTATAGCAGCATAATTTATAATAGCTAAATCTTGGAAACAGCCAATACGTCCATCAAAAGGTAAATGGATAAAGGAAACATGGTATTTATATACACTGGAACACTACTCACCATAAACGATAAATTGGAATCATTTGTAGGAAAACAGAGGCACCTTGTGACCATAATCTTAAGTAAAATAAACTGGACACAAGTTTAAGTACTGCACTGTTTCTCTTGTGTGAAAAACCCGAAGCGTCAATAAAGAGCATAAATGGAGGACAGATATTGAGAAGAAGCAAGAACATGTTCAAGTGGGAAGGGGAACAGTGAAGTGGGGATGGGAAGGATGGGTAAAGAAAAAAGAATGGAAGAAAAATGGAAACAAGCTTTTGTAAATGGGGATGGGAAGAAAATTTGTGTGGAGGGGATGGGGCAAAAAAGAATAAAGATATTCTATATACAGGTACAAGTTCCCTATGACGAATGTGATCAATATATATGACAATTATGTACTAATAAAGAAATAAAGTTAAAAAAAAAACTAAGCACAGAAGTTCAGTCTTCACCCATGGGTTGTGTTAAGGTGAAACCTTCTCACTGTGGGAAACACTTCCCTGATTCTTAAAAACATCCAGGAAAGCGAACTTGAGAGCCTGCTCTCCCTTTAACTTCCAGACCAAGTGCCTCTTCCTGAGATCCAAGCCCACCCCATCCCCCAGCTAAGTAAATTTTACTTTTCATGTTCCTGGCCCAGTCAGGATGGCCAACAGCCAGCCACTGTCCCTCACAAACTATATCTCCAGTTAATTGAGACTCTTATGTTAGCCTTCCACTTTTTCAGGTGAAATAAGTATAAATGGAGTTGAGCTTTCTTCCCAGAGCTTGTTTGCTGTTTTTAAAAATATATATGAAAGAGTTGCTTATTGACTGATTAATTGATTGATTGAGACAGGGCCTTACTATGCAGTTCAGGCTGACCTTGAGCTTACATTGTAGCTCAGGTTGGCCTCAAACTCATGGCAATCCTCCTGCCTCAGCCTTCTGAGCGCTAGGATTATAGATGTGTGGCACTATACCTGGCTTGTTTGCCATGTATTTTTTTTTTACAAATAAAATTTTATGTTTTTAATCTGCAAATAGTTTTTATTATATGTTATATTAACTTATTTATATCCTTAAAGAGAATAAAAATAGTACAGTAAAAATATTAGAAATTATACAGAATTTCACTAACAAAATAATAGGAATTGAACTGTGGTTGTTATATTGCATATTGTTGTATTCAAATTAGTTGTTCAGATTACCAGATATAAGCATGTTAAATTGGTCAAAAAAAGTTACAAGAAATTGAAAAGGAGAAAAAATTTACATATTATTATCTCCTCTGAGCTTTACAGGGAGAAGTCTTTCTGAAACTTAAGCATACTATAAATGTTAACAGTTATTCAGTCCTATTCAGGCCATCATAAACTGTGTGACCTTAAACAATGAGTTGGCCATCACTATATTAACCAATTCTGATTATGACAAGAAACTCTCACTTGAGTTCTCAGAATCTGAACTGATTCCCCAAAGGTGTGTGTTAGGTGCCTGCCTAGCGACAGGGATGCTCCATGGCTCCACGAGGACTCCTAGAAAGCATCTTGGGAAGGCTGTTCTGCCTGTCAGGAGATCCTTATACAGGAATCAGGAGGGCAACTGAACATGGGTATTTGATATGGCATCTTTATGGTGATCACTGTGTTCTGTTGATACTAAATCCTTCACCCAATCCTCTCCTCCCTGCATTGGGACATTAGGACCAATTGTGCACTCCCCCAGCCCCAATTCCTCCCCGGCAGACTGTGCTTCCCCTGCTCCTGGGATGGTCTGAGATGGGAAGGCAGTCTCCTACAGCTCTCCTTTTCTTAGACAGGAGGTTGTTGACTTCCCTCCCTTCCACAGGGGTAGATAATGAGGATGACCATGGCCGTGGAGACCTGGGACGCCTTAAGAAGCAGAAGGATCACCACAACCCTCACTTAATCCTAATGATGATTCCCCCACACCGGCTTGACAACCCTGGCCAAGGGGGTCAGAGAAAGAAGCGGGCCCTGGACACCAACTACTGCTTCCGGTGAGTCTGGGCCCTCGGGGACCAAGATCTACCATGAGCTGCCTGTGCAGAGACCCACACTCACACCTCATTCAAGATCCTTAAGACTGCTTAGAAACTTCTCCAGGGAAAAAGATTGGAAATCTGTCACAGACTTCTTCCTGTTTTGCTGCAGCCCACCTCTGTTAGGGCCTGGATGAAGCAGATGAGGGAAAGTATGAGCTGGAGGATGTTGTCATAGTTTGGGGTAGGGATACTTGGCTGAAGCCTCTGCATGGTGTCCATGTTTTAAGTACTTGTAGGGTGCATCTTTGCCTGCAAGGGAGACCAGGAAGATGAGTATCTGGTGTTCAGATTCTCATGGGAGGTGGGTGGCAAGAGAAAAGGGAATTAGGAATGATTACTAAATAGAAAATCTGCAGATGGTACACCATGCTTCGCTCTTAGCACACATGAGAAGCCAGATAGGGCCATATGGAAGCACTAAACTCTAGGTCTCAGTAGAGACCTACTAATGCAGAGGCTAAAATGCTCACTGGGAAAGGGACATTTCCAGAGGGGTTCTGCAGGCAGCCGTGAGACCTGAGGCCCAAATCTGGGTGAGCGGGGATCACGATTCTAACAGAAGGCTGCGACTTGTTTTGGCTGAAAGGCCTCAGGATTTAGACTGAGCAGTCACCAGTACACAAACTCGTAAGTTTAGATATTCTTTTCTGGTTGGGTTATGCGGAGCGCTTTATGTCTCCATTTTGGTTTGTGATGTAAAAAGAGACAGAGCGCCTTCACCTCTTCACTCCCTTTTGTGCAGCATTTGTGTCTACCATATCCTCGGGATACTTGTGTTTAAATATGGGAAACTGCTTTCTAGTCTCTTCAGCTCCTGCACCTGAATCCAAGCTTCCGCTGATGAGGGCCACCTTCTGCGGGGTACGGAAAGCTCTAGGGCAAATCTGAGGCCTTGTGACGTCTCATTTATTGGCGGTTTCTTTTTAGGCTGATTTCCTATAAATGCTTTTTGTCGTAGCAACTTGGAGGAGAACTGCTGTGTGCGTCCTCTCTACATTGACTTCCGACAGGATCTGGGCTGGAAATGGGTCCATGAACCTAAGGGCTACTATGCCAACTTCTGCTCAGGCCCCTGCCCGTACCTCCGAAGCGCAGACACGACTCATAGCACGGTATGGAGTGGGGCACACGGCATCTGGGCGCCCCAGCAGAGAGACCAGGTCACTTGTTAAACAGAATGAAGGAAAGATTAAATGTTGAATGAGCATTGGCAAATTGGGCTTAATAAAAATCCCTCTAAAAGGAAGGTGCTGATTTTGGTGCCTTGGTTAGAACCAGGTCACATCCTTTCTTTAAAGTTCCTACCACAGGGGTCAGCCAAATAGCTTAGTGGATTAAAGCACCTGTTTCGGCAGAGGCAGCGGCTGGGGTTTGATCCTTGGCGTCCATGCTGGCCCTGCCCCAGGGGCGCACTGAGATGGTGATTGAGACTGGGTGTGGTGGCATGCACCTGTAATCCCAGCTCTTTGGGAGGCTGAACACAAGCAGGTCCCTATGAGTCTGATCTACATAGTGAGACCCTGTAGACCCTTACTAAAAAATAAATAAAGTTCCTACCACAGAGGGCAGGGTTGAGTACATGCTGAGCATGTACAAGGTCCTGGATATGATCCTCAGCACTGAGAAAAAAATACCTATCATGGTTTCAAGTAGACATTTATTTGCTTTGTTTAAAACAAATGGAAGTTCATTACCTGTTGCTTGGCAAGCAATGTCAGAGACGTACATACCTAGTAGGCAAGGCCTGTTTGGGGAGGATTTCCCCCACTGGTTAAGGAAGTCGGAGAACCACAGCCTTGTGAATGTACAAAAGTTGACTGAGAGACCGTGTACAGCACATAGGAAATATGCAATGCTGGGAATAGAGTGTGTCTTTCCCTAAAGGAGTAGAAAATAGGGCAGTGGAGTGCGGAGCAGTTTCCTCATGCTCTTTATCGCTGCCTCCTGTCTGGAGCCCTACCCTTTCTAAATGGCCCAAGGCAATGAGTAGTGAGCACATGTTTGCATTGAAGTGGTGAGTTATCACTTCTGTTTTCCTAGTATCCAGGGCCTTCTTCATCAACTGAAAACACCTCCAGACGATTTAGGTGCTTCAACCAATAGCCCTCAGAGAAGTGCACATGTGCCTCCTGACACAGTGCATGAGTGCAGCTGGCCTCCCTTCTGCCACCCACTCTGTCTCTGAACAGCTTGCAGACTTGCGTTGCTCTTCAGCTGCAAACCTAACTTTGGCCTTTCCTCCTCTAATCCTGTGTCCCCTGCCCCAGGTGCTGGGACTGTATAACACTCTGAATCCAGAAGCCTCTGCCTCACCTTGCTGTGTGCCCCAGGACTTAGAGCCCCTGACCATTCTGTACTATGTCGGGAGGACCCCGAAGGTGGAGCAGCTCTCCAACATGGTGGTGAAGTCATGCAAGTGTAGTTGAGGCCTGCGTGCATGCATGCGACGGAGGAGTGAGAACCGCCACCACCCGACTGACGGCTCCTCAGGACGCCTTTGCGACAGACCTAATTTGAAGGCCTGGGGCCCTCAATCCTCGGCTCCGGGCATGGCTGAGATGGAGGCTTCCTTCTGGAGCATTCTCCTTTTTTGCTGGCTCTGAGAATCACTGTGGTAAAGAAAGTGTGGGTTGGTAAGGGAAGGTGAACTTTTCAGAACACAGAGTTTTCTGTGGTGCAGACAGAGTGGTGGGGATCAAGAAAAGGGGATGGCTAGTTGATATGTCATGTGGCAGTGGGACTTGGGTGACCCTGGGGAGGAGCAAGGGCACAGGATGACCAGATCAGGGCCAGCCTGGAAAATACTTTGGATCTGAGGCCAGCTTTGCAAATTGCTGTGCCACATCTGCCCTAGGGAACAGGAATGACATCATATGAGGGAAGCATTTTTCTTCAGATAGGTTACCGAGACAAAGTCCCAGAACTGTATTTTGCACTACCTGGGATAAGGACAAATCTGTTATTTTTGCAACCTGTCCCCTCCCCATCAATCAGCATCATGGGTCATTACAGGAAGTGTAATGTAGCTCCTGGGCTCACAACTATATCGGGCTCCATAGAGAACAGAAATCAGAAGCCAAGGGTGGGAATTAACCCTCTCCTGTTTGCCCTGTGGGTCCCTCCTTGTGCCTTCTGCCCTGATCACATTTCACCTTGGACATCTGGCTAGACACCATCCAGGTCAGGGTGTGCACATCTGGATTTTGGTCCATGCAGCCTCAGGGCGTCAGGGGTTCCTTCCCGCCTATCCCCCAAGACCTTGTGTTCATCTGGTATTCCTGGAAGCAGGTGCTACACGTGAGTTACTGGGTGGGGGGACTGCACGTGTGCCCCACGATGACTTGGCCCCAGGCCTGGAGACTGAGGTATAAGACAAGTACAAATATTACTCTCAAAATCTTTGTATAAATAAATATTTTTGGGGAATCATGGATGACTTCATCTTCTGGAAGACTGTTTCTAGAACAGTAAAACTAGTGTGTGTGTGTGTGTGTGTGTGTGTGTGTGTGTGTGTGTCTGACTCTACACATCTTTAATTATTCTTAATTCTGTATCAGTACCAACTTGAGGGGCAACTGGAATCTGACAGAGAATCCCCAAACATCAAACAGGTGCTCAGTGGGAATGTGCAGGCTGGTGGGCACTGTGTGGCCCTCCCTGCTGTGGCGTGTGTGTGCCTTTCCTTCCCACACTGACTCTCAGACACACAGAAGCAGCAGCCACCGCCGATCTGCAGAGCTCATGGGAATTCAACCCCCGGAGCATGGTGGCATGTGCACCTTTGCATATGGAAATGTGGTTTGTATAACAAATCTTAAATGACCATCATCAGTTTTGGAAATCTCATCTCAGCCCCAAGTCAGTTGAGCATTAGACACATTATGGCAGGATATGCAGCTGATTCTGTTACCAGGTTAACCCTAACTTCCCACCAGGAGTCCTTTTCAGATCCTGGGCCTCACTGTCAGCAGTGCACCAGGGTAAAGCACAACCTCACATGTGCTACTGAGGTGATGGATCCCAGAGTAATGCAGAATTCTGCGGTGGCATTAATGTCCACCTCAAGCAGCCATCCGCAGTGAGGGAGCAGGGTGTGAGAAACCATCTAGGAGCTCCTGGAAGCCACCTGCCTCAGTGACTCACGTTAGCACTGGTGAGAAGGTCTGAAGCTAAGGATGTCTGGAGCTGCTCATGCCTGTGTGATCGGGTTCGTGAGCACCTGCTCCTCCTGAACTCCTGAGCTGGCTCACCAAGACACACGTTTCCGTGCTCTGTCCATGTCCCAGTCAATTCGAAATGCTTCTGTTTTCATCCTATGGGTGCCCATTTACTTCCACTATCCTTCTGGAGACCCTGTCCCTGCCCTAAAACCCTGATCATACCCCAGGAACCCCTTGGAGGTCAGAGTCAGCCACGGCTGTTGCTGTCCCGAGCATCCCATTCCATTCACATCAGCTCTAGAGTTGTCTTTTGGAGTGGGGTGGTGCTGGTGCCCCAGTTTGATCCCGGTTGCCTAAGAACTGCATTTTGAGAAGCAGCATAGTACATCTGACATTAGTAGTCCTTCCTTGAGGCTTCAATAAGGAAAAGAAAATAATCTTCCTTGCTCTAGACTAAATTTCCCCTTTTATCCAACCTCATAAGACATCACTAAAACAGTGGACATATATTTGCTGAATTATCCCAGAGAAAACAGAACACATGCTCACTCCACACATTTTTAAGTGAGCATGGTACTCCTGTATTAAAAACAGTGGAGGGCTGGCGAGATAGCTCAGCAGACTAGGCACCTGCTTAGGCCAGCGCAGGGACTGGGGTTCGATACCCGGCACCACATGTTACGCTGTGTCTGTCTTCGGTGGTTTTGTCTTCAGTGGTCTGTGGAAAGATAGAGGGACATTGGAGAATTGGAGAGAGAGAGAGAGAGAGAGAGAGAGAGAGAGAGAGAGAGAGAGAGATCTGGTCGGTGCATAGTGAATGAAGTAAGAAATCAGCCAAGGACCTAGTTCTGGTTGTTTACCCTGGACAATTCCAAGCACTGCAGTTGCTGAGTTCTGTGACTAGGTTCATCTCGTCCCCCATTTCACAGATTCTGGATTCTGCCTCACTCCCCCTAGCAGTCATTGAGTTCCTTCAACAACTGAGTTGTTTCTGGGTACCGCATGTCCTTAAGGGACTTGGAAGACTAATCTGTCTGCTAACCAACCCACAACCAAGTGGGCAAAAAGTTCAGATGGTCCTCAGGCATCTCCCTAGAAGTCCCAGGAGCAGAATCCACTCTGCCTTCTCTTCTATGACTTAGGTGAGCACACAGTGCTCGACATTCACTTTGTTTTCATCACTAAGAAGACAATACAATCCCTTTTGCTGTGTTTGTGGGTATTGTGTTTCTCTTTGGGTTTCAACCGAGTCTCTAGGCAGCCGCAGACTCTGGATTCGGCCTCACTGCCCTCAGGACCTCAGTCAGCCCTTCGGTGGGCTCTGGATCCAGCTTGCACTTTCCTCCTGCAGAAGCCAGAGGTGGACCTGGGAGAGGCAAGGAGGAGGGGCGCAGTCGGGTGGGGACAGTCAAGGCTGGGAGGAAGGCAACCTGCGGGACCCCAGGGAGCACTTGAAGACCCTCTGCCTGCCAGGAGCCCCTGCCATGGGTGGGCGGAGACTTCCCAGGGGCGGGAGCTACTGCACCATCTGCTGAGCTGCTACTTGTGGGTAACTCACATTTCTAAAATGAAGCTGAATCGCTTTTTGGCCTTTTGGCTAAGATCAAGTGTAAAATGAAGTTTTAAAAGTTGTTTAAAATCAGATGAAGGGGCCGGGGAGATGGCTCAGTGGAATAAGCACTTCCCTGGCAAGTGCAAAGGCCTGAGCTCAATCCCTGGTTCCACAAAAAAAAAAAAAAAAAAAAAAAAAAATCATCAGATGAAAAGTTGGTTCCCTTTCAGTCTTGCTTATGAATTCTGATTGTTGGGAAATAAGTAAAAATGGGGGGAAAATAGAATGACTTTATTCATCTTAGAAATCAATAATTACCCTGACTCCTGTCAGCAGGCGTGGCCGTGGCTCCTGCTCTGGGGACCTGTGACCCGTGTCTCTCTCCCCAGGTCCTTCAGAGGGGAAGAACAGCTATGATGGGTGATGCAGAGGGGATTTTAAGCAGTTATAAAGAAAACTTAATACAGTCTGGGACAGAAGAGGAAACGCAATGAAATAGTCAAAGAGCCTCTTTTATATCATCTCTGTGCGGCAGCAGGAAAGGGGCAGAGAGACCCACGAAGGCTGGGGCGGGGGAAGGTGAAGATAGGTGAACTCGCCAGGGAAGAAATGCACCAGCCGAGTGTACTGCTGACAAGTCCCTTCCAGTGCCAGAGGATCTGTTCTCTTGTTGTCTCGTTAGGCGTTAGGCTTGGCTGATGGCAACCATCCACTGTCCCGCTGCTTGAAGGCTTTGGGGACTCTGAAGCAGAAAAAGTACCGCAGCCACCCTGCAGGCTGGCAAGTGCTGCCTCCGTCACACGCGGGCAGACGTGAGTGGCTCATCTGTCAGTGTAGTGGGATCTGGAAAAGAGAAAGGGACCCACTAAGTGACAGTGACAGGGAGGAGAGCGCGAGCTTTTGTGGCACTTGATTTATCACACCTGGAGAGGGAACAAGTGGTGGTCCCAATTAGTGAACTTCATCTCGAAGTACAAAACTTTTAATTTTAACCACTTTTGCTGGAAATCTTAAAGCTTTTATGTTCTGTGATTCTTGTTTTGGGGAAGGTAGTTTTCTTTTTTTGTGGATAAAAACAATTCTTTTAATTTTTTAAATTAGAAATAGGGTTCTCACTGTGTTATTCAAGATGGTCTTGGACTCATGGGCTCAGAGGATTCTCCTGCCTCAGCCTCCCAAGTAGATGGGACCACAGGAATATATCACTATGCTTGGCAGAATGCAAGCATTTTGTTCCTTTTTGCGGGGCCTGGTGGCACAGACATACAGTCCCAGCTATTGGGAGAATGATGTAGAAGAAACTCTGAGTCTAGTAAAACCCCATTAAACATTGTAATATCCTAATTAAAAAAAATTATCCCTGTTGATTCTCCTATCTGTAGATGATGGTAAGTATGTCCACCTTTTCTAGAAATTCTTATCAGATTAGCATATTTTAGCATTAGCACTTTTGAACTGCATGGAAAAATAGTTCCATGCTTGAGATTTTCTAAATCTTCCCCCAGGGCGGGCTTGTGTGATAACAATTGTGCCTTGCCCCCATCCCATCCCCATGGACCGCCATATATCTGGACACCCAGCACCCAGTTTAAGGAAAGAATCACCACCCCCAAGATTGGACTCATAGTGATCCTCCTGCTTTCAGTCTCCTGGGGGCTTGTGGGTTAGCTTAGCTGTTTAAGACCTGCTTGGGCAAACCCAGTCACATGCAGGGGACATGGTTCAATCCCCAGATCCACATGCCCTACCAGACCTGCCCTTAAGGCAGCCTGAGCCAGCCAAAAACAAAAGAAAACAAAACAAAAAAACCAAAATCAACAAAAAGCCCCCACCTGTTTTCAGCCTCCCAAGCACTGGGATTACAGGCGTGTGCCACCATGCCCAGTCTCAATCACAGCCTCAGTGGGCCCCGCGGGTGGGGCCGGCACAGCATGCTGGGGATTAAACCCTGTCACTGCAGCTGCTTAAGCAGGCACTTTAATCTGCTGAGCTGCCTGGCTGGCCCTTATTGGTACATTTTTGATAAACATAAATTAGGTTAGGTAAATACCACATGTATTTACCTAACCTAAATAATATAGGATTTAGTTTTAGAGCTTTGAGTTTTACACAGCTGCAAGGACTCCTTCGGGCGCACACTGGCCAGGGGCCTGCTGGGTCACAAATGCTGCCATCCGCACTTCTCTAAATAATGCCACCACCCCAAGTCCCTGAGGGTAGAATTTTGGCGAATCCCACTGTGCTTTTGACTAGCATTTTTCTGACTTGGCTGAGGTTGAGCATCTTTTTGTTTTGAATATACTCATTACACATATTTGTCACCGACAGGTCACCAAGAGGTCACAAGAAAGTTGGCTCACTTTAGTTCACAACATAGGACCTGTGGAAACACATTTCCTTTTCTTTGTAGTGTACAATACTTATAAATTTAAAGCAATTAAACAATACTTGAGACTAAATTGGTAAAAAAATGTAATTTAATAATGCAGACCTCAGAATCTTGTGAAGGATCATGACAGAGAAATATTAAATGTGCAGAATTATCAAACCATAAGAGCATTTTCTTTTACAAAAGCATTCTGATAAAACAAAATAAAAACTGAGAACATAAAATTCAAGTCAGATGTTTCGGTTTAGTACTTTCTCAGAGTCTCTTGTTTTTAAAAAATCCAATGTAAAAAGGCCACTTTAAATCACTCCACAGGCCTTACCTCCTCCATGCTGCCACGGGAATACATTTAAGACAAGAGGCCACACGCACATGCACATACATGCGTGCGCGCACACACACACACACACACACACACACACACGCATGCACATACACTGACATGGTCCCGGGCTTTGAAATGCCACTTTGCCTGAGCATCTTTTCGAGCCCCCACAGCGTAGACAGGTTGCCTCCATGAAACCCGTGCACGTGGCTTTTGGTTGCCTGTGCAGTTGTTACTTATCTTTTAAAAACAGCTTTATTGAGACAGAATTCACATATGCAATGAACTTGTTTAACGAAGAAAATTCAACAGTTTTTACTATACTCAGTTGTGGATCCAGTTGCCACAATCAATTTTAGAACTCGTTACCCTCCAAAGAAACCCTTTATCTCTCAGCAATCACCCCATACCTTTCACACCCCAGCCCCGAGCAACCACTAATCTACTGTCTCTATAGCATCTGCCTAGACAGAACAGTCCACAGAAGTGGAATCACACAATGTGCGCTTCTCTGTGACTAGTGTCCTTCACGTAGCATAGTATTTTGAGGGTCATCCACACTATAGCATGCAGTGGTTCTTTATTTCCTTTTGTGGCTGAATAATATTCCATTGTATGTCTGTATATACTATATTTATCCAGTCATCAGTTGATGGACCTGGGGGCTCCTTCTGCCTCTTGGCTGTTTATTAGCAATTCTGCTATAAATACTTGTGGACTAGTTTCTGTTCAAACACATCTTTTCCCTTCTCTTGTGTGTGGATTTGGGAGTGAAGTTAATTGCTGGTAACTGTATACATAACCCTTTGAGGAACTGCCAGACCCGAGCCACCGAACATCCATCAGCAGCATGTGCAGGTCCCCTCTCTCTCTACCTCTGCCAACACCTGCTGTGGTCCCTTCCCATTATGGCCCTCCTGGTGGGTGTGGAGTGCTACCCTGCTTGGGTTTGCACTTGCACTTCCCCACTGGCTAATGATCATAAGGATCTTTTCATAGGGCTGGGGAGATGGCTCAGTAGAATAAGTGCTTGCCTGGCAAGCGCAAGGTTCTGAGTTCAATCCCTGATACCGCCAAAAAACCCCAAAACAAAACATAGGTTTATTGGCACTATCTTCTTGGTTAAATAAGTTTCGACGGCCCTTAGTCCAGCCGAAACAAGCAGTCCTTCCCTCCTGCACAGTGTGGTTCTCTGTATCAGGCACACGTCCCTTATCACCTATGTCATTTGTAAATATCTTCTTCCATTCTGTGGGTCGTTTTTTCACTTTGTTGATAATGTCCTGTGAAAGACAGACTGAAAATTTTGATGATATCCAGTTTGTTTTTTCCTGTTTGTTGCTTGTGCTTTTGATCTCTAAAAAGCTGCTTATTAAATGTTAGAAGTGTTCTGGTTAATGTCTAGAAATAATTTTTTAGTCATTAATATCTAGAAACATGTTTTAATTCTGTTCGGCAAATACGTTCACCTAGGGTGCTACGTATCTCTTTATGGTATTTTTAAAAAACTGTTTTATAACTTATTAATTTAGAAGGTAAGGACTACTCAGATCACAAGTACTTAATAGGTAACCTTTAAAAATATTTTTAAAATATCAAGGTTTCTAGAAAATCCAGGGTATTATAATAAAAATTGATGGTTTCTTTCTTTTTCTTTTGAAGAAAAAAGCTTCTAAATATAAATTTTAAATGCAGATTCACATAGCAGTGTGACGCACATCCACGCTCCTGTCTAGCTTTGGTAGCCGGCAACATTCTGGGGCTTGCTCTAATCCCAATAGTCAGGCTTGCTGTACTCCCCAGGGTGGGCTGTGCTCCCCAGGGTAGGCTGTGCTCCCCAGGGGTGGGCTGTGCCCCCCGGGGTGGGCTGTCCTCCCCGGGGTGGGCTGTGCCCCCCGGGGTGGGCTGTGCTCCCCGGGGTGGGCTGTGCCCCCCGGGGTGGGCTGTGCTCCCCGGGGTGGGCTGTGCTCCCCGGGGTGGGCTTACACCTACAGTCCTCCCACTCTAGCCTCTGGGGTCACAGTGTGAGGCATCACACCTGGCTAACATGCCATCTTTTCTGTCTTATTTTTCTCCCATTTTTTTTTTCTGGAGCACTTTGAAAGAAGGCTCGAGGGACTACACTGTTTCCCCCATAAATATTTCAGGACCTGTCTTTAATGGATAAGGACTTGGGCGTTATAATATCTTCCTGGTATCTGAGAATTTCATAATTTTAACAAAGTCAGATTTATGAATTTTCACCCTTACATGCTGCATTTTTTGGGTCTATTTGAAAAACGTCCTTATACAATGGTCCCAGTGACACTGTCCTCTAATGCCTTCTACAGTTCACACTTTTGCTTCCTCCCAGTTAAGTCTTTAGCCCATATGCATAGTGCAAAGCACGTATCTAATCACATTTCTTCCCATGCAATGTCTCCTTGTCCTGTTATCCAGTGAGTACTCTATCTTTTACTTCTTTAACTGCAATGTCTTTCAGTAATAAATTGTTTCCATTCAGTGACCAGTTTTGGGTTCTCTCTTTTGTGCCATCACCACATTCTCGTAAGTACATTGTAGCTTGACAGTGATTCTTGTTACTTGACTATGACACATCACACCCAGCCCCTGCTCTTGTCCCCATTCTTTAGGAGTACAGGGGTATTCTTCCTTTCAAATAATTTTTTAAAATTTATTTATTTCTGTTAGTGCATGTTGGCAGTTCGTAATGACCATGCTCATCAGGGGATCTGTACATGGTACATAACACATTTTTTTTAACAAAACATATTTTAACTCTTTGTCTTCTCCACCCCTTCTTCTAAACTTTCCTCCTCCTATTTACAAAAGCTCTATTTTGAGGTTTTCCTTCAGTTCTTTTTCTTTAAATCCCATCTCCACTCTGTTCCCGACTTATCCTGAGTTACACATTTTGGAACCACTGTACCAAACTTCAAAAAGATAAACAACAAATCCCTCCTCAAAGCCACAGATCAATTTTGGGGAGCACTGCCACCTTTACCAAACTGAGAGTCCTCCTCTGTGTATGAGGACAGCTCACCATTCCCTTGAGCGAATCTTGATAGGGCTTTTTAAATATATTTTAATGAACAAGTCTTGCATAACTTTTGTTAGATTCACTCCTAGATACAACATAGAGTTCAAAGCCCTGGAAGGGCAACTCGTTAGCAGTCACATCCTTTGTTTCTTGTCCATATACAGACATGTAACTGGTTTTGAAAAACCCTCTTACAAAGCTAATTGTTTTCTGAACATTCTTTTGGGTTTCCAATTAAATACATTATACCACATCTCACAACAACGATAACTTATTTCTTCTTTTCTGACCCTCCTGTCACTTTCTTCCTTTACCTTACCAACTAAGGTTTTCTACCACAACACACAAGCAGTTCATTTTGTTTCCTGCGGTACTACGGATGGACCCCAGGGTCTTCACACTAAGCTACATCCCCAGTCCTTCCACCCCTCCCTTCTTGAAACAGAGTCTTCGTCATTCACTAAGATGCCTAAGCTGGGCTCCAACTTGGGGTCCTCCTGCCTCAGCCTCCCACAGCGCTGGGGTTACAGGCATATGACAGCGTGCCCTCTCATCTTACTTCTCACCTTCAAGGGAACACACACTTTAAGTTTCCCAGCTGGGATACGATGTCTACTTTTGGCTTTTTAGAGATTTTTGCTATTAGGTGATGAAAGTTCCCTTCTAGCTAGGATATTTAAAGTAATGTGGATACTGAACTCTACCACACGTGCACTTGTTTCTAATGAGAAGAGCATAGTTTTGTTCCTCTTTAATATGTTCCCTTTGATAAATTACATTAGTCTATTATTATTGTTATTATTTTGGTTTTTTGAGTCAGTGTCTTCCTGTGTAGTTTTAGGCTGGCCTTGAACTCGTTATGTAGCCTAGGCTGGCCTCAAGCCTGTAACCCCAGCACTCTGGGAGGCTGAGGCAGGAGGACCCCAAGTTGGAGCCCAGCTTGGGCAACTTAGTGAATGACTAAGACTCTGTTTCAAAAAGGGGTAGAAGGAGGCAATCCTCCTGCCTCAGCCTCCCTAGTGCTGGGAAATCTTTAAATATTAAACAGTTGTTAGGCCTCTAGGGTAAACTAGATTTGGTTAAGTATTATCTTTTAAAACATTGCTGGATTCAATTTGCTAATATTTTATTTGGAAGTTTTGTATTTATATCCATGATTAAGAATGTTTTACAGTTCTGGAATTTTTTTGAACTGCCTTTGTCAGGTTTTGATACTAAGATAATCCTAGAGATGAGAATTTTTCCTTCTTTCCCATTCTCTTAAGTACTTTGAAGGTTGAAATATTTGCCCCTTGGATACTTTCTAAAGACTTACCAATGACACCATCAAAGCCTGGCCTTTTATTTGTGGGAGAATTTTTGTTCTTCATTTAATTTCCTTAATTATAGAAATATTTGGATTTTATATTTCTTCTTGCATGAATTTTTAAAGTTAAATTCTAAAACTGAATACATCTTACTAAATATTTTAAAATGTATCAGCATAAAACTATTCGTAATATTTTCCTACCATCTGTTTAATTTCTGTGGTATATAGGTCTCTGTTCTTCAACCGTTTATTTTTCTATTTCATGAATTTCCTCTCTTTATCATTGTTTATTTTTCTTTACTTTTTACTTTCTTTAGATTTACTGGGTTCTTTTTTTTTTTTTAGCTTAAGTCAGACACTTGGCACGTTAACTCAGCCTCTTCTTTCCTCTCACTGTATTCCCCCCCGCATACATTTTCCCTTTAAAGATTCTTTTAGCTTCTGGTGTGAGACCACATTTTTTCTTTCTTTTTTGTATTTTAGGGGAGGGTGTTCAGGGTCTCACTACTAGATCGGACTCGTAGTGATGTGCCAGTTTACAGCCTCCCTAGAGCTGGGATTACAGGGTGCGCGCCCACACCCAGTCTCAGTCGCCATCTCAGCGCACCCGGGGGGCGGCGCGGCAGACCCAGGGATGGAACCTGGCCCCTCCGTCTACCTGCAGGCACTGTAATCCGATGACGGAGACCACATTTTCTAATTGTGTTTTGACACCTTAGTGAGTTAAATCTTCCCTCTTGTCCACCCTTCTGAAGACTTCCCCATTATCTTGTTATTGTTGGGTAATATGGCATTTGAAACGCGCAGTGCACTGCACGCCTCGTTCTTTAGTGATGCTCTGCTGAGATCCAGTGGCTCAGAGCTCTCGACTGGGTGGTTTACATTTGCTAGAACATTACTGATTTTCAGACCAGTTGGTTTATCAATTAATTGAGTTACATGAAAACATCGCAATATAAAGGTACATTTATTCTTGTTTTTCTTTGTAAATCTGTTAAGTCTTTAACAAATCATTATATATACTATTGAAACAACAGATTGAGTACTTTTCTGGTGAATATTCAGCTATGTGGTTACATTTATCCCTTAATAAGCTTTTTAAATTTTTAACCTGAAAATCATCACTTGTTGGATTTTTTTTCTTTCAGATAGTATTTCCCTGGTACAACTTTCCTCAACCTTTTCTTCCATCTACCCATACTTATGTTCTAGATCCACCTCTGTAATTACTTTTTTGGAGACAGGACCTCACTATGCAGTTTGAGCTGGTCTTGAACTCATAGAGATCCTCCTGGATCAACCTCCCAGTGCTAGGATTACAGGCATGGGCCACCACACCAGGTTTAGATCCACTTCTCTAAGCAGCTTAAACACGCAGGTGGCTAGCACGTCCATGTCTGGCTGGTCATCTCAGTACCTCCTGGGCCCCGCCCCATACAGCAGCAGCTGTGCTCCCGTGAGCTCCTCTCCCTGGCACCCACACAGGTCCTTTGTTAGTCCACTGGGCCCTGCTTCACCTGGTCCTTGGACGCTCTATCTCAATAGTTGCCTCCTGGATGGGCTTTCCTACCTGCCTGCCTTTCCAAAATCAGCATCCCCCAGGGCATGCGCTCACGCTGTTTCCTCTCCCTAGCTTCCCTCCAGTGCACACCCAAAGGCACATTCCTGGTCCTTCAGGCCTTTTTTTTTTTTTTTTTTAAAGACAAAGTCTCGTAATGTAGTTCAGGCTGACCTTGAACTCAGGATAATCCTCCTGCCTCAGCCTCCCAAGTGCTGCGATTACAGGCATGCTCCATCATACCCAGAGCTCTTCAGGACTTAGAGGCTACTTCCCCAATGACTCTAGTTAGAGCAGTGTACTCCCCCCAGTTGTGTGAAAGTAAGTTCTCAGTGTGTTCATCTGACCACCAGCTTTCCCTGATCAGAAAAGATGGAGACTTCACCACGACTTCTGTGCCAGTACAAAGGCCCAAACCTCAAACCGTGTGAACATATAACCGCAGCTGTTTATACCCCCCATTGTCTGAAGTGAATAAAATAAATAAAATTTTTAAAATGTAATTTAAATATTACTAAATGCAAAGACTTTGTCTCTCAGATTTGTTGCAAGGCCTTTCCAGTGGGTCAGGGGGCCCTGGTGTTCTCTTACAGCAATGTTCTGGTTTGAGAAGGGAAGTGGATGAGTCCATTTATTTTTATCCTGAGTGACAGCCGTGGAGAGGGACAGCTGGGGCACAAGGGCCAACCTGCTGCCCCCACCTCCCTGGCACAGCTCCAACATGGAGGAAGGAACAGCACGGGCACAAGAGCGGCAGATCTATTTCATGAAACCCTGTCTGGGTGACACAAAGGCGCCGGGCACAGCTGCAAGGGGTTTGTTCAGAGCAAGGGCAGCCTCCGAGTCCCTCTGAAATGCAGCTGGTGGGGGCCAGGCCCTGATGGCCACAGCAGCCCTGTGACTGCACTCCCTCCCAGAAGCCCTCGCTCGCTGGGGAAACGAACAGTGGCAGCCCCCAGTTCGAAGCAGGTCAAAGGCAACACGACCCCGCAGGTCCACAGTCAAGGGAGGAGTGCTATTCTATTTGCAAATGAGTGTTTAATAATTTGATTAAAGTCCTAGAGTTTTGGTATTTTTATACAATAAGCATAATTCTAAAAAATACATATGACATTTCTGAAAAAGTATTTAACTATTAGAAACTTGTTAGAACACTATGCTGCCTCTTATTCTGGTTCATTTTTTAATTTCAATAAACTAAAAAATGAATGCGATAAAATTATATCATGCCTAAAGTTACATCACACAGCAAACACACACACGGGTATCTTTGGACAACTTAAATGTTACTCAGTGAAAAATATTTCTTTTTGTAACTGCATTTCGATAGTAGATGTTTTAAAAGAAGACCATTTATTTAACGTATCTGACAGCTCTCTTACATGAGGATGCTTAATAACTACCCTTTTATGAAAATTAAAAACTGCAAGCCTGATCTAATTCAAAGTTCATGAGATCTAATTCCATGATTTATCATTCTGGTTTTGAAGCCTAATCCACTCAAGTATATTCAATATATTTCTGTCTATATATAAAATCTAGATTAAGAGACAACTCAAACACTGTAAGGAAGGGAACTCAGTTCAGTGAAAGCCTCCTCCCTCCCTTGTTTGGTGCTGACGATAAAACCAGGAGCCTGCTCTCTTGCACTGCGCTGTGCACCGAGGGCTAAGTTGCTTGGAGCTGCCTGCAGCTTTGAAACTTTAAAAAAAAAAATTATTTTGAGATAGAGTCTCATGAGGGCAAGTAGGACTGGAACTTGCAATCCTGCTCTTCCTGCCTCAGCCTCCTGCAGTGCTGGGATCACACGCATGTCACTAGGGTTGGCTAACTTTACTTTCTTAAAAAGATTTAATTTCTTTAGTGAGTACCCTGGAAATGAAGAGTGGTAGAGTCAAACAGTGCTGGGTGGTTTCACCTGGCATCTGCTATGCCCCTGTCTCTCACCACCTGGCTGTGATTATACTAAGGATTATTGTTCTCTGCTTGCTTTAGACAATCTTTGGTAGGGTTTAAGGGTTTTCTACACAGCTTTGAGTCCAGAAGAGCACATTAATGTAGGGAGGCATCTTATGTATTATAAAATAACATTCAGCCTGAAAAATTAGAACACTAGTAAGTTAGAGGCTGTTGGACACCAGTTTTTGCCTGAAGATCTGAGGAGCAGCCTGCCAGCTATTGGGGAAATTTGGAAGGAAATGAAGGGACTCAGACTAGGGACTTCAACACTTTGTTTTGGAGAATAATGTTTCGTAAGAAATACATCTTATGTGGCTACTGAACACACATATGAATATCTGCATGACTTATAGAAGCCTCACGCTCCATTTACCATGCGTGGGTCCTGGTGTTTTTCTTTCTATTCCATTCTGTTCCCCTGGGGTGGTGGTCGCTGCTCAATCAGCTCTCTGCACTGTAACACAGACACGCTCCAACTCTGGGTTGTTGGCTGATTTCCACTGCAACTGGGTTCAAATAACCAATGAGAAGTTACTGAAGGCACAGCTCGGAAGGGTCATGGGCCGCTGGCTCCAGGGAGCCAAGATGCGACCTGCTAAACTGATTCAGTGACTCACGACTAGGTCATAACTCATGGTTTAAAATCCACTGTGAGAAGGCAGACTGTCAAATTCCTTACTAGTTCAGAGGAAGGTGAGAGGAGTGATATCTCCTGTTTGCAGGAGTCCTGAGCAGGCAGGGATGTCCCACTCCTAGATGCCAGAGGGGAGAAACACACTGTGGGAGGCCCCCAAACAGACTGTCCTGAGAAGCCGAGGGTCAGCAATGACCACAGGGGACCTGAGTCTCTGAGCTTCAGGTTCTTCCTCTGTGATATGGAAAGCGGTATCTGTACTTCACGTGCTTCACAGATTGATTGAGAGCCACACGAAAATGGTGCATTCTAAAGGATACTACAGGGTACTGTCAGGTGAAAATGGCTTAACAAAATTTTATTCTCAGGCCATTAAAAAACCATCATTGTCAACCTCAGAGCTCAGCCACTGTTTCTGCATGTGGTCACCGTAAGGCCACCTCCTGGGGTCTCCCCTGTGTCTCTTCCTCCTCCTCAGTCTCCCGAGTGGTGCTGCTCTTCCTTATTCTCTTTCCTAGGAGAATTTATCCACTCGCAGTTTCACAGTTATCTTTCTCAGGATGTGGCGGAGCCACACACCAAGCTCTGACTTCTGGGATTGGGAACACGCCCGAGTTACCGCTCAGCTATTAATCAAACTTGACTTTGAAAACGCTGACAGGATTCTCTGTCCCATTCATCCCCAAAGCTAATGCTGTCAGGAGCACTACTGCTGAGTTACGAGGTATAATTTCAAAACTATTGGTGGTCCATGCATGACTGTCTCACTGGGCAGCCTCTTATTAATTTTATTGGTAAAAAGACTGATAAAAGTGATCAGGTCTGTTTGTACCACCAAGGGTGTGGTGGGACAGTCATGCATATACCACCAGTGGTTCAGGCTGGTGGGAATGTATTAAAATTATCTCAAACACATTAGGACTGCTATCAAAAAATAGGAGGTAGTAAATATTGGCAAGGATGCAGAGAAACAGGACCCATATGCATTGAGAGTGGGAGTATAAAGTGGTGGAATTACTGTGGGCAATAGACCCTTGAAAAAACCCAGAGAATTACCACATGATCCAGCAATTCTACTTCTGGGCAATCACCAAAAGGAAGGAAAGCAGAGACCTGAACATTTGTACAACCACGATCATAATAGCATTAGTCACAATAATCAAAAAGTAGAAGCAACCCATGTGGCACTGAGGCAGCAGACAAGGACTAGCAGATGGCTGTTGTCGCTCACAGAGCTCCAGGACACACGCCCCCCCCTCCTGCCGCCGCACTTGCTGCCAGTCAGAAAATGCCATCTTCGATTCTTCTGGCACAAGGCCACTTAGGGCTTTGAGAGGCTGGCCTGGATGCGACATGGAGGATGTAAACAGGCCTCACCGTGCAGCTCACGGCCACTGTGAGCCTGGTGCAGAGCCTCCTCCTTCCCTCCTCTAATTGGCCCTTCAATAAATGTAAAGCCATGTTACCTTCTGGGCATTTTCTTGCCCAATTGTTTGTTCACAACAAGAACCTGGAAAGGCCAAGATCCTGCTGACTGCATATATATATATATATGAATATTATTCAGCCTTAAGGAAGGAAGGAAGGAAATTCTGACATGATACAACACAGAACCTTGAGAACATCATATTACAGCATTTATTTTAACCACATTTTCACATGTGCAGCTCAGAGGTGGGAAGCACATTCATACTGTTACCCAGCCATCACTACCACCCACTCCACAACACCACCACAGCGCCTTACCCACTAAGCAGTAACTTCTTATCCACCTTAGTTCCTGGTCCACCATTCAACTTCCGCTATAATTTGACTATGCTCTGGAACCTCAAATAAGTGGAGCCATACAGTATTTTTCCTTTTGTGACTGGTTTATTCATTTAGTGTGATGTTCTCAAGGTTCTGCATTTTTAATTATAGTAACAGACACTCAGCTATCATTTATTCGGCTCCAGGCATTACACGAGATGTTTATTGTAGGTACTGTCATATTTAACCCTGCATTAGTGGGGGAAATTTATTTTGGTTCTTGTCCCTATCTGCTTCTGGCTTCCCTCACTTGCTCTGCGAAATCACCCTTCTTCTTCCTTTACTCCAACCCAGGCACAGCGGCCAGGCCACCGATACTGCTGCCACAGGCTGGAGATCATGAACACTGGCAGACGATTTAGAGTTGGCCAAACAAAGTCCAGCGACGTCTTTCAGAGGCAGTCTTGTCATGCGAGCCAAGTCAGCCACAGTTCTTCTTGGGGGAGCTTTCTACGAAAGAGGGCGAGAAGGCTCTCTGGACTTTCTGTTGCTGGGCTGGCTGAGTGAGGCTGCAGCTGCCGGTACCACACCCCCCCATCTGACCGTGGCACAGTGAAGAAGCCACACAAAGCAAGGAATGGGGGGGCCGGGAAGGCTGTGGAAAGGGGTGAAGAAAGATGGGAAGAAAGAGTAGGAGGCAAAGAAAGAGTAGGGAGAAGGAGGAGCTGACCGCGCCTAGTTCTCATAGCCATCTCCGGCATATCAGTTTTGAGTCCGCGAAAAAGAGGCACTCTTCCTAAGAGTGGAGTTCAGTTTTTTGCAATCAAATATATTCCGGACAGCACCTATGGACACCCAAATGTCAAGACTACTAGAGTAAAAATAAAAGGTGAGGTTCTAAAAGTGAATAAAATATTAAGATGAGTCCAGAGAAAGAAAATGCAAGCAAAACCTGAAGGCAGAACTGGCCCAGTGTGCTCCGGCGCAAAAGGGCCGTCCTAGCCTTTGCTGGAGCAAACTGCTAGCTGGTGTTTGGTCACAAACTAATCTTAGAACTCCCTATTTTTTTTAAAAGAGCACCTTCTGGGTGTGGTGGTACACGCCTGTAATCCCAGCACGTGGGAGGCTGAGGCAGGAAGGTCACCACAAGTTCAAAGCCATTGTGGGCTATACGGTAAATTCAAGGTCAGCCTCGAACATAGATCTTGTCTCAAAAAATGAAACTCAAAAACAAAAATAGAGCAAAACAAAATAAAAAATAAAAACAAAACATAAAAAGTTAGAGAAATACATATATATATCTCAGCTGAAAAATAAAGCAGTAAGAAATATTTTATATGATTGCTTTCATTAATAAGTGAAAATTATGTAAAAATTATGGTACTTGGTAAAGAGCAAGTAAGAACTACTATCAAGATAGTTGAATTTTGTAAAAAAATTATAATGACAAAAAGGAGAGAGAACTGGAAAACAAACGACTATGTCAAAAAATAGAACATCAATGTAAGATTATATATAATAATTTAAATTTCATTTCCTTTTTCTTTAAAAAAATTCTCTATTTGCGCTGTGTAAAAATAACCCATTCATAAACTTTTAAAGAAGGGAAAGGGAGAAGGAAATAACGCAGGGGAGACGAGAGTAATGCGGAGGCTGCAACTCACCATGAGCCTGCTCAACGAGCCCAAGAGCGAGATGACCCCAGAGGAGCTGCAGAAGCGGGAGGAGGAGGAATTTAACACGGGTCCACTTTCTGTGCTGACCCAATCAGTCAAGAACAACACCCAGGTGCTCATCAACTGCCACAACAAGAAGAAACTCCGAGGCTGGGTGAAGGCACTGCAACATGGTGGTGGAGAACGTGAAGGAGATGTGGACTGAGGTCCCCAAGAGCAGCAAGGACAGCAAGTCCAAACTGGCCAACAAGGACCGCTACATCTCCAAGGTGTTCCTGCGCAGGGACTCAGTCATCATGGTGCTGTGGAACCCGCTTATCACTGGCAAGTGGGGGCCACCTCCCTGCTGTCAGGGCCCGCTCCTGCCCCTTGAAGACCTGTCCTTCATCATTGTACTGATAATAAACTACGATTTTTTTTTTTTTAAAGAAAGAAATCGGGCTGGAGAGATGGCTCAGTGGTCTAAAGCACCTACTTGGAACAAGCTTGGCAAAGCACAGGGACCGCGGTGTTCAATCCCCCAGCACCACATGCCAGCCACCCCGCCCCCTGGTGGGCTGAGCTGGCCACACACACACACACACACACACACACACTAAATAGATGTAAAAAAAATAAAAATAAAAAAAAATATTAAAAAAAAAAAAAAAGAAAGAAATCAATGCCACCAAAGGTCTCTAGCTCAGGGGCAGCTGCCAGCCCTGCTCTGCACAAGCCCTGCATATGAGCGTTTCTTGGGACACTGCACACATCAATGTCCATTCTTCCTCCCCTCTGTGTACAAATGGGAACAAAACACTGGACTCTGTTTCCGCATCTTTTACCTAACCATATTATTGCAAAAACTGTTCCTTATCCTCAGAAAGGCTGACTTCAAGGAACTGTCCAGTTCATCCATAGTGCGGGCTTGGGTCTAGTAAGACCCTTCCACTCTCTTCCTTGGTTCTGCAGCTCTTTGTAAGGAAAACCAAAACAGAGACTATGCTCAGTCTGTCTCTGACCAGGAGATAACAGGAAACAGCTTCTTCATCTTCTTCAAAAAAGGCCCACCCAGAAGAGAGGTCCAGGAGAGTAGGAGCTGAGTCACTGGAACGTAACCTACTTGGACGTGCTACATCTCGGAGAGCACTGAAAGGGAAAGGGGTTTCTCTCAGAGCACCCTCACACGAGAATCCCCAAGGAGGTCTGTTGGAGAAAAGAAGTGTGACCGCACTCGGGAATACTGACAGCTCTATCACGTAGACCCTGCCGCTCAGACAAGCATGAGACCATCAAGCTGATGGTGCTGCTAACATTAGAAGCTGTAGCTACTGGGAACTGAGTGTACTTCCAAGGGGAATTGGATGTCAGCTTGCTATCATCACAAGGCAGATGTCCCCTGTGTCCTTTTCCTAAAGCCTGGGTTAGTGCCACAACCACAGTCTTCCTCAGGTAAAGTTCTTCCTATAAGTTCTCTCAGGTCTCCTGGATACGGCTGCTGTTTTACAGCTGTCATGAACGAATCCATACAGCCCCTTTACCATCTTTATTCCTCTCCCCAGGATTTTCTAGACCATCTCCTCTCTGGGGACTATGGAGCTCTGAACAGCCCTCAGTGGCCTCTCTCATTTTGCCCCATCTGTGACCACAAAGGGGTCACATGGTCTGAGTGTCCATCAGACCAATCTCTTGACCTGTGCTCCATCAGACAAGATTCTGCTGAAGTTTGTTTTATGAAAGATATAAATTTCTTTTCACTTTCTATGCATCAAATTCCACTAGGCTGCACTTTCTAACCTAGGATGCTCCTCTCTGCTTCTCACTCCTAACCCTCCTCTCTGCTCCTCACTTCCGGCACCAGGCACCGTGCACCTTGCCTGAGGATCACCGGATTAGACCTGACTTAAGGAGGCACTGTACCATTGCTTTGCAGTTCTAGTCTCCAGAAGATTCTTCTTTACTCTTAGAGAACCTTACCCTAAATGACAAAATGTTACCTCTTCCAGATTGTTAACAGTTTCAAAGAAAGGTAATATGGCCTACAGATTAAGTCAGTCAGGATGTCCATACATTTGGTGAGTCTTTTTTTCTTTTTTTTCTTCCTGTTCTCCTTCCTTTCCTTCCTTCCTTCATTTCTTTCTCCTTCCCTCCTCTCTCCTTTCCTCTCCTTCTTTGCAGTAGGGATTGAGCCTAGGTCCTCCACTGTGAGCTACAGCCTCAGCCTTTAAAAATTTTTTCTACCTTGAAACAAGTTCTTACTACATTGCCCAAGGAGGCTCGAACTTGCAATCTTCCTGTCTTGGCCCCTGTTCCCCAAAGAGCTGGGGTTACAGGTGTGCACCACCTTGCCTGGTTCATTTCTTAATGTTCTCTTTCTTTCTTTCTTTCTTTCTTTCTTTCTTTCTTTCTTTCTTTCTTTCTTTCTTCCTTTCTTCCTTTCTTCCTTTCTTCCTTTCTTCCTTTCTTCCTTTCATTTTTTTGGTCTTTTTTGATTTGTTTGTTTTTGCAGTACTGGGGATTGAACTCAGGATCCTGTATCTCCCTGGTCCTTTCTAAATGCTTTTTAAAGCATTTTGCTAAACGGTCCTAGCGATTTGATTTGAAACTGTCTCATTGCTATTTATCAATAAAATTATGAAAAAAAAAATAAAGCATTTTGTTAAAAGCATTTTTGTTTAAGCAAAACAAAAAAATGGAAATAAAACCAGGACACCCTGTGAGATGGCCTTTGGTGATTCCTATAATTTCCTTTAAGTCATTCCTACCCCATTAAAGGTGGCCTGGACTGAATGACTTCGAAGAGAATACACATGAAGTACTATGCAGTGCTGCTCACAAGGTTAGGTTGTAAAGAGGTCATGGCCACTGGCTATGGGCTGTCTCACCGTCTCATGGTTTGGCTGCCCAGGGGAGGCCAGCTGTCCTGTCACAAGGCAGCAGTATTAGTTCACTACGGCTGCCATAACAGCTGGGCCTCAATACTTGGTTCCCACATGCCTTCTTCACAGGGTCATACCTCTGTGCACACATCCCTCACGTCTCTGTGTGCAAATTTCTTCTTGGAAGAAGGGTTGGGGTCAGGTTGGGTTGGGGTCCAGTCTATTAGCCTCATTTTAACTTAATCACCTCCGTAAAGGTGTCTCTCTCAACACAGTCACATTCTTGAGTACTGGGGTTAGGGTGTCAAGATAGGAATTTTGGGAGGGCAGAAGTGAGTTGATAAAAGGAGCCTTTGGAGAAGCCCAAGTGGAAAGAGGCTCACTAACAACCACCAGGTGAGCTGGATGCACAGGAACTGGGGTTCACCCTTCAGATGGGATCACAGGTCCCAGTGGACAACTTCCTGCAACCCTAGGGGAATCCCTGAACAGAGATACTCAGCAGCTATAAAGCTTGACCTATAGAAAGTGGGACATAATACTAGGTGTTGGTAAAGACAGGGGTTTGGGGGAGAAATCTGTTATGCAGCAAAAGAAAAACTAGTATAATAAGCTCACCTATTATGATCCTCTTGCCTCAGCCTCTCAGAGTACTCAGACTACAGGTGTACACCATAAAATGCTGTTTAATTTTGAGACAGGTGGTTGCTAAATTGTCTGGGCTGGCCTTGAACTTGCAATCTTAATGCCTCAAGCGGCCAAGGAGCTAAGACTGTAGATGTATGCCACTATGTTCAGAAAACTTTAGGTTTCTCTTTTCCTCGTGGCACTGAGGATTGATCAGGCACCTACTAGGTAAACATTCTACCACTGAGTTACAGCCCTATCCCGAAGCACAGCTACTTTAGTTCTGGGGTGAGCAAAGCACCCAATGGCAGGCCTTAAAAATATTTCTAAATGCAAGTATTTCCACTAGACAATGACAAGGCTAAGTCTAGGGGAGGTCACATTGTGTAGGACTGCATAGCTGGTATGTGGCAGGTGTGATGGTAGAAGCCAAGGATTCCTCTACTGTACCATCTCACATGTTTGCTTTTCTTCCTTGAAGTTGCAAATGAAAACATTTAAACAAATAAGTACAACTACAAAATGATTAACATAAAAGCATGCGTACGTGCATACACTCTTGCTGGTTGATGGGTCAGTTCTAGATCTTTACTTTAACAACCAATGAGGAACAAGTTGAATAGCTTTAGCTCATTAAAGAGAAGGAAACAAGGATAACAAACAAGTTCAAATCCAGCCAAGGCAGTTTATCAACTTAGCAGTACTGGGTATCTATCTCTTACAAAAGTCTGACAATGAATAAACACTAAGACAACAATATGCAATGTACTTATTATTATTATTATTTCTTTTTAAATTATTTATTTATTCATTTATTGTGTGTGTGTGGCCAGTTCAGCCCACCAGGGGGCGGGGCTGGCTGGCATGTGGTGCTGGGGGATTGAACCGCGGTCCCTGTGCTTTGCTTAGCTTGTTCTAAGTAGGTGCTTTAGACCACTGGGCCATCTCATCAGCCCCTGTATTTATTATTGAAACTGTGCTAGTAATTGGTTTTAAAACTGTCTCATTGCTATTTGTTTCTCAATAAAATTATTTTTAAAAACCCCACAAAAGTCTGGGAGGCTGAAATAGCGCTGCCCTTAAGTAACAGGAAAACGCTAACTATAAAGAAGTAATGGAGGGGCCTGTGAGATAGCTCAGCGGACCAAGCGCCTGCTTAGGCAAGCACAGGGACTGGGATTCTATCCCAGCACCGCATGCCGCACCGGCCCCACCCCTGGGTGCTCCAAGTTGGCCACCTATACTGGGCATGGTGGCACACAGCTGTAATCCCAGCGCTGGGGACACTGAAAACAGGAGGCTCACTATGAGTCCCAGCTGCATAGTGAGACCCAGTACCAAATACATTAAAAAAAAGAAAAAAGAAAAGTAATGGAGGGCCAGGGACATAGCTCAGCAGCACAGCACCTGCCTGGCAAATGCAAGGTCCCAACTTCAATTCAAATAAAAATAAATAAATAAATAAATAAATAAATAAGGTAAGGAAGTTTGTTTCCTCTTAGAACTCTTAAGAGGCAAAAAGTTATTAAAATATCTTTAATTTACAGGATCTGAACATGGCATAGTTGATTATAGTACTATCAGGAGACTTATTTAGTGAATGTTGGATCTTATAGTAGCAATAGAAATTTATCTTTCTTTCCACACTCACCGAGTATCTACTATATGCCAAGTACTGTGAAAAGTACGGGTGATATAGACCTAAATGACATAATTCCTAGTCCTTTTAACAATTTATTCTTTATTGTTATATTAATACTCTTTAATATTATTTTTTAATTAATACTCTTTAATATTATTTTTTCAATGTATTTGGTTGCTTTAGGGTCTGACTATATAGCTTGGACTCATGGTGATCCTCCTGCTTTCAGCTTCCCCAGTGCTGGGATAACAGGCATGCACCACTATGCCCAGACTCTGGCTGGCTCAGCCTCTCCTGGGAGAGCAAACTGCAGTCCCTGCACTTGCCTAAGCAGGCACTTTAGTCCGCTGAGCTATCTCGCTGGCCCCCGGATTATTTTTATGCTATACACAATGACATTTATTATGCTGAGCTGGCAAATGTACATAACAGATTTTAGCAAACTGTATTCCAGAGGAAGGCCAGGGGTGCTACAGGGGCTGATGGGAAGAGACAGGGTCTCTAGGCATAGGAAACACCTGTGCAACAGCACGGAAGTCTGAGACAGCAGGACACACAGCCCAGATGGGTGGAATTTAAAGGTGTGTGTAGAGGTGAGAATGGGTCGGGAGGACAGTAGGCCAGGAAGGGCGCTGGTAAGCCAGGGTCAGGGTTGCCCTCTAAAGGGAGTTTGGAAGACTGTTTAGTGGGGAAACATCATTATTACTGCAGCTGTCTTAGGAGAGATCACTGGAAGAGCAGTGAGGAGGACGTTGGGGAGCAGCCCCGGCTGAGGAGATTGCACAGAAAACACTAGAGGTTCAGCCCATAAGTGATGTGGCTCAGCTCTGGCACTGGATATGAATGCGACTGAATTTAGCATCCAAGAGACATTTAAAGGGACAATTCTAACAACTGATACCACCTGAGTATGTGGGCTGAGAGGAGGTGACTCGGAACGATCACAGGAGAAGCGAGTGTCTGGGCAGATGACAAGATCAGTGTGGCCGCCTTATGCCTGAGAGGCCGGTGCACTCCACGGGACAGATGGCTGGAGGTGCCCGGACACACCGGTGCACAGGAAGTGTGGGCTGGAAGGGCTGCTGCGTGGGCTTTATGGTGTGGTGCCTGCCCTGCCTTGGGCAGTGCCCAACGGCCAGGAAGTCCTGTGTGATGGCTGTGGCAGGAGGTGCTGGTGTGGAGCTGCCCTGTAGGGAGGCCAGTGGGAGGTAAGGGAGAGGACCCAAAACAGCAGCCTAGAGGATGACATACGTGGGAAGCAGAGGACGAGGGGCTTCCTTAGAGAGACTGGGGAGATGCAGCCAGAGAGGTGCAAGGAGAGACGCCCAAGCTACCCAGTGTCTGCTGCAGACTGACACTCCCCCTTCTCTTTCCTCCTTTTCATTATTCCTTCCTCCTCCTCTCTGGTGTTCTGACAGGCTAACCTTGAATTCGCTATGCAACCCAGGCTGGACTCCAACGTGCAGAAATACTCATACTAGGATTACAGGCATGTGCCACCATGCCCAGCTCTTGAAGACCAACTTTTTTTTTTTGAAGAACTGGGGATTGAACTCAAGACCCTGTACTTGCAGGCAAGCACTTATTCTACTGAGCCATCTCCCTGGCCCCTTGAAGATCAACTTTTAAAAATTTTTTTATTTTAATGTATTTAGTCCAGGGTCTACAGGCTGACCTTAGAATTTAATTTTTGCCTCAATATTTATAATAGGTAAAATTCTATTTTCTCATGATACTATGAAACCACTTTCTTTGCTGATCCTATTTTCACCTTTCCCTTTCTGATAACTCCCAATCAATCCCTGATCTAGTTGTTCTTTCAATTCCTTGTTCTCTGCATTTTCTCAGTAGATAATTAATAATACGTACTAACATTTGTCAGAGTAAGAATTTTCAATCATTCTTTGCCTTACTCTAATATTTGAAATTTCATCACAAACACACACACACACTCACACACTAGGGGCCTTTGATTTAATTTTGTTATTTCTTTTGTGCACTGAATATAGTGCTGAGTATAATTAATTCACAGAATAATTAATTGACCCACATGCCCAAAGGCCACCTGAAGGGTGAAGGAGAAAACAGAAGTCCCCAAATACCTTTTCCCAACTCCAACTGTGACACTGTGTTGGTCTGAACAATAGCTTTGACTCTTCAGTTCAGTTTTCAAAACCAGAAGTCACCTTGTCACATATGAAATTATTTTTCTTTTTCCCAAGAATGAGATTTGAAAGCTGTAAAGCTACTTAAAGCTAGAAATGGTCAGCACAGCATGTGATAGATTATAGAACTGTAGCATTCTGTTTTGAAGTTGAACCTCATTTCTCAAAATGTCAAAATATCATTCAGCATTATTAGAAAAATGGTTCCAGGTGAGATAAATTTGAGAAATGCTGAGTTAAGAATATGTTTCTTCATTGATGTTTCTTTATTTTTTTCTTTTTCAAATGTATTTAGTACAGGGTCTACAGGGTCTCACTATATAGATTGGACTCGTAAGTGATCCTTCTGTTTTCAGCCTCCCAAGCGCTGGGATTATAGGTGCACTATCACACCCAGTCTCAACTGCCATCTCTGTGTGTCTTGCGGGGTGTGGCCAGCACAGCATGCTGGGGATCGAACCCTGAGTCCCTTGATGTGTTTCATTAAATGATAGTCTTTTTTTGTCTGTTTTTTGAGACAAGGTCTCACTATGTATTTCAGGTTGGCCTTGAACTCGACTATGTAACCCACACTGGCCTCAAACTCACGTGGATCCTCCTGCCACAGACCTTCCAGTGGTGAGACTGTCGGTGTCTACCAGCACACCTGTCTCTAAGATGAGTCTTTAGGAAGTATACAAGGTGAACAGCATTTTTCAGACTTATTTCACAATGAAGGGTTTATATAATAAATATGTTTTGGAAAATACTGATCTAGTTTTATAGCTGAGGACCTGGAGCCCCAAGAGGTTGGTGACGTGTCCACCATCACATTCTAGTCGTAAAGCTGAGACGTGAGACAGTCTCATTTTTTGACCACACTTCTGATCTAGTTGCTTTTTCTTTTAGGCCTTCACGGTGAGCAGGACACCACTGATACAGAAATTCTTACTTCTAAGACTTAGGGTTCCCTCCATTGGTGGCAAAGCCAAGTCTGTCAGCTGCTTTGTGGCCATGAGGAACTTGCAGGGTGGGGAGGGATGACAGGAGGAGGAGCTCCTGGGTGCTTTAGGATGCTTTAAAGAAAAATGGATTTATGCTGAGGATGATTCCTGCAACAGATGTGAAACCAAACACTTTATATTACGGTCCTGCCTGCGCTCTTCCTGAAAGGGAAATGAAATAGCAGGGTTAACCTGCTCTTCACCAGGTCTGTTTTATTTCTTTCAAACTTCTGTGACTAGGGAAGATTTTGTTTCCTGCTAGTCCCCCTGGCAACTAAGGGGCAGGCTGGGGACAGGAGAGGGGCTTCCCAGCCCTTCCTGGCACAGGCCAGTCCCTGCTGCCCAATACTTGACACTTCCTGCCCCTCTGGACACAGCTGGACTGCTATCCCTGTGCCTTCAGGAGACAATCAGTAATCAGAATATTGATAAATTCATCAATCTGAGCAGTGAGACAAATTAGAATTAGTTTAATTCAACACCCTCTGAAAAAGTCCACACAAATGGAAAAATGACTCAGAATAGTTTATGTGTCCTCTTTTTTTTTTTTTTTCTTCATAAAAGCCTGGGTCTGTGAAAGAGATGGATGAATTTTTAAATAAAACCATAACATTTTGACCTGGTAATGACAAAGTAAAGCAGACACACACACACACACACACACACACACACACACACAGAGTGTATTTTTCCATTCATCTCAAAGCTAGTTGTGCTGTGATTTAATAACTGGTGTCAGAGCATAAACTGTTCTTTAAGATCCACAAAAAGACTGGAAGTTTCTCAGTGTCTTTGCTTTGCAATGAGTCACAGTGTTCCTAATGGCACTGGCAGCAAGGCCAGGCTCCCAGGGTGGGCAGCACCCCCACTGTACAGTGAGCAGCACTGCACGGGGCCGGCCCAGACAAGAGACCCGCTAGGCAGGGGGGGGGTCACTGCGGGGAGAGGTAGCATGGCTAAGGGTCGCCTTTCAAGTCCAAGCCACTTGTTCAATCTCATCACAACTGGGCAAGAGGCCGACGTCGAGGGAGGGGTGCTGAAGAGCAGCAGAATGAAGGGGATTAGGGAGAGGAGAGAAGCAATTGCTGGCACAGCCAGCCCACTCCCAGCTGCTCTGGCGTGGATCTGGAGCATGAGGTGAAGCTTAAGGCTCTGCAACTACAGTCAGCGTCCTCCTGGCTCTGTGCTGACTGCAGCAACAGAAATACCCTGGGGCCTGCCACCTCTCCAAATGGGAGGAAGCAAGCAGGGCAGGCCCAGGGGCAGCTGCTCATGGGACCGACCACACCCTGGGCCTCTCTGCCTAAGACCCCCAGGCGCACGGAGCATGAAGGAGCCCAGATATATGCTGAATTATGACAAGGAAGCACTACTGTGGCTAAGCAGCATGCACCACTTGCGTATACGGAAGGCTTTAAAATCTTTTCTCTTTATGAAAAAACCCACAGAATTTCACAATCAAATAATAACAATAGTAATTAGACTGTGTATCACTATTGTAGGCAGCTGAATTAGATAGAAATATTATAGGCAGTCAGCCAGGGGCAGGCCCTCAAGGAAACAGAATGGAAGACAAGATACCTTACAACTGTAAGAGGGATGGACGCTCCCAGGGTGGGCCAACCCTACAGACCAAAGATCGAACAAATGCTGACCTCCGTAAAGATAAGCGTCCGGGATTGATCACCACCTTGAGGAAGCCAGGAAGAGTCACTAATCCCACTACTACCAGCTGGCTACTGGACAAAGTCTTGTTCTATATTCATGTCCGCTTGATACACGACTTGCTTCCTCATTTAGTCCTGAATCTAATCAATTTTACCTGAGCAATGGTGTTTGTAATCTCATTGGTTGACCACAGTTTGGTCCCACCTCATGCCCACCCAAGCGAGTTTCCACATTCTCCACCTTAGACTTACTTCACCACATGGTTTTACTCTATAAAAATCCCTGGGAATGGTAGCTTTCTGGGGCAACATGCCCGGTCCCCCTTCTGTCCCTCTTGGATAGAAGCTTTCTTTCCCCGATTAAATATTCTGCTCTTAACCTCTGCTGGTTCCTAAAATTCATTCTTCAGTTTTAGAGAACACAAACTCATCCCAGGTATCTTTCCAGTCGGGAATTTCAGTCCCCTATATCACTATCTTCTAAGTAGTTACTCAGAGTACAAGATGTAAAACAAAAACATTCTTACCAAAAAGCCAAAAACAGTAATACAAATCTTTTCTTTTCTTCATTTATGTATTTGGTACAGGGTCTCATTATGCAGCTTGGACTTGCAGCTGATTCTCCTGTTTTCAGCCTCCCAAGCGCTGGGATTACAGGCATGTACCACCATGCCTGGACTTGGTGGCTGGCTCAGCGCATCCCAGAGGTGGGGCTGGTGTGGCACGCAGGACCGGGGATCAAACCCTGGTCCCTGTGCTTGCCAAAGCAGGCGCTTAGTCCACTGAGCTATCCTGCCGGTCGGTCTGTCTGTCTGTCTCTTTCTTTCTTTCTTTCTTTCTTTCTTTCTTTCTTTCTTTCTTTCTTTCTTTCTTTCTTTCTTTCTCAAATCTGTTTCCAATGAACTAAATCATACTAATAGTACCAATAAAGTTAATTAGTGTATATATAGAAATTTTTTTTAAACAATGAAATTTGTAACTTGGGGAAGTCTTTGAACTTCTCCCTATTCCTGTTTACTTCTCTTTTACTCTGTTCTTTGTGTTTCTCACATAAGAGAAACCTGTATATTTGAGCTTGTATATCTGACTTACTTCACTTAACACTATATTTCTGAGGTGTATCCATTTACCTATAATCGCTTCAAGTTTGTCCTTCCTTACGGCAGGGCAGTAGGCCACGGTCTATGCCACCATTTTCCTTATGCACTCCTCTACTGATGGACATCGGTGCTGT
>NW_004524583.1:10926221-11007475 GCF_000260255.1 Octodon degus
AGAAAGTGTGCTACCATAAGCACGGCTATGCATGTATCCTTCTAACATGATGATTTTAACTCTTTTGGGAAGATACCAAGAAGAGGGAGAGGTGGGTCAACGGATTTTTTCCTCAGTTTTTTGAAGGATCTCTGCACGGATTTCTGCGGTGATTGTACTAGTTTATATTTCCACCTACAGTGTGGTAAAGCTCCTTTCCCCTACATTTGATTTCTGGATGACAATCATTCTTTCTGAGATAACATGGTATCTCAGGGTAATTTTTTTCTTTTTTGTTCTTTTCTTTTCAGTGTAGGCTGGCCTTGAACTTACACCAATCCTCCTGCCTCAGCCTCTGAGTGCCTGCTCAGATTTATAGGTGTGCACTACCACATGTATAATTTTAATTTGCATTTTTCTGATGGCAGAGGTGATGAGCATTTTTCCATGTATTTATTGGTTATCCGTACTTCTGAGAGGTATCTGTTCATTTCAGCTGTCTATTTTTGATTGGGTCTTTATATCGTAGGACCTAATTTTTAAAGTTTTTTTTATATATTATATATGATGTATATTTTATATATTCTTAGTTCTGTGAGGACCATTCTGTAAATTGTTTATTTACTCTGTCGGTTGTTCCCTTTGTTGTACAGAAGCTTTGAACTTGACAGGATTCATCTGCTTATCTTAGGTATCATTTCTTGTGCCACTGGAGTTCTATTCAGGAGTCCTTGCCAACGCCTTCATCAAGAGTTGTACCTACTTTACCTTTCAATAGATTAAGTGTTTCTGTTTTGACACAGAACTTTGATGCGGGGCTGGTGAGATGGCTCAGTGGTCTAAAGCACCTACTTAGAACAAGCTTAGCAAAGCACAAGGGACCACGGTTCAATCCCCCAGCACCACATGCCAGCCAGCCCGCCCTCTGGTGGGCTGAGCTGGTCACACACACAATAAATAAATAAATAAATAAAAATTAAAAAAAAAATAAAAAAAAAAAAAAGAACTTTGATGCATTTTCTTTTAGTGCATGGAGAGATATATGGGTCTAGCCCCAATCCTTTCTTTAAATTTAAAATTTTTTTTAGATACAGGGTCTCACCACATAGTTTGGACTCAGTGATCCTCCTGTCTCAGCCTCCCCAGTGATGGGGCCAGAAGAGTGAGCCACCATGCCCGGTTTTGGTGGCCGGCACGGCATGGGGTTCTAGGGATTGAACTTGGGACCTTGTACTTGCCATGCAGGTGCTTATGCCACCGACGTATCTCCCCAGCCCTTAGACCCAATATTCTGTATGCAGACATCCAGCTTTCTCGTGATAATTATGGGACTCTTTGCCCTCCAGGGTATGTTTTGGGCTCCTTCATCAAAGATCAAGTATCAGCCGTATGTGCCTGGGGGCTTTTGCTCTTTTTTTTTTTTTTTTGAACTCTGTAGGTATTAATATTTTTAAACAGACATATACATACGTGTGTGTATTATTATTATTTTGTACTGGGAATGGAACTCAGGACCTTGTGCTTGCCAGGCAGGCACTGCGCTGCTGAGCTATATCTATCTCCTCGGCCTGAGATGTATTTAACATCCTAAGCAAATTCACCCATTTCAAATTCTAGTAGTATTCACTGAGTTTAGAATGGTGTAACCACCGGCACAGTCTAATTTTAGACCATTTGCACCACTGCAGGAAGAAACCATGTCCACTTGGAGGCACTCCCCGGTGTGTCCCCAGTGCCGGGAGTCACTAACCTACTTCCCAGCTTATGGACTTCCTCATTCTGGACACTGCATAGAAATAGCACCCCTGCGACCTTTTCGGGCTGGCTTTACTCAGCACAGCGTCTCCAAGGCGCACCCGTGTTGTGGCACGTATCAGTACTTCACTCGTCTTCACGGCTGAACGGTATTTCGCTGCATGTGAACACTCCCCTTCGTTTATCCACTCGCTACCTGGGGGACATGAAACTGTGTTCACATTTTGTTTACTATGAGTGATGCTGCTATGCACATCCATATACAGGCATCTGCATGGATACACGTTTTCATTTTTCAATATGTATGTAAGAGTGAAAGTGCTTGGTCACATGGTAAATTCTATGTTTAACCTTTTGAGGAACAGTTAAGATGTTTTCCAAAGCATTTCCACCAGCTGTGTATACAAATTCAAATTTCTCTATATCTTCCCCGCTACTTGTTACTGCCTAGCGTAAAGGGCTGTCTCACTATCGTTTGGATTTGTTTCCCAGTGACTCACCTTTTCAGGTGTATTTTCACCGTTTGTGCATCTTCTTTGGAGACATATCTACTGAAACTGCTTGTTAATTTAAAAAACTGGTCTACTTGTCTTTTTATTTTTGAGCTGTAGGAGTTCTGAAGATACTCTGGGCTCAAGTCCCTTGTCATAAATATAGTTTGCAATTATTTTCTCCCCACCTGTGGGTCAATCTTTTACCTTTTGGGGTCTTTTGAAGCACACAGTGCCAGTGTTTAGATGCCCAATCTGTCCAACTATGTTGGGCCGTGTGGTTTTTCGTGTCATATCTAAGAAACTGCTGCTTGTTCCAAAGACATCAAGATTTACTCCTGTGTATTCTAGAAATCTTACAGTTCCAACCCTTTCATTGAGGTCTTTTATCAGCTTTGGGTTAATTTTTGTGTGTGACATAAGAGAAGGGTCCAATTTCATCTTTTGCATGTGGCTAACCAGTTGTTCTAGTGCCATTTATTGAAGAGTCTTTTCTATTTCCACTGCACAGTCTTGGCACGCTTATTGAAAACCAATGGCTGCAGATGTATGAGTTTATTTATAAACACTTAACTCTATTGTACTGACTTAGCCCAAGCCATACTATCTTTGCAGCTTCTGTATTCACTATCAACTTTACTCCCTGTTTAAAATTCTGGTCCAGTATGGCTGACTACACTTTTGTTTTGGATTCTCCATGCTACCGCCAGGCCCCAGTGCTATTCTTTTTGGAGGATCTCAGTAACGATCTGAGCACAAAGAAGCTTTTCTTTACATGAAACAGGGAGAATTAGTAACCTCTTTCAACTTCTGAAACAGCTGTACTATGAGCAAAATCTTATGATGGAATTTCATATTGTAATAAAGTTAAACCTATAATAACATTATTTTGCATAATTTAAAGAGAATATGCAATTGTTCTGCTGCAGGATAATCAAGAGCAAGTGGTAGCTTATGTAAGTAGATGTGGTATATCATAATTTATACTGTATGTAGAGCAAAGAAAGAAAGAAAGAAAGAAACAATATAGCTCAAGTCCTGGGTTTAATTCCCATCATCTGAAAAAAAAAAAAAAAAAAAAGGTAGAATTTATCATCTTACTCAAGAAGAAATTTACTCAAGAGTTAAGTTGTAACAAGACACCAAAATATGATGAAGTGTTAAATTTTGTGATATAAATTATAAGTCCCAAGGGATTTAAAAGATGGTAAAATGCTAAACTAAAGCAAGAGGATTACTGTGAATTCAAGGGCAGCCTGAACTACACAGTGAGACCCTGTCTTAAAAAACAAAAACACAAATGGCAAGACACAGTTTATATAATTATATGAGTAATGATTTTGCAGGAGATAAAATGTAATTGTATCCTTAGGCCATAGGCAGGCTTCGTGTACACAAAGCAAATATTATAAATGCAGTATTGGAAATGCCAGCAAGTGAGGCAGAAGGATGGAAATACACTTACTCATCTGTTCAGTTAGGGCTTCTTCAGCCTTTACTACGGGTTGGACACTGTGCTGGGGTTTCACAGTCCAACTGGACCCAATCTTTGCTTTCTAGGGATTTAGCCTTTTTGAAGAAAAAGTTAAGTGACCCATAAAAATCCCTAAGTTAGACTTAGAAATGCCATGATAATCACAGAGGTCACCGAGCTCTGCTGGAGCAGAGTCAAAAGGAATCTCAGTCAGATCAGGGGTGGAAATAAGATAGACAGGACAGGAGAGAAAGAGCTGAGGAAAAAAAGGAGTTAGCCATACTCAGGAGAGAGAGAACAGGGGGAGGATTGTGCCTGCAGGGGAAACTACAGGTAAATAGAAGAGCAGAGAATACCTGGGCCAAGGGATGGGGCAAGGGTGCTGCCTGGCTTCCACACTTGTCAGGTGATGTCAGCCCTGCCATTTACTTCTCAAACGTACAGATGTATCCTCAGTTGCAAGATAAAAGACAAGGTATCTGGGCTCTTGCCTAAAAGCACGGCTAGTTCTTGTCAAGCAATCCGAGGAGAGAAGTTATATTTAGGATTGTCTAAGATACCTGCAATTCATCTAACTCTCTAAACAGCCATTACTTTACCCTTGCATTATGTGGACTGCAGAGAAAGACGCATTAGTCCCGTCCCTTCACAAAAGTGTCTTTTCTGATATGCAACATGACATCTTACTGCCATGAATATCTCACCAAGAAGGGGCCACACCCTGCGGGGGCACCTTGCTGAGGGCACCAGTGACCTGGGTGGGCACTAAGTCCACTATGTCACCCACTTTCTTCAGAGTAAGCACTAGGAAAAAGCTTGGTTTTTCCTGCAGGTTATTTCTCCTTTTTGATCTTGAGAATGATATACTTCAATTTCTCATGTTTCCTTGTTTGTCTTGGCTTCAGGAGTCTCACAAGGAAGATTCACCTCAAATACAGAAGTGTTATGTGATCTTATATTTGGAAAATTTGAATTGTCATGTCTTTCGCTCCCAAGTTTTCCTTTCTATTTTATTCTTTTATGACATATTACATTTGAAGACCTTATGCTAGAGATGAAGTCTATGTTGAACCTGCTCGGCCAAAATCATATTTGAAAAAATCTGCAAGAAATGTATAAATAGTTAGCTCTGCATCATGTGATCGTGTGACACTAGCACAAGGCTGGCATCCATGTGCGAGGCCGCCGCTGGCCACTTGCGGCCTAGGAGTCAGAGCTCTGCCCGCTGATCGCGCGCTGCTGGACCATGGCTGACTGGGAAGCCCTCGGACCTCGCCCTCTGAAGACTGACTGCACAAAACAGAGACATAATGTCACCGTCAGTGTGCCAGTGCCGCTAAGCTGGACAACGGAGATGAGCTGGCCAGAGGGAGGGCTGCCACTGCTGCCAAGGGGCCCAGCCCGCAGAGCTGTTAATTACCAAGAAAGCAGGCAGGTCTCCTGGGGCTCCGGAGGCCTCCTGTCCCTGTGTTTATATACAACAAGTTCCCTTCACAAAGTAAATTGAAGGTGTCTTTCTCCTTGATAAGCAAATTATGGACTACTCAAATCTTCTGTATAAAGAAGAGGATAAATATATACACATGCAACATAGTGATTTAGTTTGGAGAAATGTAAAAAGGGTAAACAAAGTAAAAAGCTTAAGAAAGAATTAAAGTTTTGAAAATTTCAGTATCTGATTAAAAATGATAAAAGGTTATCTATATGTAGTTCATTATCTAATAAAATTGCAACTCAACTATAATGAGTTAAAAAAAAAAAAAAAAACAACCCTTTTACCAAGTTTCAAAATATCTTCATCTGGGGTGGTTAGTTACATGAAGACATTTTTTTGGCAGTACCTGTGAATGAATCTAGGGGCTCACACTTTAGGCAAGTGTTCTATCACTGAGCTATATCCCCAGCCCTTTTATTATTATTTTTTAAAGTTCTTTATTTTTATCTGCCTTGTTCGCTCTTCTCTCTCTCTCACCTTTTTGTTGGTTTTGAGACAGGGTCTCACTATGCAGCTCGGGCTGACCTTGAACTTACTATGCAGCCCAGACTTGCCTCGAATTTGTGGTTATCCTCCTGCCTCTGCCTCCCCAGTGCTGGGATTACATGTGTGTGTCACCATACCTGACTCCTTTATTTTATTTTGAGACGAGATTCTCACTAAACTGTCCAGTCTTGCCTGAAACTTATAATCCTCCTGCCTCAGCCTCTTGAGTAGTTGTTATCACAGCTGTTCATCAGGCTTTGAAATGTCTTAATTGTCATGGGAGGAAAATTAGGAGTGGAAGGAGGAAAAAACCCTTTTAGCACAATAAGAATAAGAAGAGTCGTTCTTTTACTTGATTAAAAAAACCCAATACAGTCCTACGGTGACTTCCAACGAGCTGACTTTTTCCACTTCTTCACCCCAGTCAGGCTCTTTCTTCAGCCCGTGTTCTCATGTGACGCTGGTTACATCCTAACAACGTGGCTACAAGGACAGCGCACACATTGAGGCTGTTCTCTCTGGCATCAGATAACTGGAATCCCTGATTTGGATTTCAAGAGCAGAGAGCCCTCGATGCGGGCAATGCTCCCTGGAAATACCTACATGCTTGAAAGATGAGGACACGCAAGCATAAGAGCCTATTGTGTTAGTTTGCTAGTGAGCCTCTTTGCTCTGAGGGCTTACAGGAACCCGAGTCTTCGCTTTTATGACACAACTGAAAGAATAAAGGGTACCTATCAATGCCAATCATGTCAACAGGGCAATATACTTCAAGTCATCATTCTCCAAGCCCCGCAGTTAAACACCTACACTCCTTGCAGCCTGGCTCAAACTCTACAGATCACGTAAGCAGAGTTTTGTATTTCCATGCGCAAAGCTTGCTTTTTTCCGAAGCCAGACATGGCACAGCACGCCATTTTCTTTCATTAGAGCTTTCAGGAACAATTATGTCCTGAGGATACAAAGATGGTAAAGCAAAGCTCTGTGGCTCCAACAAGTATATGGTCGAAACCAGCATGGTGTGTGGGTTCAGCGGGTGGTACCAGAGAGTGGACCAATCCCGCGGGGCTGTGGGCAGACTCACAGGCTAAGGCAGTGCTACTAGTTCTTGTCTGATTCAAGGCTATAAAAAGAGACTTGATCTTCCACCCGAAGCGAGCGGCTATTACCCAGGACCACACAACCCTGCTACAAGATGTGGTGGGGGGTACAAGTCCAACAACCCAGGGTGCCAGGTATTTCTTCCTGGAGGTGTGTATGCTGCTGTACCGTAAGTGTAATGTGAGAAAGGGGCCACTGTACTTCCCAGTCTGTCTGTAACAAAGTAGTAATTGTTAACAATTGAAGAATCATCATTCTTCTCTTGGGGCTCTGCCAGCTCAGCAAGAGACAAGATCAATTTTCAGATGTTATCTTTCCCTGTAACCTATTTCTTAATCCATTTCAGAAATGGGCTTCCCTGCTTTTCTTTAAGGCAAATGAATGCCCTCTGAGGGGGTGTTTAGACAGCTCTCCCATCTCCTCTGTGCTGAAAGGCTGGCTTCTTCCAACTTCCAACCAGGTTGCTCAGCTGTGCTTGATTTTTGTATCTGATCTGAATGTAGAAACAGCTACTAAACAAAATGAAAGCGGCCTCAGGACAGGAGAGCCTGGCATTTTGATGGCTGGCAGCCAGGCAATTTTCCCACGTAGCGGGATCTACATCCTTCTTGTTTGGTTGCAGCCAGACTGAGCTAGCGAACTATGTGGTGCTAACACAGGCCCTGCGCAACAAAGCCCGTAATGAAGCGCTCTGACGGTGGCTTAGAACTGGGCGATATAAACTAATTTGTATTTTTTTTATTGGTCTCTGGTACTGCAAGTTATTCTTCTTACTGGTGTTTGCTCTCGGACTATTCCTGGTGGGACTAGTATTGTGAAATAAGTCAGTGTGGCCACAGGAGGAAAAGGGACAGAGGCTGGGAGAAGGGTAGAAGCTGGTTACATTTCTGGGTTCCAGGGAGGGTGGTCACATTGCATGCCATACAGTCACTAGTCACAGCGAAATCAGTGTCAGTCAAGAGACAGAAGGTAGGAGGTGGAGGGAACGTTTTGGCCAGAGCCTTCACCAGGCCTTCTTGGGTAAAGGCACAGCTGGGCCAGCAAATGGGGCTAGTTTGAGTAATGATAGTGGGCTCTGGAATTCCAGAGGTAGTCTCTAGTTGCCTCGCCCTGGAATGATCAGATCAGGGCAGGGGGCTTGGTGTGGGAGAGTTAGCGAAAAAGGGAGATTCCTGAGAGGGTACGGACTCAGGATTGGAGTCTGCACAAAAAGGGCTCACTCCTGGGGAAGTGATTATCATCTCCAGGAGCGAGCTGGCCCTGAGCGACCGGCAAATAACTGAGAATCAAGACTACAGAAAATAAAGTCAATATAATGTAATTATGTATAGCATATGTAATTATGTTATATAGTTACTATGATATTCATGAATTTGAGTCAAATGGACAATGCCCAGTGTAAGTCGACAGGACACTGTCTGCACTGAAATCTGACGCTGGCTGGTGGCAGCATGGAGATTAGTTCCTAATCACAGCTTGCTCACGTCTGTGATAAGGACCACGGATGTCTCCCCAGCCTTGTATGGCACGCTAAACACACTGCAAAACCTCTGATTGGCCTAACCTGACTGTCACCTAAGCCTTCACATGAAAAGCTTCAGGACTGGTGTGGCTGGTAATGACACTTGCTTGACACTGTGGTAAAAAGGACCTGTCTATGCGGCATTCACAACAGAAAGCAAGCCTGTCTCTGGGTGCTGGGCGTGACCTCGGGTTCTGTGGTCTCGCTGTGTAAACTGCCTACCTTAGTTACTTTCTCTGGTTGCTGAGACAAAATACCCAACATCTGCAAGTTAAGGGAGGAGAGCTGATTTGGTTCAGTTTGTAGAGGTTTCAGTTCCCAGGTAGCTGGCTTCAAGGCAGGGTGGCATGGCACAGGGGTGTCACAGAGGAGGGTTTATAGCAGACAGAAGACAGCAAAGCAAGCAAGCGAGATGACAGGCCACGAGCGACAACAGCAGCTTCTTTCTGCCTGTTTCTGTTCTATCTAGGCTACCTGGTGGGCTGGTACCAGTCAGAGGACTAGCTTAGTAAACACACATGCTTCATCCCAGCATCACACATTCTAGACCCAGCAAGCTCTAGAAAAGCCTACATGAGGCTTCGGGGGCATGTCTAGATACAAGTCACAACACTGCCTAACGCCCTGCTCCTGGAGAAGGGCCTGCTGCCATCTGCTGTGTGCCAGGCTGTGGAACCATCTCTGCACTTCCCTCAAGTTACACTGTGCTGTGGATGCGGGACTGCAAGCCCTTGTGACCCACACTGCACTCCATGTCCCTGCACACCTGGACTGTTGCTTTGCTGCCTCAGGTGATCACAAAGACCAGCCTCAGCCAGCCCTGCTTGAACTCAGTGGACTCCGCTAGCCAGCAAGACCTGCAGGCAGGGAGACAGGCTCTTTCCCGAGGCTTCTTTGGTAACGGTTGAGGTGGACTATGGGGGAGACTCATGGAGGAGGCTCAGGGCAAGTTAAGACTGGCAGGCCGTCTCCCAGTCCTGGGGATGGATGGACGGGAGCGCTGCTTGGCAGGCTGTCCGTTTGGTTTGGAGCATGATGCCACAGTTGTCTTCTGGCTGCCAGTCTCCTGAAGTAAATACTGACCTTCTCACTGTATTTAACTGTCTATATTTTATGAGTTTGTTCCTCACTGGGCTGGCTGTTCAGGACCGGCACTACAGCACCATCAGCTAAGTGTCCCTATAGAACTTGGATGGTTTTTGGTTCTCTGGTACTGTTTGGTAGATGATCAAGCCATGGATTTGGTGTTCCTGTCTCTCTCCTCATTCCTTTCTGGAAAGAGCTTAAAGGGGCTGGGAAAAGATATTTGAAGTTTTCTGATCCAATATAAATGAACCCTGTGGTGGGTAAATAATTTTCTTCCCTCCTTTGCTCTCTTGGAGTATATTTTAATGAATAATACTTCTCAAATACATTTATAAGTATTCCCCAGAGGTAAAGAGAATATTAAGTTCATAGCAGGTGTGCCATTAATTTTTTTTTTTTTTTTTTTTTAATGTAGGAGAGAGCAAAGAGGGAAGGATTTATCATAGCCTTGACACTTCACAGAATTTTCTGGAAAGTTCTGAAGGCTACAGCTGGGGAAAAAACACTTAGGGCAGCACTAGTAAAGCATAGACATAGTTTACAAGATCAAGTTTGAGCTGGGCTTGCGAGAGCACACCTATAATCCCAGCACTCAGAAGGCTGAGGTGGGAGGATCATGGTTGAGTTTGAGGCCAGCTTGGGCTACAAAGCGAGCTCGAGGCCAGGCCAGCTTGAACTGCATAGTGAGACCCTGTCTCCAAAAAGACAAAAAAGAAAAATAAAACAAAAAGGTCAAGCCTGACAGTTACTTCAATATACAAGCTTTTGTTTTGGATAGGTAGAAGATGGGGTTTATAGTTTGTTTTGTTACCAATTTATAGTATGTGTATTTTAGATAATTCAGCAAAAACTACAATCAATAAACCTCACAAAAAGTTAAGAAAAATTTTTGTTCCTTCTTTATCTCCCCATAACTGAAAATCCAGTTTGCAAACTACCTGTCTAAAATCCTTGATGATAAATTCTTTAGAGACTACTGAAACTTTATATTTAAAATTTGTTTTACCACATATTCTCTTTCACTTTACCTGTGATAACTCAATTACTACAGCTTTAGTTTTTTTCTTTTATTTTTCTGAAAGACCCCATATTTTAAAACAAAAGCCTCTAATAGTAATTTCTTACTGCCACAGCGCCACCTACTGGTAGGCTAATAGAGGAGCAAGTTGTTTGCAGCTACACATTTTTTTTTTTTTAATTTTATGTATTTGGTACAGGGTCAACGCAGCTCAGACTTGTAGTGATCCTTCTGTTTTCGGCCTCTCCAGCACTGGGATTATACGCGTGCACCACCATGCCCGGTGTTGGTTGCCTGCTCAGCACGCCTGACATGGCATGTGGTACCGGGGATTGAACTCTGGCCCCTGTGCTTGCCTATGCAGGCGCTTAGTTCACTGAATTCTCTCAGCGGCCTTTGAAGTTACACTTTGACCAGTGATTTTGGACAGTCTCTCTAAGCTTTAAGTCTCACATTCATGTCTCATTCATTCATTCATTCATTCACTCACTCGTTCATTCATTCTAGTTGGCAGTGCTGGGGATCAAGCCAAGAGTCTCATGCTAAACACAGGCTCTGCCCCTGAGCTCGATTTGCATCTTCTTCACTGTCTTGGATGCACTCTCGTTTCTCTTGAAAGCTACATTAAGTCTCTTCCTGTGGCATAAAGACAGAAAGCAATAATAATAAAAATGTGCTCTTAGCTATTACCTTAAATTGGCCCTTAGTTCATCGACTTTGATTTTCTCTGTCCTATAACTGTAGCAAGGGCTCCAGATTGTGTGGGTAAGAGTTTGGATCTGGCGAAAATAACTTGGGGAACTTCCAAAGATCCTGAAAAAATGGAAAAAAAAATGTCTGCTTCAGACTACACTGATCTTGGCTCACAGGACAGGAAATAAAATACCGAAGTAGGTAAGGAGGACTGTCACTGTCACAGATGCCATCCTCCCCCCGCTTCCTGTCAAACACCAAATCCAGGATCTATTTACTTTCTAACAGTACATGAAGAGTGGGCCAGGTCATCAAGACAAATCCTTCCTGTCCTGGCCCTGGGGAGAGAAGGCTTTGGGGAGCACTAAGGGGCCGAGCACACTAGCAAGCACCTCCAGGGATTTGCTTATGTTTATTTCCAATCTCTTATCTGCAGAGTCAGTGGACACAATGGCTTCACCGACCATATTCCATACACTGAAAAGAGCAAGAATCTGATGATGAAAACAGATCCTTCCATTGCAAGCTGCCAGGCAAATACTTCATTTGAAAGTTAAAGTGGCTCCTCTGTCTGTAGGACTGAAGCTCTGCTATGTTTCCTTTATACCACTTCTGCTGTCCCAGAGGCAGTGACACGGGCAGGCACAGTCACCCTGATGAGCTACTGTCCTTTTACCCACAGTGCATTTCACTGGGGCCTGAGACACATATGCTCCATGAATACTGTTCCTTATTTCTTATAAATGAGAGGCCAGGGAGATAGCTCAGTAGGATAAGCGCTTGCCTGGCAAACTCAATGGCCTGAGTTCAATCCCCGGTTCTGCCAAAAGAAAAAAAGAAAAAAAAAAATAATGAAATCTGACACTGACTGTCGGGAGACAGTGAAATTCTCTCCCCCAGCTCTAGAGCAATATGAGAATTAAAAATCAGAGTGGGTGGGGGAGGCAGGAAGAAGCTATACCCAGGAGGGGAAGGGTGTGGGCAAGAGCTAGGACAGGACAGGGCAGCTGGAGGCTTTGTACCCCTGCAATAGTGGCAGTTGACATCATCAGACCAGCACGAGAGAAATGTCAGCTACTGAATCTGCTGCTCTCTGCTATTTTAGTTCACCCCAGAACCCAAGAATAATGAATACTATGGTCGAAAGAGGAAAAGCCAGTGACTCTGGCCTTGGGCCAAAGGCCCTCACTCCAGTTTTCTTCTCCAATTTCCAGATTTTCTGACTCTCCTTCCCTTCTATACAAAAGTAGAATGTACAGCCCAAGGTAGCAGAAGTCTGGGGACGCACTCCGGAGCATTCTGGGCGCTCTGTGCTGGAGGCTTCCACATCACTATCTCCTCTAACGCTCACAATAAAAAAAATATGGTTAGCTTGGCATCACCCTGCGACCAGACTGCCCAAGGAACAAAGCTCCGTATGTTACAGCCTGGACAGATGCAGGAGAAGGGTTAAAGGAAACAGACACTGGCCGCATTTGCAGACTCATTAGTACTGTGTTTCGCCAACTGAGTTTACTGGGCAGGACAGGCACTAAGTATCTTTCCGAGCTGGTCCCGTGGAGAAGCAGAAACTTCCTGACTTCTTAGGGGGGTTGTTTGCTCTTTTAAGTTTTAAGAAAAATGTTGCTCCTGGTAACCCAGCTCTCTTCTTCTGAAGGCACCCGTATAAACTTCAGAATAACTTTTATTTTTTTTATTTTTATTTTTTTTGAATTAACCACATCTTTTTATTTGTGAAGGGAGGAAGGACTGCCAGCTTACAAATGATGAGAGAAAACAAATACAAATAGAACTTCCAGGCTTAATACAGTAATAGATACACACACACACAATTATGAAATATATATTGACTTAAGCCATGTTACAGATTTGAGGCCAACATACAGAACTTTTTATGAAATGTTTTATCAGTCAAAATGTAACTGTAACTGTAGGGAAGGCTAGGGTGATACACAAGAATAATTCATTCATTAAATAATTAAAGAGCTCCTATGACATGCCGGGGATCCTCTTAACATACTGATGTACATGGGCACTGGAAAAACACATGCTTAGCTCATGCGGCACTGAGTTTGAACCCCAACAATACAAAACAAACCACTAAACAGAGGCTGGTATACAGAGTATTTTGACCAAATAAGCAAGTATGCTAAAAACTTATGTCACAAATACGTATATAATGCAGTAAGACTGAGAGGGTAACCTTTCTTACTGGTTCAGGAATCAGAATAACTTTTAAATCTAATTATACTACAGAAAACACAAGGGCTGTAGGTGAACTACTGATGCACCAGGAAGTTACTGGTTGCACAACTGTAAGAAAGTTAGTTGTTAATGTGGTGCAGGGACAACCTTTACTGGGAAGTACACTTGACCCTTGCTATATCATGCCCATCGGTCTTTCTTTCCTTGTGTTTTCTTTTCTTTTTTTGAGACTTCAGTCTTGATCTGGTGTTCAGGCTGACCTTGAACTTCTGGAGATCCTCTTGCCTCAGCCTCCTGAGTGCCAAGTTACAGCGTGTGCTTACCATTTCTAGCCTGCTGGTGTTTCTTTAACGAAGGGTCAGAAACACCACAAGACTCACAGAGTAGAACAAATTCCCCAGTGGTATTTAGAGGCCCCGTCATTAGGAGACAGAACCCAAATAAATAACAAGTATCCTAAGCATGGTACAGAACAATCTGCTTGGTACAGTAATGTGGAAGAGGAAAAGGTCAGTTTTAGAAACTAGGGAGACACATAAGCTCTCTTTGCTCTACAATTTATGCTGATGCTGAATTCAGTCTGATTATGATAAAATCTTGCAAATTATGTCACTCAGAATCAGCGGGCATCATGGACAGTCAGGCTACCGCGTGATGACCCACCCTTCACATTTCAGACTGCCTTAGCCAGAGTGTGCACACAGTCCAACTCAACAGCCACCGACCGGATGTGTAAGAGCAGCAACAGAGCTTCCCGGAGCTTCGGGGCTTTGTCAGCTTCTCCAGCTTAAGCAAACGTGGAGCACTGAAGGGCTCCAAACGCTGTAGCTCCCTCAGAGTCCCTCAGGAGTCTCACAGCTATCAATTGTTCCCCATCACAGTTGCAAGGAAATTCTACCTCTTAAAAATAACTGCCATGCCAAATGGCTCAGCAGATTTGGGGCCAGGGGTTTGATTGGCAGTTGAAACTGGGCGTGGTGGTGTGCGCCTGGAATCCCAGCACCCGGGAGGCTGTAAACAGGAGAATCACTATCAGTCCAATCTAGTAGTGAGACTAAACACCCTGTAGACCCTTCCCTAAAATACAGAATAAAATAATAATAATTGCCATGTTTTAAAGGCTGTGACTAAAGCTCAGCGGTAGAGCGCTTGTGCAGCACATGCAAGGTACTGGGTTCCCTCCCTAGCACTGCAAAAACTGACAAAAACCCCACTGCCATGGTCTAGTAGTTCTTTTTGTGGGGAGGGGCATGAGTATATTACCCATTAAATATTCCAGTTCTAGGCTCTAAGACTTAAAGAGGGGGCTGGGGAGATAGCTTAGCGGTCTAAGCAAGTGCAAGGACCTGGGTTTGATTCTTGGTACTGCATGCTGTGCCGGCCTGGAACTGGGCATGGTGGTGCATGCTGGTAATTCCAGCGTTAGGGAGGCTGAGACAGGAGGATTACTATGAGTCTAAACTGCATAGTGAGACCCTGTACCAAATAAATAAAATACATTTTTAAAAAAAGTTACAAAAACAAACAAACCCAAACAACTTAGAGATCAAATCTTCATACTTTTATCAGAGCATCAGCATTGCCTGACCTGGGTGGAGGCGTAGAGCCCTTCGTTCTGTATATAACGCTTTACAGAATCCTCACAATAGGCCTGTAAGACGTGTACAATTATCCTCAGGGCACAGGCAAGCCACTGGGCTTCCAGAGATCTTGTGCCTGTCTTACGGTGCACTACGTCAACTGCCTGCCTATGCTTCCACACCCCTGCTGGGCCTGAGAGCTCCTCACGCACTGGCTCTGCTGCTGCTTCGTCCCCAGTCATGTGGAGCAGCACACGACCTCCTCCCGACCACCCAGTCCACATTCTGTCTCAGTCATGTGGTCTCTTCCTCTAGGAAACCCTCCAGGCCGCAGACCCACGCTTCACTCCTTGCGGCCAAACACTGCCCTGGCCACAGATGAGCTGAAAGGCACTGGGCGTGTCTCATGATCTTGCTCCATGAAAGAGGGAACACAGCTCTTACATTAAGAGCCTGGTTAGTGAACAAATGAGTTATCACACACAAAGCATCCAGCATTCTTGAGCCTAATGCAGTGGGGGCTTGGTGATCTTACCTGCCTCTACTATTCTCCGTGCACTCAGCTCCCCAATGACCCCGGCCTTTCCTGTAGTACACCCTCTGCTGCTTCCCTGCTCTTCCCTCCCTCCCTGCCCTCCTTCTCCTTTTCTTTCCTTCTTTTAATACCGAGCTCACGGTCATGCACCACCATGTGCAGTGCTGCTGTCTTCTCAGTCTCCTGAGAGTGAATGCTGGCTGAGGGGAGAAGCCATTTTGCTTACCCTTTGCGTTCCTCTTCTCCACAGTAGGTGCTCAATCATCATTATTTCTTGAATTGAATCAGAGCGATTTTCTTTCAAATGATTATTTAGTATATTTTTATGAATTACCACACATAGGAAATTATCGTGGCCCACTGTTGCCAAACTCACATGATTGCAACAGACCCTGGCCACCGACTGTGACATTAGCGTGACCTAACTTGGTCAAAGAACAGCCTCTACATGCATCTACTTGCAAGCTCCCAGAAGCTCCTCAATTTTTCAGCCTCAGTTTCCTCACATGAGGAGGATGAGAAGACCCACTTCATAGGGGCTGCTGCGGTGATCCAGAGATCCAGTGGGTGAAACTACAGGAATGGTGAAATACCAGTCAAATACAGAGCCCTCTCAGCACGCGCTGCAGGTCTGGCAGCGTCTATCAGATGGGAACCTTCACTCACCCCAGCTGGTTCCAGAAAGCACCTGTCCTAGGCTGGCACATTAAAGAAGGCTGGGACAAAAACATCCAACTGCTGACACTTTAAGAGTCTGGACACTGGATCTCTGACCCATAGCTCCCGTCAAAGGCTGAAGAGAGAACATGCCAAACCACTCCACCTGTCCTGCCGACCCTGTGAGGGTGACGGCTGCCACTCACCTGCGGAGCTGGGGACGGACACAAAGGCTGCGGAGTTGAGGCTGCTCTGGAGTTCGTTCAGCTGCCCTTCTGTGCAGGCCCCTCTGCAACACAAAGGTGCATGTCAGACCCACAGCCAGAAGGTGAGGGCAGGTACAGACCCTTGTGGCCCTCCCTCCTGCTCAGTCTTCCCTCTCATGTAGCTCATTCCCTTGTTCTTCAAGATTTTGTTCAAATGACCAGTGCATGACCAACCAATCCCCTTCTGACATAGTATATATTTTCAAGTTGACTGTCCACTGCCCCCCACTGGGATGTAGCTTTAGGGAAGCCCAGCTTTTAGTTCTCTGCTGGGTCTCCAGTGCCAGGCACTCAATACTTGTTTAGTGAATAAAGTACCCAGTGTGCTTTACTGCTTTAGGGAAATTATAAGACGGCCCTCCCTGTCTCCTGCATTAGGGATTGAATGCAGGACCGTTATACTGAGCTACATCCCGAGACCCCTCCCTTTTGCTCACACTGGCCTCAAACCTGGGATCCATCTGCTCAGCCTCCCAGAATCCTGGGATTACTGATGTGTGCCACTATGCCTGATGGAGGACACATTTTTTAAAAACCAAGTTTTATTTACAGAAGTGGTTCCTAACTAGGGAAAGGAAGAGGGACAGATTTTGTCATATCTCCCGGACATGAACATTTGGCAGTGCCACGACAACTGTGGGTGCTACTGGGTAGATGCCAGGGATGTTGCTAAGCACTGGACAGTGCCCCAAAACAAAGAATTAACTAGTACAAAGTTGCAGTTGTGGTAAGGCTGAGAAACTATTTTATTGTACCTCCCCTCATGCCAACTTTGACAGGAGGCAGGGCACAGCCTAACTGATTCTTTGAGCAACGGTTCCCTTCCATACAGTTCCCAAGTTTTGTAGACTGTCGAATGCCCTACAGAGTGTGTCTAATTTTCCTCCTAGCAGTTCTTGAAGGTCTCTGTACTTTTTCATTGCATTTATCAAAATTATAACTTCAGATCTGCCATCCTTGCTAGAATCTAAGCTTCGCAAAGACAGAGATTGTAAGTCTTGTTCACTGTTGCATACACAGCCCCTCACTACGCACACATCAGACTTTAGTTAAGTATTTGTTGAAAGAATCAGATCCAGTGCACCCCTGAATCACTTCCTTGTTGGGCCCTGTTGTGGCTTGTGTCAGATGTGCCTCCAAAGCTTCATGGTGGCTGAATCTAGAGGGTGAGATTGATTCAAGATGCAATGCTGGAATTCAGGGTGCTAGGAGTAGGGCTTGGCTGACTCCTAAATTGGTCCAGTGATTGGTTTGGCACTGCCCTAACCCTAGTGGCCTGGATGTAATACAAGGAACAGAAAGAAGTTTGTCTGTCCTCCTGCTTGCCTTAACTTTCTGCCCCCTGTGAACTGCTTCTCCTTTGCTGCCTTGCCTTTGAGCCAGCTGATTATGGACTGAAACCCCTATAAACTGTGAGCTAAATAAACCTTCTTTAACTCTGGGTGTGGGGTATTTTGTCTCAGTAACGAGAAAAGTAACTAAGACAAGACCATCAACTTGATATTAGCTAACATGCAAAACTTTACTTGAGAGATTAAAACTTTCATGAGTTAATTTCTTTGTTTTTGAACAACATCTAACTCCACCTTTAGTACCCCTCTTTCAAAATGATTTTCCAAGCATTCTCTCATAAAAATATGAAGGATTCCTTTGGCACTGGGAGTAGAGAATAGATGTTAACATAAATGAATATGACACAAACTATGATAAATGCTGAGAGGGAAAACACAGAGACTAGGAGAGAAAAAATGAGGGGAGTCTGGTTTTGATGGTTGCGGCAGCCGCAGATGGCCTTTCTGAGGAAGCCACTTCAGGCACATCGTGAGAAGGGAGCAAGAAAGCATGTTCAGGAGGAAAAGCCATGTGGTTCGGAGCCCAGAAGGGGCTGGCTTGGAATGTCCCGGGAACCTTTGAAGACCATCAAAGGGTAGTCAGGGGTGAGACAGTCAGGAAGTGTCTGTCCAATTTCCTCACCTTGGGGGTCACCCTGTTAATCAGTTTTTTTAAAATTTTATTTTATTGAGAATCAAATAGCAATGAGACAGTTTCAAAACTGATTAATAGGACAGTTTCAATAATTAATACATTGTACATTGTTATCTTCTTAGTGCTTATCCATAGTACAAGCAGCAGACAGGATATCCTGTCCAAACACTATTAGTACAAATCTTTCTTCTCATTGAATTAAGCGAAAGTAGCTGTATATCTATCCTAACTGTTCTGTATATACAAATACAAAATGGTCCTTCTTTTGTCTGTTAATCAGTTTTCTAGGCCCTTTCTGTGGAGGTACTGATTCAGTGGGTCTAGGATTGGGTCTGAAAACTCAGGGTTTCCCAGCAGCCTAGAGGAGACGCCCCTCAGCAGAGAAGGTGGGGAGGCAGTGCTGGGTAAAGAAGAGGTGGCAGGAGGTTAAATGAGTCACAGAGGAGAAACAGTTTCTGGTGGGCTCAAAGAAGTTGTTCAATGATGTATTTCAAATAATATCCCCATACCATGAACCATTCCCTGCAGTTATCATTTTGACAGCTTTCTTCTAGTGCAAGTCTCTACTCAGGGAATGTAGCTAATCAAATAGCTGGCGAGGACATCTGCTGGTGTCAGGACCACACCACTCAGCAGCCGAGGTGACGTGTCATCTCCAGGGAGCAGGGTCCGACAAGCAGCAGCCCATTATCCACTCTGCCGGTCATGCCTCTGGTGCATTTTCTCTGTGGATCTTCATTTCCTCTATTTGTGGTTTTCCTCTGTTCTTTCTTCTCATTATTTTGATCTGTGGAACCTTTTCTGAAATTACAGCTCCTCTTTAAGGTCTGTTTTGTTCATTACTTCACCAGGTTAGCTGTAGAGGAGTGCTGTACCGCTGCTCTTCAGGTTCTTCCAAGGCATTCCACACCTCCAACCCAGGGGCATAGGTTTTCTAGTTCAATAGTTTAGTAGAAGTTTATCTTGGATTCATGCCACCACATCAGAGATGACCTTCCTATAGAAGGGAGGACCCACAAAGGAAAGCACTCAAGATTATACAGGAAGAGCAGAGCTTTTAGAGCTTTTATAGGGCTGCAGCCAAACATATCTGGCTGTGTTTGGGAAGGTCCGAAAGACAACACCCCCACGCTTGGTCAATTTTATAAAGTACTGGTGATGGCCAACCTCTTTCCATTCTTAAAGGAGAAAGAAGTCCCAAAAGAGTGTGTTGCGTTACAGGAATGAGTCTTGCCTGTAATCCCAGCGCTCGGGAGGCTGAAAACAGGAGAAGCACTACGAGTCTGATTTACATAGTGAGACCCTGTACTAGATACATTAAAAAAAATAAAAAAGAGGGGCTGAGGAGACAGGGAGATGGCTCAGTAGAATAAGGTGCTTCCCTGGCAAGTGCAAGGGTCTGAGTTCAATCCTCAGTTCCACCAAAAAATAAAAATAAAAAAAGAAATGAGTCTTTTTTTTTTTTTAATTTTAGGGAAGGGTCTACAGGGTGTTCAAGGTCTCATTACTAGATCAGACTCATAGTGGTCTGCCTGTTTACAGCCTTCCAAGAGCCAGGATTACAGGCGTGCGCCACCATACCCAGTCTCAATTGCTGTCTCAGTGCACCCTGGGGGCAGGGCCGGCATGGCAGGGCCAGGGATCGAACCCTGGCCCCTGTGCCTGCTTGCAGGTGCTGTAATCCCCTGAGCTATTTGGCTGGCCCTAGAAATGAGTCTTAAGAAGAGTCTTACTCTTCTAGTTGCTGAGACTAAAATACCCGACACCCACACTTAAAGGAGTTATGATTTAGCTGACAGTTTGTAGAGGTTTCAGTCCACAGCCAGCTGGCTCTAAGGCAGGGGGCATGTGGCAAAGGGGCACCACAGAGGAGAAAGTTTCTGGTGGGCAGAAGGTAGCACAGCAACAGGGGCAAGACAAGCCTCTTTCTGTCCTTCACATTACTTTCAGGCTACTGAGATTAGGGCAGGGCCAATCTGTTTAGTGGACCCTCCCTAAATCCTAGCACCACAGCACGAATGAATCTCTCACTCTAGATTCAGCCGCCTCTGAAAACACCCCACCTGTAACTGCATGAGCCTGTGTGTGTGTGTGTGTGTGTGTGTGTGTGTGTGTGTGTGAGGGGCATCTAGACACAAGCTACAACAAACATGCACTCTGACATTCCTTAGCAAATATTTACTTATAGATTAAATATCTTCTAACTTTCTCCCAAAATATAAGTACCTCTTTTATCTATCAGTCCAGGCCGCACTGAAGCAGTTCATAAACACAAGTTAGCACACTGATGCTTAGAAAATAACAATCAGAAAAAAAAAGTAAAGCCATATTAATATGCTGAGCTGTGAAAGGCTCAGTCAGGTCAACAACTTCTGCGGATAACCCACTACTATTGTGGACTGCTGGACTGTGTTGGATTGTTTTGCTGAATCCACGCATCTATAGTATTTAGATGCCAGTGGAATACCCATCTCTGACAGGACTAAACAAAAAAGGGGATACAAAGGAAGGACCAGGACTATATACAGAATAGTTAGGATAGATATACAACTACTTTCACTTAATTCAATGAGATTTGTACTAATAGTGTTTGGACAGGATATCCTGTCTGCTTCTTGTACTATGGATAACCACTAAGAAGATAACAATGTACAATGTATTATTTATTAAAACTGTCCTATTAATCAACTTTGAAACTGTCTTATTAATATTTGTTTCTCAATAAAATAAAATAAAAAAGAAAATAACAATCAGAACATTACTAACTAGGGCCTGATTTGAAAACTAATTAAATTAAGTAATACAGCAACCACTGCTGAATTTCTATTGGTTTGTTTGGTGAAGTTCTATATCATTTCGAATTTTTTTTTACTATTTTATATTCTTTTTAGATAATAATAATAAAAAGAAAAATAATTAAAGAAACATTTAGTCCAGTAATAGAGTATAAGATTACACTTTATAAATATACTATACAATATATATCCTACTATATTTGTGGTTAATTTTTGTTCCTGAAATTATGTACATGGGCTCTGTAGTTTTATTAGTCTTTTCAGAGGCAACCCTATTGCTTGCTGTCAACTTCATTCATTCCTTCAAAGATATTCCACGAACACCTGCCATGTGCTAGACATGGTACGAGGCAAACCCTCTTACGGTCTGCCGTGTGCCAGGCTATTCTGAGTGATTTCTTACCAGTATTTATATTTTTCTAATCCTCTGCTTCCTATCTTACTATGAGATTTTACTTCAGGTATGTTTCTTTTAAGCAGCTTGTAACAACAACAAAAAAAAGTAGCTTGTAACAACTTTTAAAAGGTGCAATTTGGAAATATCTCTTTTAACAAAAGAGTATAAAATATAAAACATTTACTGTGATCACTCTTTTTTAAAATTTTTTTGTGGTATTGGGGATCAAACTCAGGACCTTGTGCTTGCCAGGCAAGGCGCTTAAGCCACTGAGCTATATCTCGGGCCCTGATGACTCATATTTGAACTTATTTCCATCTTTGTCTTTGTGCTATTTGCCATTCCTTTGTTTAACTGACTTCCACTGGATTCATACAGCTTTTACATTTCTCTTTCTTCTCTCTGTTGGTTTGAAAACTATGTGTCAAATATTTAGTTATTTTACACTAAGAAAGTGCAAACTCATTCAGTATTTGTCCTACCTTTGAACTTAACACAGACCTGACTGCACATCAACTATCCATGGAGTATTCCTACTCTCTGCATTGTATCTTTGTTGTCTTACATGTATGTTTATCTAAAGACCAGTAATTATTTTCATAGTCGTAGACATTGACTGACATTTTTATAAATTTGTTGCATTTCATCGTTTCTTGATACTCAATACAGCTAGGTTCACTTTTATCCCATGTAGTCTTTGTTATTTGTTTTAACAAGGTCTGCACATGGTATATATTTTTAGATTTTGAGCATCTCAAATTATTCTTTTGTCTTCACTCATGGATGTCAATTAAGCTATGTAGAAAGTTCTACAGTCTAGACCAAAAACCACTTCACTGAACACTCTGAAGCTGATAGCCATGGTCCTCTGCCCTGGTACTTCTGAGGAAGGCAGGCTGGCACTGAGTGCACGCTCCTCTGCAGGTAACGTCAGTCTCCTTTGAGGCAGTCTTTGAGACATGTCTGTGTGGTCTAGCATTTGCTATGATGCATCTGGAGGCATACTTCTTTTGCTACATGCAATAAATATTTTAGTTGAGGATTCACATCATCTTCAATTCTAGAAAACTCCTAGCTATTCTTTTAAAGCAAATTCTACTATTGCATGTTCACCTATTCCTTAGGTCTCTCTTCTGACAGTCCATGTCATGCATGCTCAGCAAGAGCCCCCTGAGACACATGATATTCATAAAATGTCTGATTGTTTAAAAAATGTTTATTTATCTATAAAGAATGTTCTAGTGATTGATTTTGTTAGCAGTTATTTCTTAGTATGATATTTACTCACATTTTGAAATTTTGGCTTGAAGGCTCTTTTTTTTTTTTGGTGGCTGGCTCAGCCCACCCTGGTGGTGGGTCTGGTACAGCATGTGGTGCTGGGCATCGAAGTGTGGTCCCTGCGCATTTGCCTAAGCTTGCCTAAGAGGCACTTTGGACCACTGGGCTCTCTCGCCGGCCCTGCAGGTTCACTTTTAATAAGAATAATTTTCTCCCCTTGTCTATTTGCTTATTCTTTTTCCTTGGCAGAAGACTATATGATTGCCACACACCAGTCCTGCTTTTTCTGGGCCCTTGTCTCAGTGGAACTTGGAAATACAAGTCCGTTCTGAGACATTTCTGCAAGAGTAATTGTCTTGCGGGCTCTGGAGCCCTCTGTCTCCAAATAAGGCTTAAGTAGTAGCCTTAAGCACCACCCAGTCTCCCATTAGGAGAGCCCACTGACACCTGGAGCTGGATAGGTCTTTGAGAGGAAGGTCCTGTGATTGGCAGGATGTTCACAAGCATCCTTGCACTCTACCCACTAGAGCTTGTCAATAATAGTAACCAAAAATGTCACCTAATATTCATTCCAAAGGTTCTTCATGGAAGCAAAATTGTCCCCAGGTGAATCTCAGTCTGATTTTCAGGTGATGAGCCTAGACTCAGACTCACTTTCTGGTAGGGCATTTTCATGCCCCAAAGACTAAGGGAGCTGCAGTCCAGGCTGCTACTGATGCTTCTAAGAGCAGTTTGCATTAGGGGACTAAAGAAATGTTCACCTCATTTCAAAGCACAACTATGTCCTGGTGGCTTTCTTCTTTCTTTTTAAAAATCTATCCTTGCTATATGTTTGAAGCAGAGGGAGATAGTAAAATATAAACTTGCGGAGCCAACCTGACTGAAAGTCAGTAGGTACAAATCTGAGGAGATGGGGTGTGTTCAGGGTGGTATGGCCATACTACGTCTCAATCTAATCTTTTCCTTTGTTTGAAACAAAGCCTTTGCCTTCCAAACTTTTCAGAGTTATTAGTGCTCAGGAAATCAGAATGTGTTTTAATTTTCCTCTTTGCTCACTAGAACAAAATCACACTTGGAATATCAACTTACAACAGAAATGTGATTTAATAGGAACAACAGCATCAGCAGAAATTACAACTCTACCCACCAGCAGCATTACTGGACAAAGCATATGTCAGAGAAACGTATTATCTCATTTAATCCCAAGCACCTCAAGATTACTTGCAATATTCTACAGGGAATGAAAGAGATGCTTAGGGGTATCTCTAGACAATAGACAATTAAATAAAAGCATCAAAATTCAATCTAATTCCAGTTTCTGGGCTCATAACAGTTGCGCTCTACTGCCTCCCCTGTGTTACCCTCCCTCCACAGTACAAATAATGAGCTCATTACTAGTTTTTTTGTGCTCCAAACACAGGGCTTCACATAAGCAGCGCCATCACCACTGTCAACTCCACTTCCACTGCTCCAGTCCACCACTGCCATTCGCTGAGCTGTACCCAGGACTGGCCTTTGAACTTGTCTCCTATCTCAGAATACAGCTCATGAAGGCGGGGATCATGTCTGCCTGATTCACCGGCATCATGCGCAGTACACAGAACAATGCAGAGCACAGTGGACCTTCCATACTGACGTCTGTGTGATGGGAAGAAGGACGCAAGCTCTCTGTCCTTCCGAGACCCACAGGAAGGATGCACAGGAGGAAGGAAACGAATATACATGGGTAGCCGGCAGAGCCAGCTGAGAAGCCGAGGAGCTGAGGAAGGGGCTGTCAGAAAAGCAGCACCATTGTGAGGTGAACACAATAACTACTACACTGCAGTAGTGAATGCAAACCCAATCTTGAATGAAAAGCAGGGCTTGGACTCAAGAAGGTGAAGGACACGGCGCAGAGAGGATGCCGTGAACGTGACAGCAGCAGGGGTGGGAAGCGGCCAGGGAGCAGACTGTGCAGAGGTAGCAGGCTGTGCGGGAAGAGGGCTGCGGGAGGAAAGGCTTTCAGAGTCAGGGCAAGGACAGAGGAATGAGGCTCACCCTCGGGATGTCAGGATTTCCAAAAGGAAGAGAAGGTCTGAGGAACCATTTGAGAGCTGGCTATACTGAGCAACTGTTTCCTACAGCCAATCACGTCTTATCTCTCTACAAAGAATCAATGTGGGTAGTCTTCTGACTTTTATTTCATTCTATTTAAGTAGTCTTTCTTTAAGAACCAATTCTGATACTTATTAAATAAGTTTTCAAATTTTTCTTTCACTGAGGTTTAAAAATGCAATGACATACAATTGTGTAGTGTTCTCATAAACATTGAGATTCCCTTACATCTACTTTTCCAGTCTTTTTCTTATTTTTTAATTTTTTTCCTCTTCTGGCAGTGGTGTGTTTATTTTCTCATTCCCCGCTCCCCTGCTTCAAATCAAAAGAGGTTTTCAACTTAACTAATTTGGTTGCTTGCCTTTTGATATTTATTTTTCTTACTTTTGTATTGCGTTTTTTCTAACTTTATGAGATGAAAGCTTAGTCAGGGATGACAAATGTGTGCCCGCATGCTCAGGGCTCTTGGGTATCCTGGGTGCAGACACTGCTTATCTCCCAAGAGCTCCGACAGCAACAGCGCTTTGCACACTAGACCAATCAGCTGAAGCCAGGACGTCAGCTGAGGTCAGTCTGTCCTTTGGCTCATTCCCCTTTACTCTTTTTGTAGTGTAACAAGAAAATGACTAAGATTATGAATTTACCTTTGAGTACATCTTTGACTACATTTCAAATACAGGTTCTGCTATGCATAATTCTTATTTTTGATATAGTTTGTAGTATGAGTTTGGTCCAAGTTACTTAATGTTTTAAAATTTCTGAATCATTTGGGCATCATGCCCAGACTTCTAATATTTAATATATAAAGGAAAAATCCTGCATAATTTCTTCTTTTACAGGATTTAATAAAAATGTTCCAGAATTATTCCATGGGAGCTTGACATGGTACAAAGTTGTATATCTAGTAATTTATTACTTATATTGTTAGTTTATTACTTATTACTTGCCTGTGAAGGTGACTATTATCTTTTCAGGTTATTATTTTGGGTTGAATCGATCTTTCCTCTCATCATTTTTACCTTTGTAAGCACACTTTTCTCTCAATTTTTGGCACTTATTTTTTTACTGCATGAACTTGATGTCTGCAGGGCCCAGCTTTTCATCAGGAAGCTCTTGTTTCCACGCAAATATTTCCTGACCTCCCACTGTCTTTCTACTGCATACCTTTGGTAGCCCAACACAGGGTATGTTCTACCCAAATTATGTTACAAATACATATTAAAAATTTCCGGGCTGGTGAGATGGCTCAGTGGTCTAAAGCACCTACTTAGAAAAAGCTTGGCAAAGCACAGGGACCGCGGTTCAATCCCCCAGCACCACATGCCAGCCAGCCCCACCCCCGGTGGGCTGAGCTGGCCACACACACACACACACACACACACAATAAATAAATAAATACATTTAAAAAAAATTTCCTTTTTTTTTTGCTTAAATTTATTCCAGAGTTTGGCAGAGTCTCTGAATCTTCTTCATGAAGCTTTCTTTTATTTACTCCCAGACCCCAAGATTTTTCAATCTGTGCTCATCCTTAGAGAAGAAAATATCAAGGGCCCGAATTCATGGAGACACTGATATGCATTTTAGGAAAGGTCAATATAAATTGCTGCCCAAATCTTTTAGAGGGGAATTTTCACACTCAGATAAGAAAGGAATTGAGATGGGAAATATCCGGCATCTATACTGCCATTTCCAACAACCGTGTTGGCATCCTAGGCTATAATAGGGCTGAGAAGATTTCTGGCTTCTGTGATGCTGGTAATTTGGGCCTCGGACCTCACATATGCTAGACAAGGACTCTACCACTGAGCTACATCCCCAGTCCTTATATTTTTGATAACGTGCTTTGCCAAATTGCCCAGGTAGGCCTCAAACTTGTGATCTTATTGTCTCTGCTTCCCAAGAAGCTCAAATTATAGGTACATATCTCCATGCTGAGCTAATAAAGATCATAATCTAAATAATACAAATATGAATTCCTAAAGGGGTTTCCAGCTCCATAACTCAAGTACCTCTCCACACCACTGATCGATACACAACCACTATGACAACTTTTGCTTAGGAACTGCTGCCAGTACCCATGTCTGGTGCCACTGTTCATCCCAGAAGCAAACCTGAGGCATGGAGGTCAAAATAAGGGAAGCTGAGGAAAGACAGAGAATCTACGTAGCAGATTTCCTGTCCAGGGCCTCCTCTTGGAGAGGGTGGGTGGGTACTGCCTGGGATACTTCAGGTCTCCCACTCATTTCCCAGACTGCATGCTCATAGGAAGCCATGACATAAAAGTCCTCAACATTGTTCCTCAGTCCTTCCTGTGCAAAGTCTACCAGAGATTCCCTAGTGCCTCCAGCATGTGAGTGGCACTCATTCTTTCTCCCTCCCAGTAGTTCACTGCTGTGGAGAGTTGAGTTCCCAAGGGCTGACTTTGTATTTTTCCCAAAGCGACATGTTAGGATGATTAATGTGCCTTCTACTAAGCAGATATGTGTGAATGGGCTGCAAGGGACTTTCAGAATTACTGGTCTGCTGTGGAGAGAGGGCCAATTTTGGCTCAGCCACCAACCACGCGCAGACCTTGCTGCACTCACAGCCCCATACTGAGCCTCCATTTCTTTTTCTTCCAGTAGGAAAACTACATAATTACATATTTAAGTTAGAGGACCCTATATTTAAGGTCCTCTGTGGCTATGCCACAGATTAAATCATGTTTCTTCAAACTACACATAATAAAAAACTAAAAGGTTGACAGAAAATGGTTAACATGACATCTTCTATGTTCACATCAAGAACTTTCTGCCTCTCCAGCGCTGGTACTACAGGGGTGTGCTGCTATGCCTGGACTCTCGGCCTGTCCTAGGGGTGGGGCTGGTGTCCCACCCCTATGGTGCCAGTGCTTGCCTAAGCAGGCGCTTTAGTCCGCTGAGCCATCTCGCTGGTCCCCACATCAAGAACCTTTGGATTGCTGTACTCCTATGTTGCCCTACCATTTTCTTACTTTAATAACTCCGATGTTAAAAAAGATGTTTTCCTGCTTATTTTTCTGCTCTTCTGACACTCATCTCTGAGCAGCCTTTATCACACTGCTGGCCCACCAAATGCCCACACAGCTTGCCACTTGCCTTTAGGGCTGCTTGGCTGTCAATGCTTCCCTCCCTCTTAATCCCTAGCAGACCTGTCCTGGGTCTGCTACTACTGTCCTGGGCGCTGATACAGAACAGTCTTCAGCGGCCACTGAGGCCACCCTGATGTACGCTGACCTAAGCCCTGGGTGAGGAAGGGCAAGCCCAGCTCCACAAAGAGAAGCACAGGGGTTCCGTCTGGGTTTTCTTCTGTTGGTGCTAGGGATTGAGCCTGGGGCCCAGCATACACAAAGCATGTCCTCTGATTACACCCCAACACCAGTCTGTTCAATACTTTTCCTTCTCTGAAAAAGGCTCCCAGGTTACAACAGCTTCAATCTAGTCTTTTCAAATTCATCTGTAGTCTATGAGCTTTGTTTGTATGCTTGGCCAATCTCAATCTCCTTGGGTTTTTTTTCTCCATAGTTCCTGGAGAATATGACTCCAGCTCCTGGAGAAAAGGTTGCTTAAGGAGTAGACAGTTGGATGCTTGTATTTGCTCTTAGGCTATCACCCCAGTTAAGCCAGTTAATTGTCTGAAAACATACTACATTGTTTTGAGAGGAGGTGGTGAAGTAGGTCCTAAATTAGGAAGTGCTGCAAACATTAGAGAGAAGAATAAAGAAAGGCTATTGGTGCTATAGAAATGATTAAAGGAGAGAAAAAAATCTGAGTCATTCTCTTCACAGGATTGACAAGTGAGATATACCTAAATAAAGCATGAGAACACGAACTTGCAAACTCTAAGAACTCCTGGGCTAGGAAGAGATGAGGAATATGGCTGCAGAGTACTAGGATTAACAGACAAATGTGCTCATAAAGAAGCTTCAATGGAGTTGACAGAAAAAAGTCATTTTATCTAATCAGTAGGGACAGTGATCCCTCTTTGTTTTACAGATAGAAAAATGAACCCTCTAAAGGGAAAGTGACTTGAACATTATCATAAAGAAATAAGACCCCACTGTCTAATTCTCAACTCCCTCTGCACCCAAGTTCACACTGACATTCTATCTTTTATGTTCTATTGTTCTCCAAACTCAACCCTCTAGGATGTGGAAACTTTGATGCTCTTGGAAACTGCTTCTCTATCTGTCTAATGCCAACTTCTGTGCTGGGAGAAGTTTGAAGTTCAACCCAAAAACACAGGGCTTGGCATGGTCAAAAGCTCATTACAACTTCTCATTAGTGTGTCTCTTGGGGCAACCGTGGCATTCCTGAGTGTGACTCAGTACCACCAGTCATAACTGAGGATTCCTGATTAATCTGAATCGAGCCAGAATAAAGGACCCAATAAGCAAAGCAGATGAAATGACACATTTGGCGGGAGGTAAAAAGTGAATGAAAATTTCTAGAAATGCCATCTCAGGTATTAATTACAATAATACCCAAGACTCATTTAACACATAATGTGTACCAGGTACTGTATTTGAGCTTGACATTCATGAATTCACTTTTTTCTCTTAAAGACTCTGTGAGGCAGTACTATTATTCCTATTTTTAAAACAGGAAACTGAGTCACAGATGGAAGGATCTTGTTATACTGGCTAGGAACAAGAATTACTTTAGAACAACATGAACCTTATCAACAGATACTCAGGCTCCTGAGCTCCGGACTTCAGAAGCCATGAAAAGTTGCTTTGGATTAAGAATTACTTTGTTGATCTAAATGAAGTACTTCCAACTCTTTAGTTCATAGTGACAGTCCAGTGACAGTTTCTTAGTAGCACAGTCATCAGATGTCCCATAAGATGGGTCAATATAAGATGTTAGCAATGGTGAAACTGGGAGAGAGGTCTCTGGAAATCTCTATACTATCTTTCTAACTTTTCTGTAAATATAACATTAATATTAAATAAAGCTTATTTTTAAAAAACGATATTTCATAGAAGTAGTTTTCTTTGGCCATTGAGTCAGTTCAGATGCTGTCAGTTTTTCTGAAAGAAGAATATTTGAAAATATTTGTGGGGCTTTCATGAACCTGGACATTTTATGTGTAAGTGGGAGAATGTTAAGGTCTTCATTAGTGCTAACTTCAGCTCTGCAGATTTGTGCTAGAATTTTAAAGGCAAATTGGAAACTATTTCCTGGAACATCGCCTCACAGCATGCCTTTTGATACTTGGATTATATTTCTCAAATTTTGAAGAAATCTTTGCTTTTTCCCCCCTTCTGTGCATTTTTGATGCTGAGCTGTTTCCGGTTTTCCCACACTCCTGCCTGTCACAGAGAAGTAACCACAAAAATGTCCAAAGCAAACTTAGTCCAGAGAGCTGCAATTCCATCTCAGGAGCCTGCAGAGTTCTCCCGCCAGCAGGGAGTTCAGGGCGATGAGCAGCACCTCGGGATGCCCACAGCGACCTCTCCACCACCCCAGCCGCTTGCTCCACAGGCCACCGAGGGCCAGCTCGGGGAAGTGGCAATGATCAGAGAATCCACAAGGAAGAGCGCACTGGCAGACTGAACATCCTCTTCCGGCTCATTAATCTTCCCGTTAGCTGTGGGCTTTCCAAAGCTGTCAAGGGCAGTGTGGCTTTAGCATGCAGATGGTGGTGATGAGGCCTGCTGAACTCTTCCATGTGCCAGGACTTGCTTCGTTGTGCTGTATGTGTAGTAGCTCTATTAACATCTCACAGCTGACCTAGTAAATAATATTCCTATTGTTCCATTTTCACCAAAGAGGAAACTTAAGGCCAAGAGAGTGAATAAAGTATGGAGTGGGGATGTGAGTCTGGCTCTGGAAGGGCTCAAGCCCCTAAGGAGTTGACTCTCTGGTTTCTAGGGCACGAGGGCACACAGCTTCCTATTTTTCTCCCAGCGTCCAGCCACAGACTTCAACCTCCTTCATACCCCGTGCTACTACTCCAGAGAGTCCTGCAGTCATTGCGACCCTGACCACTCCTCACAGTGCTTGGTGCTTAGCAGGCACTGAATAAATATGTGCTGGGTAAATGAATAATGGCAGCAGCAGGCCTCAAACAGCCACAAGGGATTCTTTTCAATTCACAGCCAGAATTTGATTCACTACCCAAGAGGAAAAAAACAGCAACTCATTTTTCCATGTCCTAGGATTCTTTTTTACAACTAAAATTGATCTTGTGAAGGACAAATAAGTGAGAAATGAAAGTAAGAGAAATCCACAAATAATCCTTAGGTGCCCACACAGTAGAGATGCCGACCTCAACCAGGCTCTCAATCATTCCTGATTTTAAACTCAAGATGGGCTTAGACCCAACACACTGTACCAATTTTTTCCTAGCTCAGTGGTTTAAAAAGGGCTGGCAGTACAGTGAAGGACGGTGGCCTGTGATGATGTGACTCAGGCATGGAAATGCCTTTTATGGCATGAAGCAGGTGGGACACACAAGGTACTAGAAACACTGCTGCTATAGCACTTGTTGACTTCAGTCAGTGAAGTTAATCCTCAAGATGAGATCGCAGTCCTGTGTGTTCCCACTCAAATGGCTAAACGTGAACAAACCACACAAGGGAGGAGTGTGCTGAATTTAATATGAATTTGAAATGATCTGGCTTCGTAGAATGACCCGCAGAAGGAACAGAGGAATCCATCTTGCTCTCTTCTCGGGAAGTCTGCAGTTGAGGACCGTTACTTGGGAGGCTGACCGGAGCTCCCGCCAGAGGCCAGCCCAGCTGGCTGGCAGTAACCTTGGGCTCCCCGGGCTGCGCCGCATCACAACCACTGCAATTGCTCCCCGGGTCATTTTAATTTTAGCACTGACGGAGGCCACAGGTAAACCTTTGCTCTTCAACGGGTGTTCTGGTTTCCAGTATTTCAAGACAACTGCTCTTGGAGTCTCCATAACTAAAGAATATTATTAGCTCAGAATTGCTAGAATGTTGAAAAAAAAGAACAGCAAATAATTAGAAACTTACTTGGAAGCCCTCTGGGATGTGGCCTTTTTGAGCACTTGTTTATGATTGGTTGGGGGTTTGGGAACCAGGGAGGTGAAAGAACTTGGAGGTGGCACCACTTTTTGTGGCAGAATAGTTGGCTTCTGGCCACTGGCTGTGGCACCTGAAATTCTGCAGCCTGCGCCATTATTCATTGTCCATAAATTGGAGCTAGGTGGGATCTGACTGCCAAAGATTGCCTACAAGAAAAAGAAAAACAATGATCGGTGGCGATTTCTTTCACAACTCATCTGTTCAATGTAACTGGTTGGTCTGTGCAAAGGGAAATCGTTACAGTGATGTTTAGGAAAACTTCTCCTGCCAGTGCAGGTATAGGTTCAAGGAAGCAGAATCTCTTGGAATGGGGTTGAGACGGTCTTGCTGCAAGTGCAGTGAGCCCGGAATCTGGGCCCCTCGTCAGAATGCTGTTCCGTATGCATGCATGCATTAGAAATGCAGCTGGTCTCTCCTAGTCTTAGGAGCCTTCATTATCACATTCAAAATTTTTTAGTGAGTGTGTCCTACTGGGATTAAATACTAGAAATGATAAAAAAAATTTAAAAATTAGAATATATTTTTAAAATAGGCATAAAGAATTATATACTTATGTTTACACATAAGTCCAAAAATCTCACCATATACAACCTTGAAGCAGGACAGTCCTACAATATTCCTTTTCTTATCTCTTGCTTTCATTCACCAACCCCTTCTTTTTGAACCACCATCTACCCGAGAAACATCACAGCAGCAACTGGCATGTCAGGACAGGCAGCCCATATTCAGAAGGCCAGAATGACAGGCACTCCAAGCATGAAACTACTATTACAAATTACCATTTGCAGTGCAGTAGCTTAGTTCACAGGTATCAGTAATATAGTTAGTGTGGGTGAGAATCTTTCCAAATAACTGCTGGATTAAAAAAATCTTCTGAAGATTCTCAGGATCACTGCTTTGCCCATCTTCTACATATAACTGTATGGCTTGACTTATTCATGTTTCCTAGCTCTTCTCCTTTCCCTCTCTTGATTGGTTAGTCCTTGAGATCTTTCTTTCCTTTTACTTAGATTATACCTTTGTATTTGTATTTCTTCTTTTGAATTCTTATACTAGGGAAACTATACAATATTTACACATGTGTGTCTGGTTTATTTCACTTATGAGTATATCTTCAAGTGGCATCCACTTCAATATAAAGGCTTCGAGTTTATCATTCTTGAATGTTTTTTTATCATATTCTGTAGGGACTTAAAGTTCAACATATCAATACTTGATGAAAAATACCTGTTCCTTATTATGCCTAAGATGTTTGATATGCAGACAGATAGTGAGGTTAAGCTTAACAGCCTAAGTTGTATGGTAATAACAATAAGCTTGTCTTCTGGATAGTTAACAACCTAAGTTTGCAGACCAAAATTAGAGAAAAAGGAGGGCTGCAAGGAAATCCAACATTTTGCCCTAGCCTTCTAAGGTCAATTAAGACTCAGGACATATGAGAACTTGTACTATAATGTCATGTAACTCAGTAGTGTCCCAAATTTTCTGATCAAGGAGATTATGGGGCCAAAGAGGAAAGTGATCGATGATGTAGAGTGTGCCTAAGGAGAGTCACATGGAGAGAAAACATTCTCTCAGGCTTTCACAGAGAGCACACTGGCCAAGCAATGGCCGTGACTCATCCACATAGCTGACACTGACAAAGGTTCTACAATCTGAGGTACAGGATCTCAGGATAAATCCTGAGGGGATTTCACTGACCTTATCAGACCCAAAAGCTACAACTCTTGTTGCATAGGTCCTGCTTTACCTTGGTCTTAACCATCCAGCAGAAAAGTATAAAAACGAAATATAAGTAAAGCCATGCTGTTATGTTGAGCTGTAGGGGACTCAGGTCAACAATTTCTGACACTGCCAGTCAAGCAGAAGACCCAATACTATTATGGGCTACTGGACTCTTTTATAACATTTTGCTGAGTTTACACACCTATAATATTCAAATAACGGAACTTAACAAAAAAAGGGGATATAGATGTATGTCCATTTTGTATCTGTGTATTCAAAGTGGTTAGGATAGATATATAGTTACACTCTTAATGAATAGAGTGATTTGTTGTAACGGTGTTTGTAAATAGGATATCATATCCGCATCTTGTACAGCAATTAACCACTAGGAAGAACGTATGCAATGTGTTAATTATTGAAACTGTCCTACCAATTTGATTTGAAACTGTCTCACTGCTATTTATCAATAAAATTATGGCAAAAATAAAAATAATAAATTCTACAGAGCAAAAAATAAATAAATAAATGAATACTAGAAATGGGAGTACAGAGCAAAACTGACTTGAAGCTTGATGAGACACCAGCCCACTGCAGGGCTCTGAGCTCCGGTGCTACTTCCGGCAAGTGCAAAAGCCAGAGTTCAATCCCTGCTTCCGCGCCACTCCCCCCCCCCAAAAAAAAAATAAAAACACAAAAAGAAGCGCTTCCCTGGAATTCTAGTATCACCTTGTTGGCCTAAAAATTAAGTGTTTAATTTAAGACTATACACTTGCAAACACTTTGCAAGTCAAATTACTACACAAGTACAAGTCACTCTGTGAATACAAGAGCAACACCAGAGTATTTCTGCTGGGCCACAGGCCTACAGATAAAGGCTAAAAAATGATTAGCTAAACATCACAAATGTCCCATCTATCTGTAGTTAAAGATGTGAAAGTATAGTTCCTCAAAACTATAATTCCTACAAGTTATAGGTTAAAAATTCCCACAACTTGCTTATTTGATTAAAAATACTGTTTGTAACAAAACCAGTTTTTGTGTGTGTGTTACAAATGTCATTACTGGCCCTTCACTACTTTCAATATGCATGTATTATAAAAATGAAAATGTGAAGATGTATGAAAAGAAAAAATAATGTAATTGACAACATACATAGTACTTTTTCTTTCTTTCTTATTTTTTTTTTTTTTTTTGAGATAGGGGCTCAACCATGTAGCCCAGGTTGGCCTCAAATTTGGGGGGATCCTCTTGCCTCAGCCTCCTAAGTACTGAGATTATAAAAAAGGGGCCACCATACCTGGCTACACAGTATTTTCTACTTTTTGCTAAAGGATATCCTGGGGACAGGGATATAGCCAGCAGCACAAGTGCCTGCCTGGCAAGTGTAAGGTCCTGAGCTCAATTCCCAGTACCAAAATAAATAAATAAAGGATATCCTGAAATCAACTTTTATCTGCAGATGCAACATGTGGAGAGATGGCAGAAATGGCATTTCTGCATGGACAGGCATGATGCTTTTAATAAACATTCACCTTCTAGACAGACGTCACTGGTATTACTTTTGTCCCTTAAGAATCATATTGTTTCAGATTTAAAAGATGAATTAGAGGGCTGGTGAGGTGGCTCAGTGGTCTAAAGCACCTACTTGGAACAAGCTTAGCAAAGCACAGGGACCACAGTTCAGTCCTCCAGCACCACATGCCAGCCAGCCTGCCCCCTGGTGGGCTGAGCTGGCCACACACACACACACACACACATACACACATAAATAAAATTTAAAAAAAATTAAAAAAAAATTAAAGATGAATTAGATAGCTTCAGAAAAATGTCAACCTACCCTTCTCTGCTCACACCTTGGGACGTTCCATTTCTGAGGAGCGAGTCCATGGCTCCTGGCTAGGCAGACGAGGGGAAATCTAAGGCGCGTAGGTGCGGTTAGGGTACACAGCTGAGACTCTTGACAAAGAACAAAGGGAATGCAGGGCACAGGGTCTGTGCACTCTTGAGCTCTCTGACCCTCAGAGGGATGACGTCAGGAGAGCAGCACTGGTGAGCGTGTACATGTGGGAAGGGTCCCACGGTGTGTGTCAGTTTCCCATGGCAGGGCTCCAAGAGCCCTGCCTGCTCCAGCCAACCTCCTCTAAAACAAGCCCTTTCTTTTCACCTGCTGTTTCTATATCTGAGGGCCTCAGAACTTGGGAGAGAGATGCAGGAATGGGTACCACAGGCTGCTCTTTCCATTTTTACCATTACACCTACTAAGCACTCTTCGCTGTGAGATGCCTCACCTGAGGGGTGGCGATCAGAACTCAGCATGAAGGCTGAAAAGCACTGAATAGAACTGTAAGAATCATGACACAGGGCGATAGCAACGGAGATAGCTTGGTGGTCAGAGCACAAGTGCATGTACCCGAGTTCGATTGCTGGTATCACATGCCATACTATTCTCAGAACCATGGCACACTGTGCAGGTCACCGAAACTGGGCGTGGTGGTGCGCACCTGTAATCTCAGCACTGGGGAGGCTGAGGCAGGCGGATCACTAGGAGTCCAAGATGTGTAGTAAAACGCTGTACCAAATACATAAAGCAATAAAAAATAAAAATAATTTTAAAAAGAATCATGACACTGGATAAAAAGTGGGAAAACAAAAATGAGGCCCAAAAGATACCAGAACTATCTCTGTTGAACCATCCATAAACAACTTCCCTGGGTAGGTAGTACAGGAGGGGAGGAAACTATTATTAATAAAGAACTCTTTGAAATTAAAATATCCTTTATTGAGGTATATAGTTTGATGATGCAACAGAATTGCCACTGGTAAGACTAGTCAATCACCTTTTCATGGAAGTCACTTAAACATGAACATCTCCAAATCAAGTTTTTCTTTTCCTTCTTTTAAAAAATATCTTTCCGGGACAGCTAAATACAAAAAGAGTATCTAAATACAAATGAATAAATGAAAAGAGCAAGTTTAAAACAGTATAGGAGCTCGTACTTGTGTAAATAAAAAGAAAACACATCTGCATATACAGATCCACATGTTGGTATTTACACAGAACAACTGGAAGCATATGCGGAAACTAGCTTATTTCCGTGGAGAAGGATTGGTCTGCTGGGGGCACAGTAGGAAGAAGGCTACTCCTACTACTATTTACTATATACATTTGCATCTTTTAAATTTGTACAGAGTATGTGATTATTACATAGATAAATTAATTATTCAAAAAAAGGGGCTGTCAAGTTCTAGTGACACCAAAGCAGCTAAAAGTTAGTTCTGAGCACAATCCAAAATAGTCACAGAGCGGGTGGAAGAAGGAGCTCACTGTTCAGCACCAGCCATGGAACCAGATGAGCTCACCAGCGAAAGGCAGAGTGACAAAGGTAAGCAGAGAAAAGGAGGATAGTTCAGTCAGATGTGCCTGGGCTCAGATGTGGGGCTTGTTGCTCCCAGCAGGACAATCTTTTCAAGTTGCTTAACCTCTCTGAGCTTCAGTTTTTCTCATAAAGAACATTATAACTACTTTGCTCTATTGCTGGAGATTAAATGAAGGTCTAGCACTAGCATTCAGTGAGAGTTTCTTGAAATAAAATATTGGGCACACAACAGATACTCAACAAATGCGCATCCTTCCCCAACTTCTACAGGTTTATTTTTTAGTTTTGGTGCAGAGCACTGGGCTTCCAGCTTGCTAGGCAAGCATGCTACTGCTGAGCCAAATCCCCAGCCCTTCAAACTTCTTCTTCAGTTTATCAATTAACCAAAGGACACGGATGACATACAAGCCTACTTATCAGTAAGCACTCATGAAGGGTAGCTGGTGCTGTATGTTTTCAATGATGGTGCTCACTAGCTGTGAAGGTCAACTCCTCTTCCAAATGCTTATAGAGTTGCCTCTGTCTGCCCCACCATGGTTAGCAGCTTCTATTTTGCTTTACAGCCACTTACGTGTGCACTTTTCCTCCCTTTTCACAACACACATTGGAAATGCCTGGACTTGAATACGTTCAATTTTTGTGCCACCCACAGTGCCTTGTACAATGGCCAGGTGCCTAATGAACATTTACTCCATGAATGAAAAAAACCCAGTATGCTAAATATTCATTTTTTTAGTAACAACTAAATTCTTATACAAGACAATGTATACATACGTATTTACACATAGGTGGAATCCTGTAGCAGGACCATCCTTGGAGTTTGAAGAGTACCTAATGTCCACCTCGCACGCAGTCGTAATACAAGGAAAACTTCTGCTGCTCTCACACAAAGATGAATTTACCTTCCACATGCAAAACTTATGGTAGCAGATATGTACTGATGTTCAAGAAAGATTACAGTTTATTTCAAGCAACAAAGCTGAGTCAGGAGAAGCCATGCTTAGGCTAGTGCCCCTTGCTGGAATACCCACACTTCTCCCTTTCTTCCTGATAATACTATTCTGATTCTGTTTTGGTAATAATGTGTGCTTAGCTAAGATGAAATTTTATTTTGTATTCTTTTCCTTGTACCTAGGGATAACCAGGAGATGCAGTTTTGGCCAACACAATGTAAAGAAAAATTTTTGGGTTTGATTTTAGGAAAGCTCTTTAAAAGCAGAGGCAAACGCAGCCAGTTTGCCCTTTGCCCTTACTCTCCTTCCCACTGCAAAACAGACAGCTTGCCAGAGGTAGGAACAGGACAGAAGCTCTTCTCGGAGGACTGCAAAGGACAGAGACTGAGGCGCACAGATTTCTGGACACACCAGGGATCTGGGAAAGTCTATCTCTAGGTCTCTAGGTTTATGGGGTCGGAAGTCTGTAAGTTGTTTAACCCCTTGATGGGGCGGGAGGATGTCTTAGTTACTTTTTCTCATTGCTAAGACAAAATACCTGACACCCAAAGTTAAAAGAGGAAAGGTTTATTTCAGCTCTCAGTTTATAGAGGTTTTAGTGCATAACTGGATAGCTCCAAGGCAGGTGGGGTGGCATGGCAGAGGGGCAATGCAGAGCAGAAGCAGTCCACGGCAGGCAGAAGGCAGCAAAAGCAAGCCAGGGACAAGACAAGCCTCTTTCGGTCCCTCACATCTTAGTCAGGATAACTGTCCTTAGGACAAGTAGCACACCCTTAGTCATAGCATCCTCAGTCCTAGTATTGCACCGTGAATCAATCCCAGGGTCACATACCCTAGATCGAGCCATGTCTGAAAAGCCCCACCTGTGGCTGCATGAGGCTTCAGAGGGCCACCTAGACACAAGTCATAACAGAGGAGCTCCTGTTACACACAGACATAATGAATTCTGATAGGAGAACTGATTCACAATCTACCACAGATTCAAGATTGCTATAGATCAATTGCAAATAGGAAGGGGACTAAGAGATGGGGTGGGCAAGCATAAAAGAATTAAGATGTGTTACATACATGTACATGCCCCATGATGCATGTAATCATTATGTACTGCAAACACGTACTACTAAAAATAAAAATACATAGACATGTACTGCATCCCAGAAAGCAACTCTTCCTTTCAAGTCCAGTAAAAAGCTTCTGAGTTGGGACTTGTGGTTTGGTGACCACGCTCTGACACACTGAATCAACAACAAAATGATTATGGTTATATTCCATCTGAAACAGAAGAGTTAGTAATGAAGACAAGAGCCAAGTTCCCACCAAAGCACAGGTTAACTCGGGTGGGAGTTGTTCAGGCAATCAAGTGATAGCACCAGTCCAGCAAAACACTCAGGCAATTGTTGCAAGCAGACTTCCAGGGGATGTACGTAGGCCAGTGGCAGAAGTCAGTCTCCCCAGGACGCCCCATACTGTGTATTGGCCTAATTCTGTAACTGTACCAACTACCGATCAAGTGAATTGTTTTGGCCTAATAGTCACTCCTAAAAGGACATAAGAGCTAGATGAAACCCTCAGTCCACAATTTCTAAGAAGTCTGAGGCACGGATATGCAGGATGACATGGGGACAGTGGCTCTGCTGTTAGCAGTGAGTGTCTTGGAAACAACAGAGATGAATAAGCGCTGTCCTCTACTTCAGACCCGGGCAACATCTGTATGGCTCTTGCTGCTTTGGTGGGTGTGGGAAAGAGCCACACTATAGCAAGGAGACTCAGAAAACCACAGTTTGAGGGTTGGCTTAGCCCCAGGCAAAAGACTGGAAAGGCCCTCCTTCCCCCACAATAGAGGGGTGCTCGTGGGTGGGAAGGAGGAATTTCTGATAGACAGAACCCAGACTGCAACTTGGAAGGTTCCAAGGAAGCAAGATGTGGGCTCTCTTATTAGAAAGATAATACTGTTGGGAGATTAAATTCTGGGAGGGTTTTTAAAAAAATTCCTTCTAGAAAAACACTCCTTTTAGCCTTCACTTAGGCTTGCTGGTGATGGAGCAGAACTGGATGGCTCTTTGTAATATGATAACTCTGTAAATTCATTTTTTTCTGAAAATGAAAGAAGATAAAGTGGTAAATGCTAACCTCTACTTGAGTAGGTCAATGTCTCTTTGTGCGCCTTCTCCTCTGATTTCAGAGGAGCAAACTTTTCTAGGCATCATTCTCCCGTTAGATTTTGATCTACTTTGGATAAAGTTCCTATTACACGGTATACAAAGCCACTTTTCGTATGTTTCTCTCTGGCACCTGAAGTATGAGGAGGGTTCATTTTCTTGAGCACGCAGGCCACTAATAACTCACCTGACCACAACAGGCTGAGAGCTGATCGCTGCAAGAACACATTACAACTCTGATACAGCCCTACGATGCAGAGTCAACATAACCTCAGAGCCAGGGCGAGGGCGAGGGCGACGGCGAGGGTGGCTGTGTCTATTTTGGCAAAAGGAAGCTTCCAAAAGGCCTTGTTTCATACTGTATGGAGTTCTTGGCTGTCTTCCACTCACAATGTTTGTCAGCTGGGACAAGACTAGGGGCTGAGCAAAAGAAACAGAATTTTTGCAGTAACAAAGCACTGGACAGTGCTGTAGCTTGGATGAGGATGGACCAGACACTCAGAAGTTGCTACTGTTCATATAGACAGGTCAACTGCGCAAATACCAAAACAGGCCACTAAGCTGTAAAAGATGCTGGAAGCCCTCCCATTTAAAAAAAAAAACAAAAAAACAGTAAAAGCTTTACCTTTAGAGAGTAAAATAAAAGGTCTTTCTACTACAAATAACCTATTCTAAAGAATGTAAACACAGATGCTTACCTGACTAGGAAAACTTTAAAACTATCACAGGGACCAGCTGAAGCCAGTGTGCTTTAGACAGTCCTTAAATTAGTTAATGCGCTAACATCTGAGGAGCAATGAAGATAATTAAAACCAGATATTCAAATATACTCACAAGCTCAGAATCACTCATCTGACCAAATGGAAGGCACCATTAAGCAGTCTCAGATTTTCAGTTACTATTGAGATTCTTAAACTGATTTTGGTTTGAGTAGGGGACAGGACCTAAGAAGTATAACTACAATGTGGGTGCCTCAGGCCAGGCCTGCTGTCCATGACGGTAAGACCCAGCGGCAGTCGCCTGAAGACACCACACAGAAGGCCTCCCCTTACCAGCAGCCCCACTGCCCAGCTAATCCAGAACCTGTCAGGCTGCACGGCAGACACTGATGTTCTGATGGCGACTCAGGCTCCGCTCTGCTCCCCATTTCTTGCCTGCCTGCCTCAGGGCCCAGCACCACGCGCACATGGATTAGATGTGCACCTGAATGCTCAGCAGATGCAGGATCTTCCCTTTCAAACACTAATTTCTTTAATATGTATTCATTGGAGAAAGGAAAAGTGCAATCATGCCTGATTCAACTCTCAAAGATAAACCTGTCAACCTCAGGACATTTGTCTACGTCTGTGACTTACTTTCTTGTATGTGTATGTATTTCAGTGGGTGCAAAAAAAGGATCATGACCTCAATGTTTTAAGGCCTGTTTTTTTTTTTGTTGTTGTTGTTAAAAACCTGTCTTGAATATTTTTATTCATATCTATAAAAGTAGATCCAGATTGCTGTTAATGCTGATTTCTTCCGTTGTTATTTATCATAATTTTCTTAATCAACCACCAATAACAGAATGTTATAAATCGATACAATAAAGCAACTCTATGCTTGTTAATAAAGATGTCCATAATAGAATTTTGGATGACAAAAAAAAAGGAAGAACACCCAAATCTTATATTGTTTTGATCTTTGAGAATGTAGTAAAAACCATGATATTCATATATTTTTGCATATGCTGGGTTATCTTAAAAATCATTGCCTTGAAGTAGAATAACTAGATCCGAAGCTTGGGAACTCTTTCATACGTGGTTTCTGCAAGCACTCCCAGGCTGCCCCTCACAGGACACCCCCACTTACATGTCTGCAGCACGCCTGGGAGATTATCCTTCCGACATTAGGAGGAAGCAGTTCGTTTCCCATGTAGAACTGGATCACAACATTGTGCTGCTGCTCCTATTTTCATTTAATTTTATGAGACATTTCTGTCTTGATCAACATGTTATCAGCCTACACAGATGTTATTCTAAAGACTATTCATTCTATTCTGAAATTACTCATCATTTTTACTCTCTTTGGTCCTTGTCTCTCTAGCAATTGTGAACAAACTAATTTGAATACTACTTTTGTTCAAGGAAGTAGCTAATTCATATTTTATGAGCCTGGACATTCTTCTAGGATACTTTTTAAAATGCCATTTTAACCAACTTCTGCTTCTGGAGCAGGTGCTTTAACTAAAACTTCCAAGTTGACATTACAACACTGTACTCACTTAAGGTTAAAATACTTTGTCTTAGAAGGATTTTTTTTGTCTTTTTTGGCTAGCTCAAGCTGCCTTAAGGGCAGGTCTGGTGCAACTTGTGGAGCTGGGAATTGAACTGTGGTCCCCTGCATCTGACTGAGTTTGCCCAAGCAGGTGTTTTAAACAACTGAGCTAACCCACAAGCCCTCGCATTGTCTTACAAAATATGCGTATCTGAGTTCACTGAAGCATTAATCTCAATAGCCAAGATGTGGAGGTAGCCTTAGGTCACTGATGGATGAATGATAAAGAAAAGGGAGTGCACCCATACCATTGTGTATTATACAGTCTTAAACAGAAGGAAGCCTTGCCATGTGACAATACAGACAAGCCTCAAAGACACTACGCTAAGTGAAATCAAGCAATTACAAAAAGATAAATCCTTTAATAGTCTACTTCATGAAGTACACAGTTATCAAATTCATTGAAACAGAAAGAAAAATGGGAGTTGCTGAGGGGGCAGGGGAGGAATAGAGGAGCAAGAAACAGAATTGTTCAATGAGTCTAATTTCAGTTGTGCAATATGGACAAGTTCCAGAGATCTGCAGGACAACAATGTGCTGAGGCTAAGGATATTATACTGCATATTTAAAAATTGGTCAGAGGGTAGACTGATGCTATATATCTTGTACCACAATGAGGGAAAATATACTAAAGAGTGATAAACTCACATTGAGCTTCTGTATGGGTCAGATGGCTCTAAACACTGTTACACACATGTAAAAGCTCCACACAAGGAATGCAAACATTACGCATCAAAACCATGTATTAATAAAAAATAAACACTTCATTAACCACTGAATCCTCCCAAACATTGGAGGCAAGTCATATGGTCACCCCCACCTACAGAAGAAACCAGAGCACAAAAATACCAAGTAATTTGTCCATAACTGTGTAACTTTTGAGTGGTTAGCTGGATCTACACGAGGGTAAGAGCTCCATGGGACTAACTCACGCCTCTACTTAGGTCACACTTGCTCTATTTAAAAACAAGTACAAATCTCAAATCAAATCTTCTTTCCAAAGCAAATTTAAAACAAATTAAGTATTGTACCCAACTTTTGTCAGATACATATAAACCCCCCCCAACAAAAAACTGTCATAAGCAAATCTGTGATTTTTTTTTTTTCTTTTTCTTTGTGGTACTGGAGATTGAACTCAGGACCCCGCACTTGCCAGGCAAGCACTTATTCTACTGAGCTATCTCCCTGGCCCTTTGATAATTATTTTAAAAGATACAGTATGCATATGTACGTGCCTCCATCTGGATCTGCATGTTGTTTTGCATATCCTTCATCCAAATGCTTGGGAAGAAAAATGTTTCAGATTTCAATATACTTTTTTTTTTTTTTTTGTATTTTAGGGAAAGGTCTACAGGGTGTTCAAGGTCTCACTACAAGACTGGATTTGTAGTGATTCTTCTGCTTACAGCCTCTTAAGTGCTGGGATTATAGGTGTGCGCCACCATGCCCAGTCTCAATTGCCATCTCAGCACGCCCCGGGGGCAGAGCCGGTACAGCAGTCATGAAGATCAAACCTCTGGCCCCTGCGCCTGCTTGCAGGCACTTTAATCCACTAAGCTATTTGGCTGGCCCTCAGATTTCAATATACTTGCACATACAGAGAGTTATCTTGAAGAAAGGATCCAAGTCTAAACATAAAATTCATTCTGTCTTACATACAGCTTATATGGATAGCCTACAGGTAACTTCATACAATATTTTAAATAGTTTTATTCATGAAACAAAGACATGTAGTCTTTTTTTTCATTTATGTGTTTGGTACAGGATCTCACTATGCAGCTCAGACTCACAGTGATCCTCCTGTTTTCAGCCTCCCCAGTGCTGGGATTATAGGCGTGCACCACCACATCCTGTTTCCAGGCCAGGCTGGGGATCTTGTGTTTCCAGGCAAGTGCTTAGACTACTAAGCTATCTCCCCAGCCCCCCAGCCCCCCAGCCCCTGCAGCTGCCTTCTTTATGGTGCTGTTATTGTTTTTATAAGCAGAATGTATTCATTAGGGGAAAGAAAGCTCCTGTCCTATAGGGGGACAGAAGAGGGTCGGGAGTCAGTTACCCTGGGAAGCTGTTTCTTCCAGGGATTTTTAGAGTAAAACCATGTGGTGAGGCGGGTCTATGGTAGAGAACATGGGTACTCATGATGGGCATGGGGTGGGACAAAACTATAAGCAACCAAGAAAGTTACAAGCACCACGCTCAGGTAAAACTGATTAAACTCAAGACCAAATGAGGAAGCAAGTCAAGTAGCAAGGAGGCATGAATACAGGACAGGGGCTCTTCTTGTTGGGGGTTGGGTTAGTGACTCTTTTGGGTTCTTTCAAGATGACTGATACCAATTTAGAATATTAATCCCTGATGATCATCCCCATGGAAGTAAGTGACTGCATTTGTTCACTCTTTTGTCTTGAGATCTGGCCCACAGGAGTGCCTGCCTCTTCCAAAATTTCAAGGTCACCTCGTCTTCCATATTGTCTCCTCCACGGCCTAACCTTGTCTGACTGCCTACACTATTTCTATCTAATTTAGCTGCCTACATTTCCCCCCCCCCAAAGAAAAAGTAACCCAAACTGCCCTGAGGGAACAATGGGCGGTGCCAGCTCCCTTCTCAAGGCACTTATTTATTTATCTATCTATTTAGGGGTACTGGGAATCAAACTAGAACCTTGCACTTGCCAGGCAGGCACTGTGCCACTGAGCTATCTCCCCAGCCCCTTAAGACATTACTTTAGTATTGAGGTAGGTGGTTTAATGTCTAGGCCTAAGTCTACATACGTGTAGGGAACACTTCTTTTGCTACAGCGCATGAGCGTTGAAGAGAATGGTGAAGACACCTGAAAATACCTTTCCAAGCAAAGAGTTTCACAGGTGTTCACAAGTGCATGTTGAATGCAGGAAATACAGCTTGAAATGTATGTAGTAATAATTAAAGGCTAGTATTTATTGGAAACCTTATTGTCAGAAACGCAGCATACAGCATGCCAACCAATGGCTTGAGATGCTGGAGACTGACAGATCTAAAGTCAAATCCCTGTCCTTCCATTTATTATTAATGTGGCCTTGAGAAAGTTGCATAAATGATGCTCTGCTTTTTCAGTGAAATAACACAAATAAAATGCTTGAGTTAGTAAGTGACATTTAGTAATGCATAGGTATACATTATCATCTCCATACCAGAAGGAAAATGAGGTTCCAAAAAAGTTCAAATAACTTGTCTCAGGTCATCACTGGACAGGGCTAAGATTTACACCAAGCATTATCTGATTCCAAAGTCTGTCCAGAATACATATTTCCAAAACAACGGAAGTGGAGTTTTACATGTATTATTTAATGTATTTCAACATATTCTTATTAGGTAAGAGCAAAAGAGTTTGGTTTGGCAAAATATACTAAATTAAATGGCTTAGTAATAACTCAAAGCTCAAAATTAAGTGATATATGAGTTCTAATAAAGGTCAGGAGAAAAACAAAATAGACTAAAAGAACTAATAAACAAAGGAAAACAAAGAAGCAGTAAGTTAGCCCTGGAGTCCACGTGCTCCAGGATGTCAGCACACATCTTCTCCTTGCTGGCCCCAGTGAGGCCCCAGTGACGGTCCCCTCTCAGGTACCATCACAAAGCCCTGTGAGGACAGCCTGTGGCCAGTTGCTGGAACACAGCAGCGCACATGTTGTTATTGCTGGCCGCCTGGATAGAGTGCGGTGTCTGCTGAATTTCTTTTGTTTCCCCTCCTCCACAACCCAAACACAGCAACTGAAGGTCTGGAGAAACAGTATTCTTTCCTGCAGGGGGGCCAAGTTTTTCTAGACACATATGCAATGAACTTTTAGGGACCAAATAACAAGAGTCAGTGGGGTTTCTGTGGGACTCCCTTCCATACCTGTGGAGCCCTGCATGCGTGCACATCCCACTGGCAGAAAGCTCATGACCTAGCGCACTGGACATGTTCCCAGCACATGGGAAGCCCCCTTGCAGGAGCTGCTGGCAGCCAGGGCAGAGGGACGTTAGTCCCTGTCGGCTTTCCTGAATCTAGGTTAGTCTGGCAAACTTGAGTGCGGCACAAAAGGGAAGTAAAGGGCAGATGGGAAAAGGGATGAGGAGCTCAGGATGCAAATTTAGCCTACCTTGAATTATTTACTCATATTTGAAAGTTAAGTCTACTAAAAATTGAAAAGCTGTGGAGAAGAATGGAACTGGTGAAGAGCTAAGATGTATTTAAAGTTTCTCTACTCTTTCCTGCTGTTAAAAGAAAGTTGGGCACTTTGGGGATGGCTACCAAAGTGTCCTTATTTTTCTGCTTTTTGGGTTCAATGAGGCAGAGAAGAGAGTGGGAGGGAAGGCTGGGGGAGTGGGTTGAGAGCAGAAGTTTAACAAAGGATCATTTTTACAGAAACTACTGAGTAATCGCTCTGCCCAGAGCCAAGAATAACATCAGCTCAGTGTCGCCAATTAGAATCAGGTCAGCGGGGCCCTGCAGTGGTGCAGCCCTCCTCGCCGAGCTCAGCATGCACTGCTACTCACGCTGATGTCACCAGCAGTCACAGTCCCCCAACTCAGCTGAAAGAAAAGGGGTTTTGCTTTTTCCTTTAGGGCAGGAAGCCAGAAGGCCAAGGAAGCAAGGAGGGCGCAGAGAGGAGACTCTGTGGGATTTATTAATCTACAACAGATCCATCTACCATCTCCAAACCCCAGTACTTTGGCACGGTCCACAAGCCTCCAGAGGCTCACTTTACATGAATCACTATATGAGAGTACCTGGATCCAAATTCGGAGCACATCAGCACCTATGAAGTGGTGGGTGTTACTGATAAAATAAAAAAGGGAGGCATCTGTCCCATTACTCATCTCTGCCAACCCAAAGACCTGAATCCAGGAGCTATAATTACCGAGCAGAATAAATCCTGAGAAAAAGGAGGAGCAAGAAAGTACTTTTTTTTTTTTTTTTTTTTTTTCAGTACTAGGGATCAAACTCAGGGCCTTGAGCTCACCATGCAGGCCCTTATTCCAGCCCAAGAAAATATTCTGATAATTTATTTATGAGGCTGTGGTAGAGTGGGTGAAAAAGGTGGCAACGAAGTTCCTATAAAATGCCTCAGATGTTATAAAGGCAGCACAAAGATTTAACATAGCTCATCTCCCTTCCAAAGACATGAGGAAAAAGTGATGGTTCTCCGAGTGCAGCTGCCAGAAAAGTAGGCTTAGTGTCCTTTGGGACTTGTGCAACACTGAAATGACTGAGTTCTCAACATCCTGGAGAAGAAAGTGCCTTCTTAAAATTAACACCTGAAACAAACTGGGTATCTAGGTGCTCAGACTGGAGGCAAAATGGTGAACAGCAAGCATGGTGGCGTATGCCTGTAATCCCACAACTTGGGAGGCTGAGGCAAGAGGATCACCCTCAGTTTGAGGCCAGCCTGGGCTAAGCAGTTCAAGAATGCATGACAAAAAAATGCAAGAGAGGGCCGGGGAGATGGTTCAGTAGAATAAGTACTTCCCTGTCAAGTGCAAGGGTCTGAGTTCAATCTCCAGTTCCGCAAAAAAAAAAAAAAAAAAAAAAGCAGGAGAATTTTCTTTGAGTATAATGGGAGGTTACACGATACTACCCCAAATATTTACGAGGAAATCACTATGTGAAAGATGCTATTTATAAAAAATAATCAGTATATATAATTTGAATAAAATGCGCCCTTAGAATCCTATTCCCCAAACAGGGTTTTCTTAAGGATTAATGCTAGGTAAATATGATTTCAACTGTACTCACTATTTTCAAACATGCAGTTGGCTGAATTGCTAATGACCTGTACTTGAGAAAAATAAGTCTGGGGCCAGCCAAATAGCTCAGTGGATTACAGTGCCTGCAAGCAGGCACAGGGGCCCAGGATCCCCTGGACCTGCTATACTAGCCCTGTCCCCAGGGCACGCTGAGACAACAATTGAGACTGGGTGTGGTGGTGTGTGCCTGTAATCCCAGCTCTTGGGAGGTTGTAAACAGGAGGATCACTATGAGTCCGATCTAGTAGTGAGACCCTGAACACCCTGTAGATCCTTCCTTAAAATACAAAAAAAAAAAAAAAAAAAAAAAAAAAAAAGAGAGAGAAAAATAAGTCCAAAATGAAAATTCATTAGAGAAACACCATCTCTAGCTGAAGATTAACCCAAGAACAGAAATGCAGAATACACTGAGAACATAAAACAGGCTTTAATCAATAATTTGGACAATTATAATGGTCTAGTTTAACAACTCTGAAATAAAGTGCTCTAAAATACTAAATATTCTTTGTGTTAGAAAAGTTAAAGTCCAAGCTGGGCATGGTGGTGCATGCCTGTAATCCCAGCACTAAGGAGGCTGAGGCAGGAGGACTGCTGTGAGTTCGAGACCAGCCTTGTGTGACAGAGTGAACTCAGGACCAGCTTGCACTGCATAGTGAGAGTCTGTCTCAAAAAAGGCAAAAAAAAAAAAAAAAAAAGTTAAAAAAATCTTGTTATCTTGTTAGTTGTAAGCCTTTTAAACTAACAGAATTTATTTTCTTTAGCTCTCCTCCTACAATCCTAAAGCTTAACCATTACTAATGTTTACCTAAATCAGTTGTGGTTTAGGAGAAAGGAAAAAAATAAAATGTTATACATATATATCAAAAATCATGATGAATGATTTTTTTCTTCTCTCTCCAGGAGACAAGAGATAACTCCCTTCTTGGGAGTTCTGCCTCCTCCCTCAGACAGATATTCTGACAGATTCTAAAAAACATATTTTCCATATACTTCATAATTCAGTGAAACTAAACCAGCATAATCCTCAGTGAAAAAAAAAAGCCCTCCATACGAGAACAGCAGTGCTCTGAATTTTCAAAGGAATGTGAGTTGCTGGAAGCTAATCAAAAGCATGAGAGGGGCTTAAAAATGAAGCAGTTTCTAAAAGTGAAAATCAGCAAAACTGTCTCTCCTTCCCCAAAACTTTAGTGTTCTGCGAACAATACCTTGTATTTTTGAAAACCATCCACCACGTCAAGGTACCTTGTATGTGGCTGGAAAGGGACCAAGGGCCTGAACCCATGAGGGCCACAGCTAGGCCTGACGGGAGGGAGCAAGCTGCGCGGGGATGTCTCCACCTCCCTGAGACTGAGTCAGCTGGCACTCGAAGGGGCAGGAAGTTCGGAACTTTAAAAAGGTTCAAGAAATGTCCACAGATGGTAAAAACAAAACAAAACTCTTAAGATACACATAATGAAAATATAAACTGACTTACTTCTACCAGCCCAAAGTGTCTCTGTGACAAAAGGTGGTCAAACGAAATGCCATTTTCCATGCTCTCCTGATTTAAAAGTCTGGATTTTTCACCAGTATAAGCGTGTTTAAAAAATTACTTCACAAATATCTACAATTACCATTTCTCTACGAAGATGCATCAATCCACCGAGCACACAGCACAGAGGATTAAGTGATGAGCCATGGTGAACAAGCACATGGCCGCATTCTGTCGTATGCAGTTGTTGAAAAGGTAAGTAAAGATATAGGGGATAAGGGTAACTGATTTACTTAAAGGATAAAACAACTTTGGGAAATATCCCCTCTCTGAATAAAGATGAATTCTGCATAAACTGCTGCAACCGGTTTTTATGAAATAAGCAAATAGCAAGAGTTCAAATTGTTACAAGGTATTTCTCCTACAACCAAGGACCAGGTGAGCCCCAAGACAAGGGTTAATTCAGCTCAATAAGCTTCCTGTGGAATACACCAGCTGACTCTTTTTTTGAAATGTATTGGCACAGGGTCTCACTACGCAGTTCAGACTCATAGAGATCCTCCTTTCTCAGCCTCCCCAGTTACAGAGGGACTACAGGAGTGTGCTGCCATGCTGGGTCTCATGCCGGCTCAGCACACCGGGGGCAGGGCTGGCACAGCATGTGGCGCAGGGGATCAGGACTGAACCCCAGTCCTTGCACTTGCCTAAGCAGGTGCTTAGTCTGCTGAGCTATCTTGCTGGCCGACACTAGTGGATTCTAATGATAACCCGAGAGCATAAAGAAAAATTAACTCTTGGTGGCCAGTCCATTTTTGGGAGATCGTCCTTCCTCCATGCTGGAGCTACACTGATGGAGTGGCATTATGCGCAGCTCCTCACACATATTCCTCAGTAGCTTCTGTGCTCCACAAACATCACTGTCTAGGGAACAGCACTTGTGTGGAAGTCCCACAATAGCGAGGATGTTTGTGTGGATGGTCACGGTTACAGCCCCACCGTTTGAAACAGTGCCCAGCACATGACAGAAACTCAATGAAAGTCTTTCATTCACTTTGTGACCATTTCCTACAGGAAAACTTTGCAAGTGATTTAATCTTTAGAAAATCTTAACAGACCATGGAAGATTAATATGTACTTCTATACTAGTACATTTTGAAATAAAGATGTTTAAAATGCTAGCTTTTAGATATCTGAAAATTAGACACTCTAGGAGCTACTCAACTAAGATCATACAACAGAAAGGGTCTTTATTACAACAGATTCTTTCACATTCAAGTAAAAGAACCATGTCAAACACTTGCTCAGCATCACTTCCAGTGAAGCAAGTTAGGGCTCCCCACAAACCATCGAAGCCAGTCTGATTCTGGGAAACTCACTCTGCACTGCCTATTCACGTACCTTTAGCTCTTTTTTTTTTTTTAGTATCAAAGGAAGGAAGATACTTGTGCACAGAAAAGCTCATCTTGAATTACCTGGTGCCGGGCTCGACTCTGGTCCAGAAGCTGCCGGGACTGCAGTTTTTGTTGTTCCAGTTGTTGGAGGGCAAAATGGAGCTGGTAACTGCCTGCTGTGGGGAGGTACTTGTGCTGGGGGACCACCCCTGTAGCCTTGCTGTATGCGTTGTTCTCGATCTCTCCTTCCCAGGCGAAGCCACCTGCCTGGAGGCTCCTAAAGAGAAAAGAAAGTAGATTTCTTGGAGTGGCTTTCTAGTAGAAAACAGAGATGTATCTCAGGCACTTTTCCTTTATTAAAGTATAGATGGTTTGGAACTACAAGTCCATTTGTGGGACACATTATTTACCCACAGTCCCAGAAAGGACAGGGACAGCGGCTGCTCTGCGCTCCATCCGTCCCTCGGCACTCATCGTAAGGCCTGGGACTCATAGTCAGTGCACAGTAAATATTTACCGCATGTTAAAGAACTGAGGCAGCAATTTCACTCCCCTGTGACTGCCTCAGGACCTTCAAGGAGAGTTTAGAGAGCAAATTCAAATTCAGGTAAGAAGAGAGTCATGATCATCTCTATCAATTTCAAATGTAAAGGGGTACATTACACAGAATCCTATTTCCGTTAACCATCCATCAGTGAAATAGCTAAGTCTTTTTTAGAAGCTGTTTATACCAGTGCTTCCATCTCCATCACAAGACAATGTAACTGGCCTGAGAAACTATTTGTTCATTCTTCCAAATGTACTCAATGTGGCCCCCACGCAGGCTGACAATGTGCTTCTGTATAACAAGAAGGCAAAGAACTGATAGCCTTTTGGACTGGTAGCAAGCCTATGGCACACGTGTTGTTTTTCTTTTAAGACAAAAGATGTTAATGTATGAGCTGTTTTTTTCTAAACTAAAATCTCAGAATTTAGATTTAATGGTAGTGTTGACACTCGTGATACAATAAACAGGTTTTAGGTTGCAGTATGGATACTCACCTCTGAAAGGTTTGCCATCACTGACATATGCTATACTGTTTGCTAAATACTTTGCTTATCTTTCTTGCCCAAATTTGTAAATCCTAGATTCCAGTGACCATGTCTATGTAAATGCACATAAAAGTCTTCAGAGCTACAGGCTCCTATATGTCCTTCTTTGATCATTTCAGGTAGAAAAGTCACCATTTCATATTCATTAGCACTTCATACTCATTAGGATGGCCATTATTAAAACAAAACAAAAAGTAAAACAAAACAAAAAGACAAAATGAAAACCAGTACGGGTGAGGATGTGCAAAAATTGAAACCTTGTGCAATGTTGATGGGAACTTAACTTGGTGCAGTTGCTGTGGAAAGCACCTCGGTGATTCCTCAAAAAATTAAATACAGAATTCCCATATAACCCATCCATCCATTCCACTTCTGGATATATACCCCAAAGAACTGAAGTCAAAATGGGTAACAGTTCACCAATGTTCACAGCAGCACTATCTACCTGAGTCAATCGGGAACAGTCTAAATATCCACTAAGAGATGAATGGGTAAATAAAATGGGCTACCTGTATGCTATGGAGTAGTCACTGGCTTTAAAAAGGAAGGAGGCCCTGGGAAAATAACCCAGTTGTAGAGTGCTTGGCTACTATGAGGTCCTGGGTTTGAGCCCCAGCAACATGCACACACACACACACACACACACACACACGGTAATTCTGCTACATGTTACAACATGCATGAACCTTGAAGACACCTTGCTAAATGAAACAAGCGAGTCACAAAAACATAAATAAAACATGATTGTGATAGTCAGTACCTCGAGTAGTCAAATTACACAGAAAGTAAAATAGTGGTTGGATGGGGAAATAGAGGACTACTGTTTAATGAGTGCAGAGTTACGGTTTAGAGTAAAGGAAAAGGTCTGGAGATGGGCAGTGGTATCAGTTACACAACAGTTTGAATGTACTAAATGCCATTAATTGTACACTTAAAAAGCTTAAAATGATGTTACACAGCATATATTTTAACACAGCATTTAAAATCCTAGTTCTTTTTTTTTTTATTTAAAAAAAATTTTTTTTTACATTTATTTATTTATGTGTGTGTGTGTGTGTGTGGCCAGCTCAGCCCACCTGGGGGCGGGGCTGGCTGGTATGTGGTGCTGGGGGATTGAACCGCGGTCCCTGTGCTTAGCCAAACTTGTTCCAAGTAGGTGCTTTAGGCCACCGAGCCATCTCACCAGTCCCAAAATCCTAGTTCTTATGAGAAAGATCTTATTTGACAGTCATGCCACCTCAAAGCTTTCGGTGATTCTTCTCTGGACTTGATTTATCTACACTATCTTTTTCTTCTCTGACAAGAAAAGTTAATGCCAAAAGAAACATCATACAGGCTCTCATAGTGAACAACGCTATACCAAATCCAGGTGAATGGTCTCGGAGAAGTGAAAGAGTGCCTAACATGCGACGTGTGACTTGTGCTCTTGGGGATGGCAGTGTAGCTCTGTGGTAGTGTGCGTGCTGAAAATGCGTGGAGCTTTAGGTTCAATCCCCAGCACTAGAAAACACACAAATCACTGTGCTGGTCTTTCCTTTGGCATTAATGATCACAAAAGTAGGCGGATGAACACTGGACGCATGCACACCTCCTTGAATCCTCAATGAAAGACCGCCTGGTTGTTTATAGCCTGGGTCCTGGTGACCCCATGGCACGCTGTGGAGGGCGCAGTGACTGTCTGCAGAGCCCAGCAGTCTGTGCCCTCTGGCCTGTGACTTCCCTCGTAGCTTAGAGACTTCAGGTCTCTGCTTTGGTTTCCCAACTTGTCTTAAATAAGGACATTCCTACATACCTAGTTGAGGAAAGTCTGGGAGATACATTCCGAACCCACGAGTGGATTTCATTCACGTAATCTCACCTCTGCGATGGCACACCCCTGCTCAGGGGCGGGACGCTCAGCGTAAGGCCCACAGTAAGCTGCTCAATTTCAGCTAATCTTTTTTTTTTTTTTTTTTTTTAACCGGGGACTGAACTCAGGCCCTTGCGTTTGTCAGGCAAGCGCTTATTCTACTGAGCCATCTCCCCGGCCCCTCAGCTAATCTTGAAGAACAGTAGCAACAAGCAAAGAGCTGCTTTGTTTTTTTTCTTTGTTTTGAATATATTTGCTCTTCAGTGATCCCCTTGGAAATGCTACGATGCATATGTTACTATATGGTTTAAAAAAGCCTTCTGCAAGGAGCTTATGCAGGTATGAATTGCCCACTGATAAGACATAAGGGCCTAAACACGTTAATGAAATGTTACAATATTTATAAAGTATTGAGTGGGAGTAAAACAGGATAACATGGTTAGGAAAAGAGGAGTCACAGGAACTGCTATCTGTCTTCTCATTAGCAAAGGAACAGACATTTGCTGAAGATAATACATACAAAGCAGGCAGGGCAGCTAAAGGCCCTGAGTTGCAACTAGAAGGAAAAAGGTTTTTTCTTTTCTTTCTTTCTGGATACAGGTTCTGGCTATGTAGTTTAGGCTAGACTTAAACTCAGGACGATCTGTCTCAGCCTCCTGAAGGCTGGGATTACTGGCATGAACAACTAGGCTTGGCAGTATTCAGGCTTAAATGAATACAAAATTTAAGGAAGGGGTAAGCAGCTCAGTGAAAAAACGAACACAAAGAAGGGAAGGTAAAAAGAGCAGGAACTAACTTGGCAAAATCATCTTGAGATCTCCATGCCACTGCACTACAGTACTTTGAATGAAATTACTATTTATGATCAATGGATCAAAGTAATAATTCTGCTTCCATTCATAGCTTGGTTGCTGATTACAGAAGTTTACAGCCACAGGTAGCAATGTAGACTCAGTGCTTTTTTCTTTTTGTTCTTTTGAGATAGGGTCTCACTATGTACTCCAGGCTGGCCTTGGACTCATCCTCCTCCTGCCTCAGTTTCCCAAGTCCTAGGACTATAGATATCTACCATGACACCTAGCTAGTTTGTCTGATTAGCTATTAGAGGAGTTATATAACTGTGTTGCTTGTATCAGAATTCATCTTACTAAGTAGCAAGACAGATTTTATTTGCTAAAAGTCATTTTAATAACAAACATTCCAAGGAGACATTCACTTTAATGCCCTCTTGTTGCATATCAGAAACCAAGTCTATAACTAACTCACCTTACTTAAGAGAGGATCATGGGCAGGTTTTTAAGGTATGTGAGCAGAGGCAGGAATGAATAGATGTATAAAGGAGAATACTGGATAAAAGGAGAACAAATAAGGGACTTGGATAAAAAGTGTTTTTCCAATTGCACACATTGAATAGACTGAAACATCATAAACTTTTATAATGAAATCTGTTTTTAATCTCATCAGCAATATAAGCTCAGTCTCCAAATCACAAGAAGAAGTTTCTCAAACAAGCAGAGGCTTTTAGCAAAGAGGCAGGAAGTTTTATAGTATAAGGCTGGGTGGGAACAGCTGTGTAATGCAATAGGTGCCACAAGAAACTTGCTTACTTACAGTTGCAGTGGGGCTACCAAGGCCATGGAATTTTGAACTGGAAGCTCCAGGCTTTAGGGCTTGCAGGGCGCAAGAGCTGTGGTGACTGCCACAGAGGCGACCAGGAGCACAGGAACTGGCTCTCCTGCATTCCTGGTGCCTGACTTTCCATATCTACATATTCTTTCCTACAGCATCTAATAGTTTTCATTCCATTCAAAATTCCATCCCAATTTCTAAAAGTCTTTTTTTTTTAAACCAGTAATAGTTTCTACCTCCACTAAAATTGAGAGTCAAAATTTTGTAAACTTCCCTGTTTTTTTTTAAAAAAAATTCTGTAATATTTGCATATATGTAATAAGATATCTTGGGGATATCTTTACAAGCAAGAATATCCAACCACTTCAGTGCCAGTTTCTGGAGTGTATAAATGTTTAAAGACACAGAGACTATATTTTCTTTTCCTATAACTTCTCAGTCAAAAAGCAGCCTTGGCACCCAAGGAGCACTGCAGACTCCACAGATGACAGAAGGACTCCCATGAGCAGTACAAATGGTGCTCGCCAGAATAAGAAAGCTATGTGATTGGAGAGGCATTATAATGGGATGGGAATCTCCCCTGGCTTTGGGGATTATTTCCAAGAACAAAATTAGAATGGTTCTGCATGAAACGAACACTGTATGCTCTATTACAAATGCTTTCCAGGGCAGCTGGAGTTGGGTCATATTCACAGAGATCAAATGAATAACGACAAAATTAATAAGTGGGAAAGGGTCCTCTGGCCCAAGGCCTTCCATACATCTAACTTCTCTATTCTTTATTATTCTCAAACTTTCCCCATCTACAAAATGGAGACATGATAACAGCTCGCTGGGCTATGGTAGGATTTGAAGAGCTAACACAAGTAGAAAAATGACAAATCGGAAAGATTCCAAGAAGTATTACCATTAGTACTAGTATAAGTATTCTTCCTCCACCCCAGAGATTCCATTTCAATGTGCTAGAGCCCTACAGTTCTTTGAGGTCAGATAAAGAAAATACTAAACCTAGCCCTCTACCTACCAGCAGAGCATTCTGCACTGCCAAGTTAGCAGATAGCCATCAGTACAGCAGTATCACTTGGGATGTCAAAAAGGCTGCAGGTACTGAAAAGAAAGGAATGAACCTTGACCACTGTTCTTTTCCACACACAAAAAACTGAGTTGGATCACTGACTCTCTAAATCTAAAAGCTAGTACCATAGAACCTCCAGAAGCAAATATATGTGTGTAAACTTGTAGCAGACAAAGATATCTCAGAGACAAAAATTCTAATCATAAAAAAATTGACAAGCTGAATTTCATTAAAGTGAAACATTTATACTCATCAAAAGACATCACTAATAAGATGGACAAGCAAATCATGCCCTGGAGGAAAATATTTATAATGCATATATTGGACAAAGAATTCCTACTGATACCATATAAAGAAGTCCTTGTTAAACACGGATCTTAACAAAAAAGTGACAGCCAAATTTTAAAAATGTGTAAGAGTTCTAAGTAGACAGAAAAAAATGCCTGACTGTCCAATAAGCACACGAAAAGTTTTCAACATCAGTAATCGTCAGAGAAAAGCAAATAACATGTAACACCTACTAACATGATTAAAAGCAAACCAAATGTTGGTGCTTATATGGAGCAACTAGACCATTAAACACTGCTGATGGGAACATAAAATAATAGTTTCAGAGAACAGTCATTTTTTTGCAACATTAAATATGTTAACATAACCCCATAGTTCTACTCCTGAAGATTCACCCCCAAAGAAATGAAAATATATGGCAAAACCCAAAAAAGTTATAGAGGAATTTTCACTGAGTTTGTACTAATAATTGTCAAAACTTGGAACCAATCCTAATGTCCATCATTAGAAAAATGTCTATGCCAGCTAATCTGGATTGTCAACCTGACAGGATTCAGAGACTCCTGGAGAGGAAGACACCACTCACAGCTGAGTGGGCTATGAGAATCTGGGGCCGACTGGAGGAAGTGGGTCATGGCTGAGTGACCTTGTGGACCACAGCTGGTCCCTTTTCCTTGTGCTCTGCCCCAGCTTTCTTGGATGCAGGAGATAAGCTGTCCTCCACCACACCTTTCTGCCATTTTATTTCTGCTCTGGAACCACCAATCATGACTGAGACCTATTAAACCAGGAGACAAATGTAAACCTCTCCTACTTTAAATTGCAGGTGTCAGGTATTTTGTCTCACCAACGGAAAGTTGACTAACGCAACAGATAAACAATAATACAATGTTTATTGTTTACAATGTGATGCAATAATACAATGTGCTACTACTCAGTAAAAAGGACAGAACTACTAATGTAAGCAACAAAATAGATAACAGCAAAAACACTGTTGAATGAAAGAAAGTAGACACAAAAGAGTACATACAATGTAATTCCGTTTATATTAAATCTGAAGAATTGGCAAAACTAATACATGGTGGCAGATGTCAGAGAAGCGTTATTGCAGGGAGAGGCAAAATTGACTGGGAAATGACACATGTGGCGGAAAAGCCCTATATATTCTATTAAGTAGTGGTTATATATATAAAATTGTTGATGAGGCTGGTGAGATAGCTCAGTGGTCTAAAGTACCTGCTTAGGCAAGCTTAGAAAAGTTCAGGGACTGAGGTTCGATCCCTGTGCCAGCCTGGAGTTGGCAAAAATAAAATTAAAAAAAAAATTGAAACTTGTCAAATTGAACATATAAAATAGATGCATTCTAATTCATGTAAACTATATTTCAATTTCAAAATGACAAACATGCAAGCAAAAAGTCCTAAGAGTTTTATTTGTATTTCATCAAAACCTTAGTTGCCATTATTTCCTATTCTGTGTATATGTTATATCACTTTTTTTTTAATTTATTTTTTTTTATTTTTTATTTATTTTTTTATTTTTCAACAAATAATACACTGCATATATTCTTAGTGGTTAATTGCTGTACAAGATGCGGACTTGTGATCCTATTTACAAACTCCATTAGAACAAATCATTCTATTCATTAACAGAATGTAACTATATATCTATCCCAACCACTTTGAATACACAGGTACAAAATGGACATTCATCTGTATACCCCATTTTTTCTAAGTTCCGTTATTGAATATTATAGGTGTGTAAACTCAGCAAAATATTCTAAAAGAGTCCAGTAGCCCATAATAGCATTGGGTCTTCTGTTTAACTGGCAATGTCAGAAATTATTGACCTGAGTCCCCCATTATACAATTACTGTTTCTCTTCATGTACTTTGTAATAGTGGGATCACAGGCTAAGCTACACGCCTAAGTAGTGGTTTCACTCGAGTGCAATTCAACCCATATTTACCATTCCTAGGTGCTTAGGGACTACCAAGAAGAAAAACATAGTTCCTTCTCTCAAAAAGCTCACAATCTGAAGGAGTAAAGTCAGGAATCACAGGATTCAGGAGTATGGTATTTGCATAGGGGTTTAAAGCCCAGGAAAAATGGTATTAGGTGAGAGTCCAGGGGAGCTAATAATTCATGACAGTGACAAAATTCAAAAGACAAAATAATATGGCCTGAAGGTCTGAAGAAGTGAGAGGGATTCAAGCAGAGTGACAAAAAAATGTGAACGAGCACTACGGATGAAGACGTACAGAACGCTGGTTCTGAGCAAGTGGGCCTGCAGGTGTATTCTGACATAAAGCCATGCTGAGCGCAGCACTAGAAGTACGCAGCACAGACTCTGCAAAGGACAAGCAAAGATGTTTATGAAATTTTTCAGTGGTGGAGAACTATCTCCATTAGTGGAAAAAGAAAAACCAGACTGCTTTGAGATATAAATTCAACAAAATAGAAACCATCTACTAACACTCTTAATGTATAAGTACTTTGTAAGCTGTTAATACCTGTTGATAACCACTGACTGGGAACACAGACAGCTAGCCAAAGGACAATGGGGCCTAACATTAGCTAAGTGAACTAAGTTAAGTGAGCCTACCACGAGTTCATGCTTGGGTTTTTTGTTTTTAATTTTATTGAGAAACAAATAGCAATGAGACAGTTTCAAAACCAATCAAGGAGATTTCCATAATAAATACACTGCACATTGTTGTCTCAGTGGTTATTCATTATACAAGATGCAGGCATTACATCCCGTCCACAAAACTATTAGAACAAATCTTCTTATTTATTGAATTAAGAGAATGCAGCTGTATATCTATCCTATTTTGAATATACAGATAGAAAATGGTCATTCATTTGTATCCTCTTTTTTTTTGTTTAGTTTTGTCAGAGAAGGGGATTCCATTGTCATTTAAATACCATAGGTGCGTGAATTCAGCAAAATGCTTGGGTTCTGACAGGTGCTTTGACTGTTAGAGACTTAATGTGTTGGACCAAGATTTGAAGATGATCTTTAAAAATGCAGGTATGCTAAAGAAACTATAACCTTTTAACCTTTCAATTTGTTCACTGAGATAATACTATATTCCCTCCTATCATTTTTTCCTTTGAATGTATGGAGTTACACTGAGATGGTTCTTACGTAGGAAGAGTTAAAAGTACAATAGAGATAGTACTGAAATACCAAGAGAAGATGTATATAAAATTAGAAAATTATTTCCTGGTTGAAAATGGGGTAGATAGGCTGAAAAAAAATGAGACAGGATCTTGAACACACTATGTAGCCCAGGATAGCCTCAAACTCACAGCAATCCTCCTGTCTCAGCCTCCTGAGTGCTGGGATTGTAGACATATGTCACCACACCCAGTGCCCTCAACCAACCAAACAAAAACCTTTTAAATATTCTATTTGAGATGATGAAAGGCCATTGGGAAAAAAACCTAAGAAATAATTTAAAAAGCAAGGCAAAAACAAATGAAATCTGGGGTACTGGAGAAATACCAAAACCAAAGCAAGGGCTGGGTTCATTACAGAAGTCTGGAGTGCAGAGGCCTGGTGTCCCTGGATCCGTATCTCAGGCTCCAAACCTGACCAGCCCAGGACAGGAGGCAGCAGCTCCCTGGCCTGGAGCTGGAGCTAGCGCAAGACTTCTGGGTTCAGATGTTGGCTTGACCACTAAAAGCAACAAGGAGTTTGGTTTCCTCACCTGTGAAATGGGAATAAACACCAATCCTGTCTCTCATACAGTTGGCTGAATTAAATGACATCTGTGTCAATCCCTTGGTACAATGTCTGGCATGAAAAACAAATGCTCAATAGATGTCCATGATTATCGCTAACATTCTTTCAGTGCAACGTGAGCCTACCATTCAGGCGAGATGGAGTCAGGAAGGGACAACAGAGGCACCTAGAAACAGGTGCAATCCATCTATTCCCTCTGAGAAAGGAGAAATGGGAAGTAGCACTTATTACTCCCTCACCAAGTGTTGCACCCGTGTGGGATAACCTGGGTAATAAGCAAAGGGAGTGAAACCTGTGGATTCCAAGAGGGCCTGGATTTGCTCAGCATGTGTGAGCAGGAGGGTAAAGTCTACCTGCCAGGCCCACCCGCGGTGCAGCACAGCAGCCCCCTGCTGGAGTGACTTCCAAGTGAAGTCACCTGCTGCTCCCAGCAAGATAAATACGCTCACCATGGGCAGGGTGCTGGCTCCTGTGGGCAAGTGCGGCTCACTGATAATGCTCACAGCAGGAGAGACACCACGGCAGCCCTGGACATGAGCACTGAACACACAGAGAGGTCCTCCCTCCCAGCCTCCTGTCCTTCAAGTGTAAATTAACAGCACTGACCAGGCCTCTTTTCATTTCCATAAAATGAAACAAAAGTAATCTTTGAGAAACAAATGCACTATAGTCTCAATGCCTTATACCCGAAAAACACAAAAATAAACACAGAAAACAAAAGTCTCCACGCTCCAACAACCAAAGAGGAATACTATCAACATTCTGACGTGCATCTTGCTCTGTACTTTCCTCTACAGAGTGAACCTGTATTGCCTGCCTTTTCATCGATTAATAAATTATAAACATTTTTTCTCATGATAATATGAGGCTTAGACAGTTTCTGTGGGGCTTCTGTTATAGTCACTATCAACCTAAACCCGTGATGGCAAACCAATGACACACGAGCTGCAATGGGCCATTTGCTATCATTGAAAGCTCCAAAAAGCTCACTGTCACTGACTTAAACCTTTAAATATTCTTTTTTTTTTTTTTTTTTTTTTTGTGGAACCAGGGATTGAACTCAGGCCCTTGTGCTTGCCAGGGAAGTGCTTATTCTATTGAGCCATCTCCCTGGCCCCTAAATATTCTTAATATGTGCATTTTAAAATCCCTATGAAATGCTGTAGGATTTCCTTATTAAATTCCATGACTTAGATTTATATTCTAGTATTCAAATTATTATAAATCCTGATTGTTATCTAAGGCATACACTATTTCATGAAATTCCTACTTCATGTTATCTGAAAACATTTGTATGTCTTCTAGATATACAAATATCAAGCAAACAGTAGGCATTTATATAAAAATGGATAAATGAATGTACTGATTAAAAAAAAAGTGAATTAGTGAGCAACTCACACTGATTTACTGTTTAGGTACAGTTACCCAGTTAGTTTCGGGATATCTTAATGATACTGTTATCTCTTTCACATTTTTCTTTGTGCTCACAAGATTCCATTATGCCTTGCTGAAATACAGCTATAGTTATTCTTTTAAATTCCCTGATCTTCTCTTACTAAAGTAATTCTACCATGAAGGGAAATGAGGTTAGTCTAGCATGACTTACTTTTCCCATGAATCAATGCTGGGCTTGAACAATTCCCTTTTCCTTCTCTAATGGCTGCCAAATCAGTGCTTTGCTAATCTGCTAGATTTTGGCCCTAAACTGACATCTCAATTACTGGTTTATATATTCACTATCTAATTTATCTCTATCTCTTCCCTTCCTTTCCCAGCGTATGGGCTCCTTCTTTGCTCATTAAATCATACACTGACTCACTATCACAGGCGCTAGTAACATAAATCAGGAATTAGTAATCATAAGAAATGCTCTTCTTTGGACATAGTAATTCAATAGAGAAAATAAGACTGATTCAATGGCTTGGCTTGCTGATGAATTAAGGGCTTGGATAAGACAAAGATGTGCCCTGAAAACTAAAAATAAATAGTAGAGCCTATAGCAATTAGCATTTGAAAAACAAACCTGCCCTCTATAGTGTACTACATATCTTGATAGAAAATCCAAAAGCAAAAGTAGGATAACAAATTAAAATAAAGTGGCTCAAACAAGTAAAAAAGAAAAGAAAAAGAACAGAAAAAAATAGTCAAAAGAGATTAAAAACATGAGCAGGATACAAATAAGATAGTTAATTTAAAACACAGAGGGCAGAGGAGATAGCTTAGCAGTCCAAGTGCCTGGCTGGCAAGGGTAATAACCTGGGTTCGATCCCTGGTACTGCATTCTGTGCCTGCCACTGAAACCAGATGTGGTGGCACATGCCTGCAATCCCAGCACTGAGGAGGCTGGGACAAGAGGATCACTACATGTCTAAGCTGTGTAGTGAGACCCTGTATCAAATAAATAAAAGATTAAACACACACACACACACACACACACACACACGTGCACACACACAGAAATAAGAACAACTGAGAGGAAAGGTTTTGGATTATTTCATTCAATAGAGATATAGAAAAGACAAAAGAAACATAGTGATGACGAGAAGATGTCTGAGGGGGATATTCTGGCTAAATCTACTTTGATTTTATTAAAAAACTGCATGACAATGACATAAATTTGGGAAGAACACACTGAGATATCATGTCAAAAAGCTAGAAGCTGATATGCCTGTCCTTTAAAAGTACACTGAAATCCCAGCCAGCTGGATCTGACAATGGATACAGAATGTGAACCAGACTTTTGCCGTCTCCACACCCCGACTACTCCATGATTGATGGAATGGTCCCCACGAGGAGGAAATAAGGACAAAGTTGGATTTCTTAGTACATCTGGCAAAGACTCTGGGAGAGAGCATTAGGGAACACAAAGCTGGACATAAAACCAAACCTTTCAAAAGGTTAAGTTCACAGCACTGCTGTAGAGGGCAATTTAGGATTCTGGGAGTCAGCCAGTAATGTAGATAGACACCATGGTCCTTTATCTATTAGCTTCCTGGATCTAAAAAGACACATTGATCCTTAGCCTCATGAACAAGAAATGTCTTTGATCCAGCTCTTTATTTTGGCATAAGCAGCATACCACATGAAGCCTGAAGAATGTAGCTGTGAACTAAAAAAGAAATGAGCAAAGAATGACCTTTAAGAACGCCAAAGGAGAACTCCCTGACACCAGTTCATTCAGCAGCAAAGAGTGAGTCCAGCTCAGCAGGATTTTTATCAAATAAAGAGAAAAGTCTGATGCTTTGTGACAACAATGGAGACACACACAAGCACAGCTGGCCCTTGGAAGCCTGGACCACCATCACCTAGATGTCACATGAAGATAAGCCAGGAAAAGCTTTCAGAGTGGAAGCTAATGTGCAGATTGTCTGGGGCAGCTGGCATGCCAATTTCTTTCTTTCTTTCTTTTTTTAAATTTATGTATTTGGTACAGGGTCTCACTATGTAGCTCTGACTCATAGTGATCCTCCATTTTCAGCCTCCCCAGTGCTGAAATTACAGGTGTGCACCACTAAACCCGGTCTCGGCGGTTGGCTCAGCACATGTGGGGGTGGAGCTGGCACAGCATGTGGCGCCAGGGATCAAATCCTAGTCCCTGCACTTGCCTAAGCAGGTGCTTAGCCCACTGAGCTATCTCACTGGCCCTTTGACATGCCAGTTTCAAAGAACTTCCACACTGAATTGTAGCTGGATTCAAACCTAGTGCACACAAATGACTTGCAAAGTGTCACAAATTTAGAATTCCTGCCCCATCACATCAGTTGGGTTCCCTTCACTTTTCCCCTTTTCCCCAGGAAGCAAAACAGCAGGCAATTTGACACAGTCAAGCCGGGAGCTTTTCTGGCTCCAGTAATCTGCCTCTGCCCCTTTCCTTCAATTGGCCAACCAAAATAAGAAACAATTCCAAAAGCTCCACCCTTCTTTTTAAACCTCCTCCACCTGTCCTTTTTCTTTCTTAATAATTAAAGAAGCTTTTATAAAACTTGGGAAATGATTTTAAAAAGCAATAAGGCCAAAGGGTGTGAAATAAAGCATATACTCTGTTCAAGTCATTTTCCTAGTGTGGTACAGCAGAGCAAGGAGCAGCTTCTAGGAGCCTATTCCCTTGCTACTTTCAACATGCAAGCTATGGGCACAACCTTGGTCATTCCAGGAAGTAGCCTCTCATCCAATCAATGGCATACTTACAACGCCACAGGCTTCTGTTTTGGGAAGATAAGTTGATTGACGAGAGGCTGTGTCACGGTCCCAGCTGACATGAAATGCAGGCACCTGTCTGATAGGGTCAGAGTACTGGAAATGCATGAACTGCCCCTGAGCTATGACAGAGAACACTAGTCCTGGGACAGGCAGAGCACAGTGATTCTCAAAGCATGGTCCCTGGGCCAGCAGCATCAGCGTCACCTTGGAACTTGTTAAAAACACCCGTAACTGAGCCTCCCCCGAGGCTTACACCGCTGCTGGGGCCCAGCAGTCCGTCTGTTGCCAAGCCCATGCAGGCAATTCTGGTACACAGGAGAATCACAGACAAAGTGGTTAAGAGCACGTTCTACCACCACACGGCTGGGTTTGAATCCTGACCACCAGTCACCACGCACTGTGCCACCCTGAGCAAGTCGCTTCATTTTCCCCAGGCTTAGCCTCTCCTGTAACCTGGGATGATGCTAATACCTCCATCCCAGAGCAGCTGGGAGCACGAACTCACCCGCACATGCAAAGCTCTTAGAACTGGTGTAAAAACAAGCCATCAAATGAGTTAAGTATGTGAAACATTTAGTCACCGCTGCTACTCCTATCCTTCTTTGTGCTCCAACACTTGAGGTTCAATGAGATGAAACACAAATTGCTAATAAGTTAACACAAAGCCCACACTCCTACATGGTAAAGTGCTCTCTTGGTGAACTGTGCATACTGCATGTCAGCTTTGCTATGAATGTGATAAACACAGAAATATAGAATTAGTAGGGCTGGAGACGTAGCTCAGTGGCACAAGTGCCTGCCTGGCAAGTGCAAGGTTCTGAGTTCAATTTCTAATTTAAAAAAAAAGTTTTAAAAATATAAACAGCAATATAGAATTTGCATTTTAGGGACTAAAGCCAACATAATACTTTACCTCTAAAGCTCTAAATTCAGACATTACACTTGCCATTGAAGAAACATAGGATTCATCTGTCTTTCTGTCTATGGCTGGCTAAGTCCTCATACACTGAGCCCATAAATGATGCAGATGCTTACAGAAACATCTTCCATTACCTTATATAAACTATACATTTTGGATCTATCTCCAATATTATAGCTATTAAACCATATGCTTATCTAAACCACAGCTGAAATGATAAAGGACAGTTAAAAGATAAGTTGATCATACTTGTATGGTCAGGCTACTGTAAGAAACTAAGAGAAACATCCCCCCAGGCTCCACCCTCTGGTCGTAAGAGCTCCCTTCCACAGATCTTCTCTACCCAACACACCCATTTAAATTCACCTGAGCAGCTGGCTGAGATCTACAGAAGTTATACTCAAGAGAGGCAGCAGGCAATGCAAGTGTGGATGTCACGTATCTATGGTTAGCTTCTTCAGCCAGGATGCTTTCCGCTCCGACACAAAGCCTCTCTGACACTGGCACCTGGCTAAAGCAAAAACTCGGTACAGGCCCAAGACTACGATAAAGATGTCTGCAATGCTGAAGAGTGCTTCTGCAGCTACGAAAGCTTTCTTCACATTTCCTCACAGAGAGGTTGTTTTTCACATCCTCCCAGTGATACTTTTTTATTTTCAGACATATTAACTGCCTTTCCTTTGAGTATTATCATCAAGAAATAGGCCTAACTAGTCTGGGATGCCTTTATGAAAACATTAGTATGCACTGATTTCCCTCCCTTTAGAAGTAGAGAAGGTAAAATAGTCAAAAAAATTTCAGCTTTAACACTAGAAATAGGCTGAAATTCTTGTGCCATCAGTTACATGGATATACCATGTTGTCACACAAATAACAGACAAATGGGAACATCTCTTAAACCATCCATCCATCCATCGGTTTTTTGAGACAGGGTCTCATTCAGGCTGGCCTTCCACTCAGTATGTAACCCAAGCTGGCCTTGAACTCATGATAACTCTTGTGCCTCAGCCTCCTCAGTACTGGAATTACTGGCATTCCCTACCATATGCAGCTTAATCATTTATACATGAAGGTAACATGCCACAGCCATGTTTTCAGGAACAAATAACATAAATCCTACAAAGCATAGGATCTGGCATGAACTAGGCACTAATGTTTATCTTCCTTTCCTTCCTGTCTTTAACAAATAACAGCACAGAATCTTATCATGTCAAAATCGGGAGGAAAAACTTATGAATTAATATTAAAATAACTCTGAAAAAGTGTAAGTACTAAAAAGTGTAAAGAAGGAAAAAAATTATATTCATAGCATCACCTGCAACCGTGGTATTTTAGCATGTTTCATTCCAGTTTTGTCCTAATATATTGAAATAGTACTATTTTGTTTTTATTTTTTAACATTTATAAAAATATCATAAATATATTTCATTTAGATATTCATAAAATGTGTGCATATTTCTTTAAATTAAGAAAAAAGATCCTGCTACGCCCCAGGCTGTCTAGCACTGTGGTGGGAACAAGACCCAGGCTTTAGCTTAGAGAGCACAGAGAGGAGACAGTTTGTTATGAAGGAACATCAGAAAGGCTTCGGAGCAGAAATGACATTTTACCTGAGTTGTGAAAGAAGACCAGCACTATGCCAACTGGACAAGAAATTCCAGACAGAAGGAATACATAAAAGAGCAGGAACAGAGCAGGCCAGTGCGGCCCAGCGGGGGCCTGGGCTTGGACAGATGACCTGATTCACGCTGGCAAGGCTCACAGCTGTCCCACATTCAGCAACAGAGATGTCGCTGGTCAAAACTGCCACCTACACACAGCCTGGCAGCTGTGACCACAACACTCAAGCCCTGGTGAGGAAGGCTCAAGGAAAAGGACTTTCAATATTAAGGTTTGGGGAATGCAAAGGGCATGAGTGAGGGTGGCTTCAGGTGACCAAGTGTGGGCACAGCCAGCTCTCCCCACCACCGCTATCATCTAGTAGAAGGGCTTCTAAAGTCTGATTGCAAGCTGAGCTCCTTGCGCGCCTTATCTGTATTTACTCTGAAAGCAATTTTGTTTTGTTTTGTTTTTTGTGGAATCGGGGATTGAACTCAGGACCTTCGCGCTTATTCTACTGAGCTATCTCCCTGGACCCTGAAAGCAATCTTGAGATAGGTACTACTATCCCATCTTATTGATGAGAAAACTGAGGTATGGGCAAAATAACTTCTACAAGTTCGCATACAGAGTAAGCAAGAGCTGCTTTTGAGCCTAAGTCTGTACAACTTCACAGTTACAAGAAGGAACAAAAAAGTAGAATTTGTAACAGTCTGTGCCTAAGATTTTCTAACCAACTATTATTGCTATAAGCCTTGTTTTAGGAATATTAAAACACTCCCAAATCCAAATGAATATACTGAAGTGATTTTTGACAAAGCTCCAAAGCCAATACAATGGAAAAACAATAATCTTTTAAAAACCAGTTGTCAAAAAAACCAAAACAAAACAAAACAAAAAAACAACCAGTGGTCAGTGCAGGAGCAATTGCCTACCCACAGGCAAAAGCAGCTCAATGTAAGTCTCAGAGTTTGCACAAAAATTAACTCAGAATGGGTACAGATTTAAATGTAAAACAAAATTACAAATCATCTCAGACGTGTCTTTTAAAAACATTTCAGGGGCCAGGGAGATGGCTCAGTGGATTAAGCGCTTCCCTGGCAAGTGCAAGGACCTGAGTTTAATCCCTGGTTCCACAAAAAAAAAAAAAAAAAAAAAAAAAAAAATCAAAACAGAAATGTCAGCTGGGTATAGTGGCACAGTCTGTGATCCTGGAATTCTAGGACACTGAAGCAGGAGTATCTCAACTTGTCCAGATTCAGCAACTTGGTAAGACTGCCTTTAAAAGGTAAAAAATAAGGGCTAAGAATATAGCTCAGTGCAAAGGTCCTGGACTGGATTCCTAGTACCATAAAGAAGAGACAATTCAGGTTCAGCTGTACATGACAGAGGTTAGTGATGATGGAGAGAAGCAGGTGCCAGGCACTGTGGTGTTTCCCTTGCTTCATCACACTTAAACCTTGACCATTCCTAGCAGATAAAGACAAGCAAGGCCACTGAGGCCCCGAGGCCAGCAGCCCGCCCAACTCACCAGAGAGTCAGAGCACTTGCTGCCTTCCTAGCACACATGCTCGACTGCTGTCCGGCCCTAGACTCCATGGCTGTTCCTTGGAAATGAGAAATACCTGACACAAAGATTTCTTTTCTTTCGTGCACAGGGACAAAGTTTAAACGGAAATGTAAGTCAAGAGCCAGCTTGGCCAGGAGCTTCAGTTAGGCGCTGCCTTTCATCTCCTCTTTGGATGCAGGGTGGGACCAAGAAGCAGCTGCCAAGGGGTCGTAAGGTCAGGACAAGTCCTTCAGCTCCAAACAGTCTTTACTGCTCAGCCTCATAGAGGCAAGAGAAGACATCCAAAAAAGACAGGCCAAGCCTCCCAGCAAGTATACCTCACCTCCACCCCTCCTCTACCCTCCCACACCTACCTTACCCCCCTACCTTCACCCCCACGCCTACCTCCAGTGGAAGCACACTTGGACTGAACCCTTGCCAAGTAATGGCATCATTACTAACGCAAAGAGACTTCCTGCCTGTCCCGCAGAGCTTCGCATCTCCCTTTAGGGTCCCTCAGGAGAACAGGGCAAGGAGACAACCTGCCTGGTGAGCTCTGGCAGCTGCGGGTGGAGCGTGAGGCGCTTTAGCACCTGCCTATACTTACCTTGGTTTTGCCACAGTGGCAAGAGGGGTCCAGAGACTGTCCAGATAGATTCCCTCACTGCGGACACCATCTCTGCAGCCCATTGGAAGAGGCTGTCCAAGTATGGAAGGGTTAAAGGCGTGTCCTGGCTGCAGTTCTCCATTATTATCACTTTGAAAGGCCGTGGGGTTTACAGGAAGAGTGTGAGAAGGCCGCACTGCTCCCAGCCAACATTTGGTTCCCATTACCGGGAATAATCTTCTCCTCCCTCCGTACCCACCCCCACCCTTTCTCTTTTTCCACATTTTATATTAAAAGTACATCAAACAGTTTTCTTCCTTTTTAATATTTCCCTTAAGCTTCTTTCCCCTGGTTTTCTAGGGTCTGTAACTTTTCTGGCTATTCATTACAAAAGATGCGGGGGCATCTGGCTCTTTGGATGAGATCAGACAAAGCGAGAATGAAGAGATTAAAGTGCCTAGGCAGCGTGGGGACGGGTAAACTGGGCTCGGGCCCACGTTCTAGACTTAGTCACACTCAGAACCCTTCAGCCTCCTTGCTTCTTGGCTCTTCGCAGTTGTCTTCCTGCTCAAAGCACCCCAAAAGTAAGACATCCAGAGGGGCTCTTCCTAATGCCTTCATGGCAAGAAGGCTGGGCTGGGCTCACACGGAAGGAATAAACAGAAGGGATAAGCAGTAGGCCAGCAGCTCATGGAAAAAGCGATGTGAGCACTGGGGGCAGGGAGCAGGCAGGGGGGTGCTGCAGGGTCCAGATGGAGAGTTCACTGGGAGAGCATTTTTGGAGACCAATAGGACGGTGTCTAGGAAAATGCAGGTGAGTGTATTATCTGATCTAGAAATTTATCCCAGAGGAATACTTGCACATGTGCATAAAGATGTGTGTGTGTGTGTGTGTGTGTGTGTGTGTGTGTGTGTGTGTTTCACTGTAAATGTCTGCCCGGAATAAAACTAGTATTTAATAGGGGAGTGGTAAATAAATTTTGGTACATTTATACTTTGGAAAGCACATAGTGGCTAAAATAGTTGAGTTTTATATGAACATGGAAATATATCAGGGTAGAAAAAATTATAAGAAAAGATAAAAAAATGAACGCTTTTACCTATAGTTACATCTGAGGAAAGGATATTCTTATATCTGGTATACATCTGTTAGACAACTGTATGATGTGACTACATGTATGTATTACTTGTGCAACTTGGTTTTTTTTTCCTAGTACCAAGGATTGAACGCAGGACCTTGCACTTTTCAGGCCAACACTTATTCCACTGAGCAATCTCCCTGGTACCACAGCTTAGTTTTTAAAGTAATGGATATAAATATTTCAGTCTATAGAAAGTAAAAAAACCAAAAAACCAAAAAACAGTGCTCCTCTCCTGCTCAGTGTAAAGTCCTCTGCAAATCATAAACTGGACGAAATTTGACACTTAGAACATTTCTTAACTTTATCCCATGTGCCAAGTCAGACTTAGGGAAATAAACAGTATAGAAACAGTATAGAAAGTGATTAAGGGAATCTCCAGAAAGTCAGACAGGATGACAGCAAAATGGATAAACAGGAGAGAAGAAAAGATGAGCTGAGAGGCCCCAAAGTTTCCAAGGACATAGCCCGATAAGAAGCACAACAGTGAACGCTCGCGCGAGGTCTGCAGCAGGGATGGGAGGCGGGAAGCGTGTGCTGGGGGAGGGAGAGCCGCACACCAGTGCTGAGGCCTCTGACAGGACGCTAGCTAGCACCGTGTCTGAAATAAAAAATAGCAGAATAAACAACTGACTTACAAATATGAAGTTAAATAACAAGAGATTAAAATAAACAAAAAGCGCTTCTCTCTGGGGCGTGGAAATGAAGGCCGGCTAGCACTGAGAGAGAAGGAACAAGGGATTCCCATTTTCACCCTGATCCTTAGGGTGACAACTTTTAAAACCAAGCACCTGAATCACGGTGGGAGCCACGGCAGGATGGCCCCCGATGGCGCCCACCCGCTGGCATTCCCAGCCTCAAGGCTCCCTCCACACTGAAGGGGATCTCATGGGCAAGCAACAGGATGCTGTAAAAGCTCAACACCTGAAAGATCCAAACACAAGTGCTGAAACAGTATGGAGGGCACACGGGGCAAAGGTTTCACGACGCGGGCCTGGCAATACCTCCTTACACATGATGCTGAAGGCACAGGCAGCAGATGAACGAGTTGGTCAACGGTACCTCACCCAATGAAAACTACTGTGTACCAAGGGTCATACTGTTGACCAAATGTGAAGGCAAATTTCAGAATGGGAGGAAATATTTGTAAGTCATATATCTGGTAGGTGATTAGTGTCCAGAATACACAGCAAATCCAGAGAACAAAACTGTAGCCGGAAATCCACCCCCTAGCCCCCACCCCCAGCCACTATGCTTCACTGCCCAGGTGATAGTTACCATTGCAGTTCTGGTTGCTTCTGCTTCTCAGCAATGGCTGATTGCTGTGATGTATACTGGGAGAGCCAATCAAAGGCAGCCAAGTATTCGACCTCGGTACGACCACCCCACCCCTTGCAACCCCATAAAAACCTGATATACTGGCAAGGATCCGGATCAGTGCCCATCGACAAAAAATAAATCTGCCTCCAAATCCTGGGTGATGTTTTGATGTTTGTGCTTGCTGTTGCCAAACCATCTAATTAAAAATTGACAAAGGATTTGAATAGACATTTCTCCAGAGAAGACATTCAAATGGCCAACACACACACAGGGTGCTCAGCATCACTAATAGGGAGACACAAATCAAAGCTATGTGAGATACCACTTCACACCCATTAGGACTGTTACAGTAGAAAATACGTGAAACAACAATGAGTGCTGAGGACACTGTAAAACAGAAATCCTGTGCATGATTGGTGGGAATGTAAAACTCCAGTAGCTCTACAAAAAGTATATAGTGTTTCCTGAGACATTTTTAAATGAAAAAAATCTTTTTAAATAGAGTTAGGCATGATGGTATACACCTATAATCCCAGCACTCTGAAAGGCTGAGGCAGGAGAATCACAAATTCAAGCCAAGCTTAGGTAACCTGGTGGCAAAGTAAGACCTTAGTTAAAATTTAAAAAGGGTCAGGCAGAGCTGCAGTACAGCTCAATGTGAAGGCCCTGGGTTCAGTTCCCCAATGCCCTGGGCGTGGGAGTGTCTTTCTTTTTCAAGAAAAAAACAAAGAGATGAGGACACAGGTGTTGTGGGCGGGCCCACAGGTCCAGGAAGAGGGCAAGACAGCCTCTGCAGAGCCTTGCCACGGCATCAGGGCCAGGGGTACTGGTGCTTGGGCCCGGACCGCAGAGAGGGCAGAAGCAAGGCAGAGGACATGGAGTGACTCTCTGTTACCCAGCCGGGCGCCCTGGCCAAGGATGTGATGGTCAAGATCTTGGAGAGATCCAGGTCTCCCCACAAGCAGGAGGATTCTGAGACCTTCTTTCTTTTTGTGGGCACAGATCCTTAAAGGTGAGGCTTTGAAGACTATGCCTCAACAAAAGCAGACCCAGGCTGGCCAGTGCATGAGGTTTCAAAGCATGGGTCACTACTGGGGACTACAATGTTCACTTCATTCAGGCTAAGTACTGCAAAAGGAGGCAGGTATTTCCATACGAAAGGCCATTACCCTAGCTTTTCATCATCCCAGTGAAGTGAGGCTACTGTAGAAACAAGTCCAGCAAGCCTCATGCCCTCCGTGTAAGGCCACCAGCTGCTGTAGCTCTGTGCTGATGCTCCTGATCCCCACCCATAAGGGTACTGACAATGTCTTGGGTCTCATGTCTAAGAAGCTGCTGTCGCTGGCCAGTAGTGAGGACTACTGCACAGTAGTCCTGGGGTTCACCTGCCCCTTGCAGCTTTGCCTTTGACAGCACCTCCAAGATCTACCACTACAGAACCCCAACCCCTGGAAAGAGACCATGTTCACCACGCCTTCCTACCAGACTAGATGTAAAGATCCACACCACAGCCTTTGTGCAAAGCACTCCAGATGTATCGTTTTCATATAAGTAAAATTAAGTAAATTAATTAGGACCAAGACAACAGAATTATCACATGATTCATCAATTCCACTTCTGGGTATATGCCCAAAATAACCGAAAAGCAGGAACACAAACAGGTGTTTCATATACATTTCTTTACAATAGCCAAATGCAAACCTATCCCCAACTTCCAATGATTAATGAATAGTGTCAGGGGAGCAAATTCTGACATATGATTACACGAATCAACACTGAGGATACGATACTAAGTGAAGCAAGTCAGTCACAACCAGACAAATATTGTACTGCAAATTTCCACTAGTATGAGGTACCTAGCAGTCAATATAGAGCGCCTCCCTGGTTAAGCAAGGTTTCTTTTTATATGTGTGTCTTCTGGAGACAGGGTCTTGCTGTGCTGCTCAGGCTGGCCTTAAACTCACTTTGTAGCCCAGGCTGGCCTTGAATTTACAGCAATCCTCCTGTCTCAGTCTACTAAGTGCTCAGGTTATAAATGTGCACCACCAGGCTTGGTTCCATGCAAAGTTTCTGAATGAACAAGTGGAAAATAAAGGAACATTCCTCTGCAATCCTTCAGGCTATACCTGAAGAGAACCTTGAATAACCCTTTCCGGGATTAGAGATGAAATGGAAGTCACCAGACAGAGAAACAGAAGCCCTGGATTCTACTTCTTGCTTTATCACTGGGCAGGTGTGAGACTTTGCCTACTCAGGTTCTCTGAGTCTCATGTTTAACATCTACAGGAGAAGACGGATAGATGAAGGGGAGATGAATTCCCATTTACAGAGCGTGTACTCTTCAGTAGGAACTATACAAAAGTGCTTTTCACAGCCACTTAATTTTCATTTGCTTCTTAGGACATTTCTAAGAAGTAGACATTTTGTTCATCTTTGAGACAAATATATTAGTCTCAAAGGACTTACCCTGGTAAAATAGCTACTGTGTGGCTAAAAAAGGAGGAAAGCAAATCAGTCTGCCTCTGAAATGCTATATATGTCTCCAAGCACTAGGTTATAGTATTCAAATGCGAGGTCTCAGATATTTTATAATAAAAAAAATTAGAGCTTCTCACAATACTGATAATACTAAAATGGCACCAGGCTTGTCAATCCTACTTTTCTCTAATAAAACAATGCTCTAAGGTACTGGGCCTGGTGACAGGACTGGAAGATGCATTAAATACTAGCATTTTCAAATGGCGGGGGTACCCTTTCTGGAGAGAAGTCAGAACTCAGGGAAAGGCAGCAGCGGTGGTGGTGGTGGTGGTGGTTATAGAAGTGGCTGCCGAGGGATGCAGAGGTGATGAGGACAGGGACAGGAAAACAGGAAGGGGAGATGAGACTCACTGGGCCCGGCTGAGGGAGGATGACCAGGGACCCAGTACCCGGATGGGCAAAGCTGTGGGCTAACGGCGCCACACAGATAGCATCACTGGGCCAGTAATACCAGTTGTGGCTGGGAAGTGGGATGGATGACTCATTCCTCTGGGAACTGAGGGGGTTAAAAGAGAGCTCAGCCTGGGCCTGAAAGCAGGAGAGGGGGAGACTAAGAAAACAGTGACCCCACAGTTCTGAAAGGAGGGGCTTGCTGACTGAGAGACAGTGATGACAGGCAGTGCATGGAACAGAGTCCTGAGTGCTTTCAACCTGTGCCAAGCTACCTGAGACCAAGCTGTACTGAACTCTGGGGGAGACTAGTCTGTGTATATGGCTCTCACAAACTGTGTCATTTTATAGTACTAAGTATTATGCTGAAGACACCTAATTGCATGCAGTATTTGATCAAACACGCTCGTGAATATGGTTGCATCCAACTCCCATGACAATCCATGCATCATCACTTTTCACGTGGCAAAATTATTTGCTCCACATCAGGAAGTGCCAGGTTGATCTGGCTCTGGCATCTAGGTCTTCCTTCCTGGATTCTCCGTGTGGAAACAACCTTTCCTTTTAACAGACTTACAGCTCAGGAATGAAAGTACAAAGGCATAAAAAGACAGTTAAGGGACATCCACTGAACTGGAAAGAAAAACTCAGAAACTGGAGGAAATTTTAGAGAAAGGCTCAAGGTTGCTGTAGACTGGACTGGGAAAGGAGTTACTAAGCAGAAACAGGGAAAAGGGTGAGGCTTCAAGGGGGGTCCGCACCTGGCCAGGCCCAAGCTCTGGGGTTGCAATGTGATCACTGGACGTACACTTCCTGTTGGCATTGTGCCACACGCTGAGATACCCATGTGAACTCAAAATGTACTCTGTGACCAACAATATCAAGGTTACTCACTGATAGGAGTGGGGAGGGGGTTCCGTCTGATCTGCAAAACAGGAGGAAGTAGAGTGATGTCTCAGTCAATCACTGAAATGAAGAACCTCCAGTTTTTCAAACTCTGTCATATTCCCAAAACAGAAGAGGGTGGAATCTGCCTCTCATTTGGCAGGTGGCTAGAAAGAGAGGGCTAGCAGGAAAAAGGGTCACCAAAAGGTCCATTTTACAGCACAGGCCCAGTAAAAAGAAAAATCCAACAGGGTGTGTTTAGTTTCTTACTCCACAATTTCATATTTACTCTCCAATGTCCAAGCTCTGCTGTGTATACTACACACATATCATAAAAAAAAAAAAAAAAAAAAATGTGATATGGGAACCCAAGGAGAATCTGCAGAGTGCTGAGGCAGCATACCTGGCAGCTGCTAAAACAAAACTTCAAAGATCAGGCTTCTTTGAAAAGCCATCGGGCAGGACCCCACCCACTCCCTCTGCTAGCCACAGCTTCCCTGGGAGCCAGTACACGTAACCACTTCCGCATGTTTGGCTCTGTTCCCCAGGTTTGGCGCAGCTCAAGAAGCAGCGTCTGGACTGCTAGCCAGGCAGGTGGGGGCGCGGTGGGGGGAGGCAAGACCTTCCCAATAGGCAGCCATAGGGCTCTCAGGAAAGAAAGTGCTGGTGCTGGGACCCGCGCTCCAATCCCATCTCTGATTGGGTAGGCTCTACTAGTGTAGAGGTTCTGGCCTTTGGAGATTTCCAAGGTGTTCAGGACCTGCCTCTTTCAGCACCACAGTCATTTCAAAACTGCATCTGTGATAAACCTCAAGATTGGAAAAAAAAAAAAAAAAAGCAGTTCAAGATCCAAAAAGGTTACCCAAGAATATGCCATTCTTAGAAACTAATTTCTTTTACTTTTTATTCACTGATCAAGTTCGGGTCTTTATCACATCTTCTGGATCAACACTCCAGTGCTGTGCTGTTCAGTGGTAACCACGAACCATATGTGGCTTCTTAGCAACTGGCTAATGTGCCTGAGAAGTTGCATCTTTCATTTTACTTAATTTTAATTAACTTAAATCTAAATGTCTGCAGAAGGCTCCTGGCTGCCCTATTGGACAGTCCCGGTCCAGTCAGGCATCCACTGAACTTTCACTGAGTACTCTGTGTGATTGCTATCTTCCAAAAGCTTGCAATCTAACATGACAGTAAGACAAGTACACAAACAAGTATAAAAAGGAGTGGTGAGTGTCAGAGAAGAGGAAAACAAAGGATAGGAGAACTTGGAGTAGGAAGATGGTGGCCTGACATAGTGTGTAGCCCTCCACATTAGCTACATAAGTGGGATACCAGGAAGTCCATTCAATGAAGGACATCTAGCAGACAGAAACTACTAAAAAGAATATCAAAAGGTTGAACATCACAGGAACATCATCATCAAATGCTATGATGTCCTGCTCAACAAATACGAAAGGCTGGGAGTCAACAGACCGTCTTGCCCTGTGGTTTCAGACGCCCTTCCACTCTCAAGTAGCTTTCTGAAGCGCTTCTTAAAGACTCCTATGGGTTGGGCAGAGTGGGGAGAAGGATGGGAAAAGAAAAATTCTCTATTTTTTTTCTTTTTTTTCCACAGCCTACCTCTGCTGCCCAGACTGGGAAGGATGTCTTACTTATAAACCATTTTTGATCTAAGGGGAGCAACACGACATAGTAACAGAGATTAGAGGGAGAGGAAGAAGGAGGACAGACCCGAGACCTCTTAGCTCTAAAAGGAGCCTAGAAGTATTTTCTTTCACCAGGGTTCAGATCACTGTGACAGAAAGGACTACACATCCTCTAGGAATAACAATTTGCCCTTTTCCAGAACTTCCTTTGAATTACATCTCTTAGGAGCATGAGTCCAGTGAGTGAAGAGGAGAAAGATGAGAAATCCTAATATGGTCCATCCATGAGATGGAGAGTTCAGGAAGGATGCGTGCAGCTGAGCCCTGCAGAAGAACAGACCATCTTTGCATTCCCCATCCATCCATTTGTTCCCTTACTTAACATGCTCCTTTGTGTTTCCTGTTTAATAAGGCACTAAATACAACAGAATTGCATCCTACATTTACACTTCAGTGAAGTAGTAATGAAAGCAAAGTGTAAATGAAGAGCATAAGACCTGTAGGACAGTTATATGCAACAGTGGTTATAGGGAAATATATTTAATTCATTCATTCATTTTAATTTTGATATTAAATTTTACCTTTTAAATTAACTTTTTTATTCTAAATTGGCAAAAACTAAATAGTGTACAAACATGATGTTTTGAAATAGGTATGCACTGTGGAGGGGCTAAATTGAGATACTTAACTAATATGCCTGACCTTACTGGTGTGCACGCGCACGCTGAAATCTACTCTCTTAGTGCCTTCAAGTATATAATACATTGTTATTAATGGCAGCCACCATGCTGTATGATAATACCAGATGGTTTGAAACTGAATATGTGCAAAGAACTAACTGGGAAGGGAGACAGGGATCACAGGCAGGAATTCACCTTGGGAATTCAGCCAAAATAATTTTTGTTGTTGTTATTTTCCAGACTGTAGTGTGTTAGAAGGTATTTTTTTTTTCTTTCCTGAAAGTTTTTGTTTTCATTTTCCAAGTTGACAAAATATAAGCCCACTTTTTTTTTTCTTTTCTGTTTTTCAGTGCTGGGGATTGAACCCTGAGTGGTGAGCTTGTTAGGCAAGTGCTCTATCACTGAGCTGTACCCTGGCCCTTAACATAATACAAATATTAAAAACATTTAGAATAAACAAATCAGAAACATTTAGAATTAAGAGGCAAAAATGAATTATGCCATCCTACTAAGTTATGTTCTCCAATTTATTCTTATGGATAATAAATCCAATATTTTGCTGTTACTCTGAATTTTTCTTATTAGTCTCTCATTTAATTGTGAACGTAGAGGACAGAAGTGTGTGATTAACAAAACTTCCCAAGCTCCAACACAAACTCAGACCTCCTAGCTACAGGACTCAAAAATCTCCATTACAAGCACAGCCACATTGATGTCAACTTTTATCACATAAACCCCAAGGTTGTGTGTTGAGCAACATCTTCCTTCAAGCAGAAACATTCTGCTTTAGCCACATGGGTTCTTACTGTCCTGTAAGGTCCCATAAACACCTTGCTCATCATTTGTCCTTTCTCCCTGTCACCTACTCTTAGCCTGTGTACAATCGAAGGCTGAATGTAAACTCTCGTTTATACTGTTCCTCTACAGAGCTTTATGTTTCCAAGTACCTTTTCTAAACTGTGAATTCTCCTGAACCCAAATACAGCGTTTTAAGGACCTACTTTGCATTTTTATGCAAAAAGTTAAACAAAAACACAAGATGGCACTCTCTTCTCTTAGTGACCTGTCCACTCTAACTAAGAGAGAAGTCAGAATCACAGTTTTGGCATTTTCACTGACCCTCACACAGTTTGAGGTATCTAGTAGTTTTGCAATTATCTATTAATTAATACCATCAACCTTTTAGCCTCTGAAACGTTGCCTAATATCTCCCAACTCAACACTCTGCATTTAGGAGGTTCATGTTAACAGTTGAGGGATAACATTATTCTAATGAATGTCAGCTGAAACCCTTTCTCACCTGGAATATTACTTACCACCAACTTCTCCTTCCCTTTCTCAGATATTTCAATCCACTAAATATTTGTTGAAGAAGGTAACAAAACTTTTTCTTTTTTGGATACAGGGTCTCACTATGCAGTTCAGACTCATAGTGATCCTCCTGACTCAGCCTCTCCAGTGCTGGGATCACAGGCATGCACTACCACACCTGGTTTCTGTGGCCAGCACTATGCGCCTGGGATTTTGGGGCTGGCACAGTATATGGTAATGGGGATCAATCCCAGGTCCTTGCACTTGCCAGGCAGGCACTTAGACCACCGAGCTATCTCCCCAGCCCAGCAAAACCTTGAGCTTATATTTTAAATGTCAATACTGAGTTCAAGTGGTTAATAAGCTATTTGACAGCACTATATAATCCAGCCAAGGTCTTTCACCTACTCCGTTCTCCTCGGTACAAATTAGTTGCAAGAAGGAATGTATTGTGTGATTTTCTCCAGTCTTCAATTACATCTCACTTATTATCCCCCTTCATGGCTTCTTTACTTCTTGTGCCAGAAAATCTGGTTTCACCCTAAAGTCTTCTAACTCACACTCATATTGCTGAGATACACCCCTATTCCACTGTCATCATCAGAAGGCTGTAACACTGATTCCTATGAACCAGGACAAAGCCAAGTTAATATAATCTTAGCCTGATAATTGATGAAAGCCATGAAATGTCCCTTTACTACTTCTGAGGCTTAAGAATCATCCAATTAGGTTGAGTTTTACTATTACTCATAATGAACACCCGAGATTGCCAGATGCCCTGTTCTCAATTAAATTACTGTAAGTAGGTATTCCTGCTTTCCCAGCGAGGATACTCTGATATAGCAAAAATCAATTCTAAAGTAGACCTAGTACAATTGTCTGGTATGCTTTATATGCTCTTTGGCCTATGAGTTTGGTTTTCAATCTGTATATATGATAATAAACTTTATAAGGTCTTTAAATAATTGAATCTGATGCTAGGAAACTAAAATGGGGGAAAAGGAAAGGGGGGAAAAAGAATTGACATGTGTTATGTACACGTACGAATTCCCTACAGTGAATATAATCACTGTGTGTCACAAACATTATTAATAAACGTTAAAAAAAAACTAAAGTAGGTATGAACTGTGTGATGCAACAGATGTCCTTTTTTGAGGCAAAGTCTTGCTGTATAGTTCCGGCTGGCCCTGAACTCAAGCAATCCTGCCTCAGCCTCCTGAGTGCTGAGACTTCAGGTATACACCACCATGCCTGGGTATGATTTTTTTTTTTTTTTTTTTGGTGGCACTGGGGATAGAACTCAGGACCTTGCACTTGCCAGGCAGGCGCTTATGCTGCTGAGCTATTTTGCTGGCCCCCAGGCCTATGTATGGATCAGATTTCTTATTCCAGTTTAATCCTATTTTATTTTATTTATTTTGAGACATAGTCTCACTATGCAGTTCAGGCTGGCCTTGTGCTCACTTTTGTAGACCCCAGGCTAATCTCAAACTCACAGTGATCCTCCTGACTCAGCCTCCCAAGTGCTGCGATTAAAGGTGTGTGCCACCATGCCTGGTTCCAGGACCACACGGTGGACACCCACATCCGGGGCTGAGATGGTGCACCTGGGCAGCCTGGGCTGAGATGGCGCACCTGGGCAGCTGGGGCTGAGATGG
>NW_004524583.1:11007699-11022124 GCF_000260255.1 Octodon degus
CCTGGGCATTTGGGGCTGAGATGGTGCACCTGGGAATCTGGGGCTGAGCCTGCATAGCATGTGGGGCTGAGTATCAATCTCAGGTCCTTGTGCTTGCCAGGTAGGTGCTTGTGCCTCTGAGCTACTTCTCTGGCCCCTTTAATTCAATTTCACATTTCTCTTTTTAAGGAGTGAAACTAAGTTATGAACAAGTTACACTAAAATTTTGCTCCTCATAGCAGCTACAAGGGAGAGAAGACCTTTACTCATTTTCAGAAGCTATAGTTCTGTTGTTTTATTAAAGTATAGATGTGAGAATTTTTTTCCTTGTAGCCTCTTAACCCTAAGACTTAATTTTTTAATTTATTTCAATTAATTAATTACATTTGTTGGTACATTTTAGGCAAACAGAATGATCACATAAAATGTACCTGTGCATGACATAACTTTTTTTAAAAAGCACTGATTTTTTAGCTGTATTTGGTCAGTAATACACTGGAAGTCTTACAGCTAAAAGGACAGGAAGGCAGGATGAGGTCTCTGGTTAAAGGCTCAGGAAAGTTGGCTGGCTTCTCCCAAATCTGCTGAGTCAACACTAGGTAAGTGTTAGTAAATCATCACTTTCTGTAGAGGAGGCAGAGAGGAGAAGAAGACAGTGTTTCCCTCCCCACTGAGGTCCTTTCTAAGCCTTTTCAGGGGTGGTAAACACATTAACTTGAAAGGATAGAAGCTCATAGAGAAACCTAAGAGGAAAATTAAATTGAATTATGAATGAGAAAACTCAAATATGAATTTGGCCCTATCTGTAGGATTCAACCAACTTCAGATCCACTATTTACCTATTTACACTGTGTGTGTGTGTGTGTGTGTCTGTACTAGGCATTATAAAATAGGGATTTAAAGTAGATGGGGAAATGTACATAGCTTATATGCAAATATTATATTACTTGTATAAGAGACTTGTAAGACACTGAAAATTTGGTACCTGCTGGTGTCTATGAACCAATCTCCCTGTCATGCTTGAGGTAGAATTGTAATTTCCTGATTCTGAAAAAGGGGTCTTACTCAGTTTTGTATCTGTCATTTAGGCCTCTTCAAACCAAAAATACTCATCAGTTTTGCATACCAAATTATACAGTGAATAGTTTAAAAATCTAGGATCTTGTCTCTAACAATGTCACACCTATGTTCATCCCGAGGAAATGTAAGGGAGTTTATCTTTGATACTTTCAGGTGATGTGGAGCAACAGAGGCAAACTAAACTGGAAAAACTAACTGGAATACAAAGCAATGTCTGACTTGTGGGTAAGAAAGACCCGCCTCTTTCTCTTGTGATACTAGGCCTTGAGTTCCCAATCTTACTTTCCACAGCTCTGCAGCGTCTGCACAGCTATCTGTGACACTGCCTAAGTTACCATAGTTCCCTCAATGGACAGAAGTCACTCACTGGGGCTGAGGCACAGACATGGATATCACAGAGCTCGCTTAGTGAGTGTGCAGCTGCACAATCTGTGGCAAAGCTTGAACTGACTGGGCTCTAACTCTGGGGAGGCCGTGTGAATAGAGGAACTCACACAGACACATTGGCCTTTACCTCCCAGGAGCTGGTGAAAAAAGCCGGTGACCCCAGGGGAAGGGAACGGTAGGAGCTGGGATTCAGGAAGGGGAAGGCCAGGTTAACTCATGTCTATGGGAAAGAAGGCCGGACTCTGGACATGAAAGAGCTGGGGTTCCCCCCACCCCCATTGTGCTCTTTGGCTAAGAAGTGTTGTTTATGTAACAGGATAAAGTATAAAATTATAAACTCCAAACTCCTCCAGAGAAAAGCTCTTCCAAAGTTCGACCCCCAGGATGGATGGAAAATATGAGTGTTTATTGGCTGGGACATCGAGCTGCAAGGGAAATTTCAACATTCAGATGATAGCAGAGAGGAAGGGCCTGTTGTGGAGAAAGAAGTCGCCCTTCAACAAAGAGGTCAGGAAAGGAAGAGCTCCTCGCAGGCCCAGCTCTGCAGCCTTCTGTCCTCAGCAGGGAAGGTGGCCTCCTAGGTTCAGCGTATGCAGGCACGGAACAGTGGCCACTTTTACCATAACAGGGAGCTCAGCCAATTGGTGTAGCAACCCCACAACTCAGGCGAGTCTGATTCTGAGTTAGTTTAATTTTCTTCTCTCCCTCCCTCCCTCTTTCTCTTCCTTCCTTCCTTTCTCCCTCCCTTTTTTTTTTTTTTTTTGGAAAGGGAACTAAATTATACCAAAACAAGGCAACATGCTGGCTACTTTTAGATATATAGCCTAGTTTATTTTTTTTTAAACTCAACTTTATTTATTTATTTAAATTTTATTTATTTGTGTGTGTGTGTGTGTGTGTGTGTGTGTGGCCAGCTCAGCCCACCAGGGGGCGGGGCTGGCTGGCATGTGGTGCTGGGAGATTGAACCGCGGTCCCTGTGCTTTGCTAAGCTTGTTCTAAATAGGTGCTTTAGACCACTGAGCCATCTCACCAGCCCCTATAGCCTAGTTTAATCTCCAATAACCTACTGAATAAAGTATTATTATATGCATTTCAAAGATGGAAAGGTGTGGCTCAGGGAGGCTAAGTAACTTTCCAAGGTCACTCACTTAGCACAGCAAATCTAGGGCTGTCTGATTCTAAAGTCTTTCCCCCTCACCCTGTCCTACTACACTACGTCAATTTCCAGTGACCCCATTTTCCTATAAAGTTAACATTTTTAAAAAATATTTTTAAAATTTGTTTATTTATTTTGTGTGTGGCCAGCTCAGCCCACCAGGGGGCGGGGCTGGCTGGCATGTGGTGCTGGGGGAATTGAACCGCGGTCCCTGTGCTTTGCTTAGCTTAGCTTGTTCTAAGTAGGTGCTTTAGACCACTGAGCCATCTCACCAGCCCAAAGTTAACATTTTTTTTTAAAGTCAGAGTTTTACTATGCAGGTCAGGCTGTTTTCAAACCTGCTTTGATCCTTCTGCTTCAGCCTGCCTAGTGCTGGAGTTGCAGGGGGCAGTGCCACACCTGGCAGTTAACATACTGACATTAAAGGACTAGGTTCGGAATAGTTCCCTCTCACAGATGGGATGGAAGCAAAACCTTGCCATTTTGGTCAGTGAACAATTTTTGTGGAACTGTGGGGTTCTCTTTTAAATCTTTATAGTCTACTCTCTTATTGCAATAAAAAGCACAAAGAAGGGGTATTTATTTATTTGGTACAGGGTCTCATTACTCAGCTCAGACTCATAGTGATTCTCCTGTCACTCTGCTTCCCCAACACTGGGATTACAGGTGTGCACTACCACCCCCAGTTTTGGTGGCTGGTTCTGCGTGGGGCTGACATGGCATGCAGTACTAGGGATCAAACCTAGGTCCTTGTGCTTGCCAGGCAGGTGCTTAGATCACCGAGCTATCTCCCCAGCCCTCTTTTAAACTACTTTTATATGTATAGTATAGGAATGTTAAGTGCATTCACATTGTTCCACAACAAATCTCTACAACATTTTCATCTTGCAAAACTGAAATTCTACACCCATTAAACATGGAATCCCCCTGCTCTCTTTCTCTAGCCTTTGGCAACCACCTTTCTGCTATTTCTTTTTTTCAGAACAGGGGATTGAACTCAGGCTCTTGCGCTTGCCGGGGAAGCGCTCATTCCACTGAGCCATCTCCCCAGCCCCTGGAGGGGGTACTGGCTCAGGATGCCTTCAGGGCAGGTCTGGTAAGACCTGAGGATCTTGGAATGGAACTACAGCATCATGAGCCTGACTTCTTTGTTTAAGCAGCCACTGAGCTAATGGGCAGGCCCCTATGTTGTTTCTATGATCCTAAGTCACTTTCGATATTTCATATGCATAGCTCGGTAATACTTGTCTTTCATTTCACTCCCTCTGTGATACTCATTGCCTACCTTATGTTGTAGCATACCATGTGACACGATCAAAGCCTTATGTATTCTTTCTGATACTGTTCTAATTAGCTGTACCATCAAATCTGATCTTTGTTTTATGCTGCCCAACACTGTTCTCTAGTTGTTTTGTGTCTGTATGGCTCCTTCTCCATACCAGATGCCAACCTCTGAGTGATTAAGTGTCACATCTTAAATGTCTTTAAGACTCTACCCTGTACTGAGAACATGAAAGGTTCAGTCTTAGTGGCAAGCCTAAGTGATCAGGGACTGCGACTCCTCAGCATCCACCACAATGTCTGACACATAAAAATGCATAGGACATCTTTAGCAAAAAGAAAAAAATGAACATGCTCAATGTTCCTAATGACTAAATGAAAATGAAAAGATGAGAAATGAGAGGCTCCAAACCTCCAACAATATATGTCTGAAACAGTCTAAATGGAGAAGAATATTAGGTAAACTGGAATCAGAGTCCGTGAAAAACATGTTCCTAAATATTGGACTCTTCATGACCTATTGCTGTAGAGTAAAAGGGCAAAGAGATAAGGTGACATCAAAAATGGCCTGAATTTCCAAGCCATCCCATTCCTTGGTAGACTTCCAACTTTGGCCACACAAATTTTCTCTAGCAAGTGGGTGCTGGCCAGACAAGCAGCCCATGCCGGTATCTTGTCCTACACAAGTAGGAACAAACTCATGGCTGTGCTCTTTTGTCAACTTCCCCTACTTTTAATATCGAGGAACAGACAAATCTCCTAGATGCGTGTGTGAAAAAGCCAGAGATGGATAAAAATAATTCAATGACAAATGCTGGAAAAACATACAAGAGTGTAGAAGCCAGACATTCGTGGGATTCCCTGACAGCTCCATCCACAAGGAAGGGCTGGACTGGAAGAAAACAGGACCTCAGGTTCCTGCCAAGCTGTCTGAGGCCCTGTCCTTCCCAAATCACTCCAACCAGCAGCCAAGACTTTACAGTAACCCTTCCAGGTCTCAAAGGAAAAATGCACTCTGAACCCAATGAATGCTGCTCCACAGAAGGCTGGCAGTCATGAGGAGATGCCTGTGTACATCAACTCTCAGCTCCTAATGACTCCCCATGTGCCCAGAAAGCAGATAATTAAAAGGCAGCTTGAAAAGTTCAACCTTTCCCATTGGCCAGACAACAGCTGAAATACCCAGGTATCAGCATCTAGAGACAGGAAACACAGCTGGGAGGAAAAAGAGGTCATAAACGTGGGGTACCTGCATTCCGGAGTCCCTGTTGTGTAACTGTAAGCTGGCCTTGCTTGGAGGTACACCTCAGGCTCCTTAACATGTGACTGCATTTGGCCCTAACTACTCTCTCTCCTGGAGAATGGCCTGCAATTAATCTCACTTATTACCTCTGAAAAGTAACAACAGCAGAATGGCTGGCCAAGTCCAACTCCAGAGCGTCTAGGGAACTGCAAGCTGCATGGCCAGGCCTCAGACTGTCTGGGCAAGTCATGGGCTCTCTGCCTTCCTCTCCCACAACAAAGCCTGAGCAGGGACTCCAGACAGACCAAAGGAACCAGGGGATTTGAGGAGCTGGGCTGAGCTCACACTGACCCAATGGGAGACGACAGCCCTGAGGCTACATTTGGAGTGGTTTCCAGTGGGGGGGGGGGTGGAGGGGAGAGAGAACAAGGTTGTCTGGTGAATACTTGTGTGAGCCATAAAACTGAGAACAATAGAAACACCATGGGGAAAGGAAAAAGAACACTATTGGCAGAGTTTTTGTGAGTCACCAGTTTTCATTCCTGTGGCTACCAAGTCACTGAATTCTCCGACACACAGTGATGAAAAGTACAGCAGCAATGGGATTCTCTTTATATCTCATTCCAGCTTACAGGGCAGCCTCTAGTTTGGTGAATTAGAATTTATCAGGACTGGAATCCACTGTTGCTATTGTAGAAAAACTAGTAAGAGCACCTTTTATTTACCTAGCCCCTACTCCAGGGAGATCAAAGTACTTTAAAAGCAACCTAAAAGCTCTTGAATCAGGCTAGTTTATATATAAGTAGGCTCACCCAATAAAAAGATTAAATTGAATAGCTTAGGGTCACTTAGTGTCAAAACCTGTAACAAAACTCACATCTCTTAAACTATGAACACCATATCCATTAAACTTAGTCACCCTTAATATCAAGGAGGAACAAGAGACTAAATAAATACCCACCAAACCTACCGTATAAAAATCAGGAAATCAGTACTGTGCACAGCCAGCACTGGACACATCTTGCTCTAGGGTGGGTTCCGCTGGGAATTCCACGTGGAACTGGAGCTCCCAAGCCGACTCTCCAGTTATCCTGGCAACCAGAGGTTGCCTAGGGACAGTGACAGATTTCCCAGGGCCACCCTGAACTGGAATGAAACCTGACAACTGGCCCTTACGTTTGACAAGGAAACAAAGCAAGGAAGGACTGCTATGGAGAGAACTGAGTGAAAAAAGAAGAGATAAGGGGACTTTGTGAAGGTGCACTTTGGCTGCGGCAGCTCTGAGTTAAACTGTACAATGTGCCATTATGACCCAGCCCCCTCAACAGTCTGGCTGGGTGCAAGCCGCTCACAGTGCTGACCTCTAGGTCCCAGTTTTATTTTGACAGATCCATCTGGGCAGCTTCTGTCTCATTACTAACAGGTGCTATAAGAGAAAGCTTTAAACTGAGCTACAGGGGATGAAGAGATGGCTCAGTAGAATAAGCACTTGCCTGGCAAGCACAATGGCCTGAGTTCAATCCCCGGTTCTACCAATAAATAAATAAACAAACAGCTATAATTTTTATTAAAATTATTTATCCTCATTTCATCTATAAGCATAAAATTTGCTACATTTTTTCCTCTACTTTTCTAAAATATGTACTTTGGAAAAATTCTTTACAGTATAGGAATGTCTGTAGCCTTGTCAAATAGACTATTCAGGATCACAGTCAAAATGTTCTACAATGGAACAAAGCTCTGATTTTTAGATGGAGAATAAAGCTGTGTGTTATAAATGGAATCTTTTTTACAACTTACGTTTCAGGAATATTGTTACAGCATCAATTATAAGTCACCAAACAATAGACTTCTCTTGTGAAGAAAACTATGTGGAGGAGATCCTGTCTCAAAAAAGGCCTTCTTCATCTTAGTTCCCAACTCTCAATAATTCTCAACTGAGATGATTCTTTTTACTCCAACCACAATGGTCATGGGTTCAAAGGGCGTTCATTATGTTTTTATTGCTTCTTGGGTTGGGTTTCTGATTTTCCAATGAGCTCCTTAAATAATAACTCTGACACCAACAGACACTTTGACAAAAATGAGGCACTTACTCCTGGCCCCGGGCTTCAGTCCCCTCCCAAGAACATGGCAGCACATGGCAGCATGTAAGAGGCAGAGGCTGGAAGTCCTGGCATAGGTAGGGACTCACTGGGACACTGTGGCAGAGCTTCTTTCTGTGACAGGACTGGATCTCAATGGCCAGGAGACTTGCTGTGACAAGCACATTTCTCTAACTCATTTGACTCAGGTACTGATGAAACTTAATCCATACTCTATAGCTATTAAAGCAACATGTGTTGGGAACAACTCATTTCTTATATTCTTAATACAGAAAAACCTAAAATACAGAGTGACACCAGAATTCAATACAGTGTACCTCGGTAGTGTCCCTAATTTTCTGATCAAGAAGATTATGGGGCCAAAGAGGAAAGTGATCGATGACGTAGAGTGTGCCTAAGGAGAGTCACATGGGGAGAAGACACTCTCTCAGGCTTTCACAGAGAGCACATTGGCCAAGCAATGGCCGTGACTCATCCACATGGCTGCACTGACAAAGGTTCTACAATCTGAGGTACAGGATCTCAGGATAAATCCTGAGGGCATTTCACTGACCTTCTCAGACCAAAAAGCTACAACTCTTGTTGCATAGGTCCTGCTTTACCTTGGTCTTAACCATCCAGTAGAAAAGTATGAAGACGAAATATAGGAAATAAAGCCATGCTGTTAAGCTGAGCTGTGGGGGACTCAGGTTAACAATTTCTGACATTGCCAGTTAAACAGAAGACCCAATGCTATTATGGGCTACTGGACTCTTTTAGAATATTTTGCTGAGTTTACACACCTATAATATTCAGTAATGGAACTTAGAAAAAATGGGGTATACCTATGAATGTCCATTTTGTATCTGTGTATTCAAAGAGGTTGGGATAGATATATAGTTGCATTCTCTTAATGAATAGAATGATTTGTTCTAATGGTGTTTGTAAATAGGATCACAAGTCCGCATCTTGTACAGCAATTAACCACTAAGAAGAATATATGCAGTATATTATTTGTTGAAACTGTACTTCCGATTTGATTTGAAACTGTCTCATTGCTGTTTATCAATAAAACTTTGAAAAAAAAAAGAATTCAATACAGTGGTTTCTTTTTGAATTCAGAAGTTGCTTACTTTATGGTCAAAATTTACTTGGATTTTGTCCTCTATCCTTTCCCTCAGCTACATAAAGGAAATTTCCCTCTACTGGCCTAGTGAGGCTTCCCAAGGAGACTGAGTTTAATTATATAACCTAGGTGAAAACATAAAAACAAATAATGGCAGCCAGGCATGGTGGTAAGTGCCTATATTTCTACACTTGGGGATGCTGAGCCAGGAGGATCACAGGTTCATGCTCAGATTGGGTAATTTAGTGACTCAGTGGCCTATGGTATAGTTTAGGTCTACAGTGTCCCCAGAGGCTCATATGTCAGAGACTGGGCTTTGGGGAGGTGACTGGGCCATGGGATGCCTCTACTTAGTGGGTTAATCCACGGACTACCCACAGCCCAATGTGCTGCTTGCTGATGAAGCAGTGTACTGCATGCACAACCTGAAAGGATGTTCTCACTCTCTTCCTGGCTCCATGATGTGAGCAGCTATCCTCTGCCAACCCTCCCAGCAGGCCCTGCTGGCCTCAGAGCCAGCCAACTATGGACCAAAGTCCCCTAAAAAACCATCAGCCTTGGGGCTGGGGAGATGGCTCAGTGGAGTAAGTGCTTCCCTGGCAAGCACAAGGGCCTGAGTTCAGTCCCTGGTTCTGCCAAAAAAAATAAAATAAAATAAAACCATCCACCAAAATAAGTGCTCCTTCCTTTAAATTGCGGGTGTTGGACATTTTGTTTCAGCAGTGAGAGGGTGACTGAGGCACCCTTTTTGAAAATTAAACATAAGGAAACAAAGGGATGGAAATGTATCTCAGTGTGAAGGTCCAGGGTTTATTCCTCAGTAGTTTAATAAAAAGGAAAAACCAAATAAAACTCCCATAAATATGGCCTTGAAAAGTATAAAAAAGAACTAGGAGGCAAGGACAAAATGTCAAAACTCAGTACATGAAAATGTTGATCAGAAACAAAGATTAAACATTGTATTGGGGAGATAGCTCAGCAGCACAGTGCCTGCCTGGCAAGTGTAGTTCTGAGTTTGATTCCCCGTACTGTACCAAAACAAACAAACAAACAAACAAACAAACAAACAAAAAAACAAACAAACATAATATCAACTCTAGTTCTTGTCACCCAGACATGATTTTCAGAGATTTCCTTTTCTTACTTTCCTCTAAGCTGTTTTACAAATAAAAGGAGGCCCTCTTATTCACATGCTGGATGAACCACCCACTACTGCCTCTGTTGCAAACTTGAATTGCGAATGGCTTGCCTGGGGAGCAGGCTCTTCCTATGCAACCCACATGTCAACTCCAGGGCCCCTCACATACCTGCTTCCAGGGGGGCTGCAGAGGTTTTCAGGGGCATGGGAGTCAGACTGTATTGACCACGCTGGACCACTGGGACTGATGACAGGGCGCAGGGTGGGAGGAGTTGAAGCACTGCTTCTGTTTATGGCACCACTTGCTATGTTCAGGTTTGCTACCTAGAAAAGAAACAAGGGAGATCACCTGATTTTACAGAGTTTTGGAAGAGCGTCATGAAAATTATATGGGGACAATCAGGTAAAGCTCATCTGAGCTGAAGCAGGGGTGTGGGTGGAGGGAGACAAAAGCAAGCAGGAAAGACTGGCCTCTGCACAGAGCGCACATTGGTAGGCAGGTCCAGCTGCATGTTAACAAGTGCCTAATCTGCTCCTATGTGTGAGGCATAGGTTGCTAGTTGCAGCCCCAAAAAAAAACCAAAAAAAAAAAACCAAAAAAAAAAAAAAAAAAAAAAAAAAAAAAAAAAAAAAAAAAAAAAAAAAAAAAAGATGAATCACAACCAAGGATTTTGGCTAGCCTGGCAGCTCAGCCGAGTTTGATCCCCAGTGTGCTGTGCCAGCCCTGTCCCCAAGGCGTGCTGAGACAGCGACTGAGACTGGGTGTGGTGGTGTGCACCTGTCATCCCAGCACTTGGGAGGCTGTAAACAGAAGAATCCCTATGAGTCCGATCTGTGTAGTGAGACCCTGAACACCCTGTACCTTGCCTTAAATACAGAAAAAAAAAAAGAAACAAAAAACCCCCCAAGGATTTACTTAGCATGTACTCTGCACCAGGCAGTGTCCGAAACTTGATAGCACATTTCCTCATCTGATAGTTCTAAAGTTCAACCGACTTGAGCTACAATTAATTTTTATGATATACACAACTCAGTAGTTTATAGAAAGAAAAAAGATGCACAGCTGATAAAATGAGGACTGATTTCAATCATTTATAAAGAAAAATATGATTGGGCAATTGAACATTTTAAATTGGCAGGGGCCATAAATCTAAATTATACACAAAACTGCAAATTGCAGAGCAGTGTGTTACAGGATACAATTTTTTTTTCTTTCTTTTTTTTTTTTTTGCGGCACCGGGGATTGAACTTATGACCTTGCACTTGCCAGGCAAGCGCTCATTCTACTGAGCTATCTCCCCGGCCAGGATACAATTTTTGTGTCACATTTCTATACTATAAGAAAAAAAGATTCAATAGGAAAAGGGGTGATGCTGCATATGTTCTTATACTCTTTTATGTGACTATAAATTAGATAGAAGCAGTCAATTAATTGGCAATACTGCACTTTGAGGGTATGATCTGGCTTCTAGGAGCTTTGTGAAAAAAATACAGATTAATAACAGAGACTATTAAATAGCAGCTAATATTTATTCAAATTTACTAGGTGCCAAGTTCTATGTAAATGAGTGTATATTACACAGATCTTAGGTCACTGTTTTTGTTTTTAATTCTTTGAGACAGGGTTTCAATATGTAATTAAAGCTGATCCATAGCAATCCTCCTGCCCCAGCCTCCCAAGTGCTGGGATTATAGGCATGCACCACCACCCCTGACTATATCTCAAATTAACCCAAATCTGATTATAAGGATTATTCTAATTTTTATTTTATAAAGAAGAAAGCTGAAGATTAGGAATGCACTGAGGACCTCGGACACAAGGCCGAAGCAGGGTTCGAGCCTCAGTCTTTGCGGCTCCACCACCCTCACGCCTTCTCACTAGCCTCCACTGTGAAGGAAAAGTGTGCACTGTCTGTATGGGAAAGGGGAGGTAAGTGGCTAAAACTACTGCGAAACAAAATGTTCTCAATTCCAGGAGGGCACACTATCCATTGATTTCTAAAAGAATACTTACTAGTGATATAGGAATGTGCTGATAGTTCCAGCAAAATATTGATAGTAAAAATCAATATGAAACTATATGGAGCAGATTAAAATTGCCTTACACACACTCACACATATACGCACAATGGGGGGGCACTTCTTAAAGACTGAAAATAAAGATCCCGAATATAAAGCATCTACTTCTCAGTGGTAACTTTCTTTCTTTCTTTCTTTCTTTCTTTCTTTCTTTCTTTCTTTCTTTCTTTCTTTCTTTCTTTCACTTACGTATTTGGTACAGGGTCTCACTATTCAGTTCTGACTCACAGTGATCCTCCTGCTTTCAGCGTCCCCAGCACTGTGATTACAGGCATGTGTCAACACACCTGGTCTTGGTGGCCGGCTCAGTGTGACCATGGGTGGGGCTGGTGCAGCATATTATGTCGGGGATTGAACCCAGTCCCTGTGCTTGCCTAAGCAGGCGTTTAGTCCACTGAGCTATCTCGCTGGCCGGGTTACTTATTTTCTTACACTTACTATATTCTCCAAATTATACTACACACATATTACTTTTACAATCCACACTATCTTTAAGCTGTTAGGGCAAATGCAGGTGTGAGGTCTGACCTGTCTTCCCCTCCTCCAGCCACCCAAAGCAGGGAGCACAGTAAGCTAAGGCACAGCACACCCACCCCGCCTGCTAGGTCACAGCACACCCACCCCACCTGCTAGGTCACAGCACATCCACCCCACCTGCTAGGTCACAGCACATCCACCCCACCTGCTAGGTCACAGCACATCCACCCCACCTGCTAGGTCACAGCACACCCACCCCACCTGCTAGGTCACAGCACACCCACCCCACCTGCTAGGTCACAGCACACCCACCCCACCTGCTAGGTCACAGCACACCCACAAAACATCACCTACTGCTATGGCTACAGACTCAGTTATTCTTGCTCCCCCCGTCTCCTGCCACCCTTTGCGTCACTCTACCTAAGCCTGCCTCACTAACTCCCCAGTGCTATCCAGGGAAAACCCAGCTCAATAAAACTGACTCAGACCCTCCTACAGGGTTACTGCAGGAGGCCCGTCTGGGAACCTCCAAATTCACCCACTGGCTGTGTTCTTTACTGGGTCATCACTGTTTACCAAACGAGGTGATGAGCTTAGAACCCAGGCAGTAGTGGTGAGATGAGAAAAGAAAGGATGTTCATGAGGAGCACAGTGATGTAAGACGCCCAGCATAGCTGCTGAGAAGACAAAAGGGATGAAGCTGAACACAGGCTTCTGAGAACGAGCCATCAGCAAACAGTGATTTAAGTAACCAGATGGGGGTGGGAAGTAACTCCCAATGAAAATGTTCTCCTACAAAACGCCCTAAGTACCTAATAATTTTGACATTTACAAAGGAATAAATTCTTGACTTTAAAACAATCTGAAAATTCCGAAAAAAGCCATTTTTAGCAATAATACAGAGTTTACTTCATAGTAACAGAAGCCCAGAAGTGAAAACAGCCCTGACCTATGTCTCCACACTAAAGTATTCCAAGTAGCTTTCTGGCCGGAAAACCTGTTTCCCCTAGGTTAGAAGCAGGCTTTGTGGCTATGTGGCCAGGATGGGCACACTAACTGTGCCCTTCAGGTGGACCAGACTTCAGCAAAAATCTCATGAGCCAACCATGGCTCAGCCCTGTCCTGCTTTCTGTAGGTCCGAGAGACAGAAGAAAAACTTACTGACTAAAGAAAAGGGAAGATACCTCTCTATGAAGGACTTCTTCCAGAAAGGCAACACTGGTCAGGACACGAGAGTGACACAGGCTCCCTGCAGGACTCAATGCTCTCGGACCCCACGTGGACCCCTCCCACTTCTGGCCCTGCTCACTCTTAATTTGAACATCAGGTCTTTTAAATATGATATAAGCTTCTTGAGCCAGCCAAATAACATAGCAGATTAAAGCGTCTGCAAGCAGGCGCAGGGGCCAAGGTTTCAATATCTGGGCCTGCTGTGCTGGCCTGGCCCCACCACCGGGGCACACTGAGACAGCAATTGAGACTGGGCGTGGTGGCGTGAGCCTGTAATCCCAGCTCTTGGGAGGCTGTAAACAGGCAGATCACTCTACAAATCTGATCTAGTAGTGAGACCCTGAACACCCTGTAGACCCTTCCCTAAAAATAAAAAATAAAAAAAAGAAACTTCTTGCAGCTTGTAGAGAGATTACAAAGTGAGAAAGATGTTTATGATGACTAACAGTTGTGCCACAGCCTTAATTAAAAAGGGTGAATACTAATTTATAGTGAAATAGCAGTAGAATAATAAATGTGCACATTGTATAAATGGCATAGTTTGGAAATTATTATATGGAGAGGATGAATGGATCTGGTGATCTTATGCAGAGCTGCCCCAATATAAACCTCAGCATTTAATCCTAACAGTTAACACATACTGAACACTCACTATGTTCCCTGTACTAGACGTCCTTGCATTCTGTTCATGTGCATGATCACAGCCCTAATCAATGCCTTGAAATCAGTTCTGTTGTTACCCTCATTCTATCAAAAAGGAAACCAAAGGCTAGAGAGGCTAAACAACTAGACAAAAGTCACACACAGTGTAGCAAGGCCAAGATCAGAGCACTGCTTGTCTCCCAAGTACACACGGCACTTTTCCCCCTAAATGATATCACTTAATATTTGCATCCTTATAGTGGGGGTGTCAGGCACACTGGGTTCTATACTTCCCTTCCTCTTTACTTCCTACTCATGGAGATACTGTTAAATCCCATTTTACAGATGAAGAAACTAAGGGTCACAGAGATTTACTAAACCAGGTATCAGTACTCATTATTTTAAAATCTATTTTTTAGATTAGATGTAGAGAGAAACAAATTCTAGTTACCTTTAATTATTAGTGATTTTTAAATATCAGTAGTCACATCTCAAATCCAAATGTAGTGAATATATAAGGAT
>NW_004524583.1:11022729-11043647 GCF_000260255.1 Octodon degus
AATATTCTATTATTATCCTATGGTTTTGTTTACATACTAAAACTACTGTCCCTACCTCTCGGCCCAGTGCTGTCTTCCTGAGACTCACAGTGTTAATCAAATTATTTCGGCCTGGCTTGAACACTACCTCAGCACATTCTTTACAGTTCTTTAAGCAGCCACCACAAACCCACTAGTAAGTGAAGGGAAATGAATCTATTTCTGCTCTTGAAGAGCACTGTCTAGCAGACTGTTTCTGTGATAAAAATGTTCTGTCATCTGCACTGCTCAATACTGCAGACTCCAGCCACATGTGGCTGTTGTACACTTGAAATGTGGTTGGTGTGACTGAGAAACTGGATTTACGTTTAACTGCAATTTTAAAAGTAAGATGTAGCTAGTGGCCAACACACCATTAGGCCTTCAGCAGATCTGATTGAGTTTTATGTTTGCAAATTTGCACCTGGCTGAGTTGACTCCACAGAAACTATCTGTAGATTAAGAATCCCTCTGGTCCTTCCTTTCAGCTTTCCAGCCTGTTTCAGAATAAGCAGAAGGAAATCACTGCAATAAAACAGATCCGAGCATCAATACTGGTCCTAGAATCGCCTTGTTTTGCCCAGAGAAGCCTAAGAACAGGGCAATCTCCCAGCACTGGGTCGGAGCATCATAAACGCTATGAGCTACTGAGCATTCTTTTGTAGAAGTTCCTTCCCTAACAGAACTGAGGGACGACACTTAGAGATGCCACCGTGCTGCATCTGCTGCACCGTCCACCTCCACCTCTCTAGGTAACAACAAAACCAGCTTTGGTCAGATAAAGAGAAAGTGCTAAACAATACTTGAAGGTGCCTCCTAGGCAGCAATGACAAATATTTCATTGCCCAAGAATAGGACAGCCTCACAGTACATAAAAAGCCCCACTTACAAAAGCAGCTCACCATTTTTGTTAGCAAAATGGGCTTAAAGGCTTTTTTTTTTTAGTACTGGGATTGAGCCTAGAGCCTCAAGTGTGTCAGACAAGCATTCTATCACTGAGCGTGAGAATTAGGCTATATTAAAGTGGAAGTCATGCCCAGCATGGTGACACAAACCTATAATCCCAGAACAATGAAGGAGCGTCACAAGTATGAGGTCAGCCTGGGCTACATGGTGAGTTTATTTATTTATTTATTTTGTATTTTAGGGAAGGGTCTACAGGATGTTCAGGGTCTCACTACTAGATCAGACTTGTAGTGATCCAACTGGTTTTTTTTTTTTTTTTTTTTTTGCGGTACTGGGGTGATCCACCTGCTTACAGTCTCCCAAGTGCTGGAATTACAGGTGTGCGCCACCACACCCAGGCTCAATTGCTGTCTCAGCACACCTCAGGGGTGGGGCCAGCAAGGCAGGCCTGGGGATTGAAACCCTGGTCCCTGCTTTAATCTGCTGAGCTATTTGGCTGGCCCTTACATGGTGAGTTTAAAGTCAGCCTAAACTGCATAGTGGAGACCCTGCCTCTCAAACCAAAAGACGAAGAGAAAAAAACCCAGAAGTCATAGCCATTAGGCCAACCGGCTTCTTATGACTAATAATTAGAATACATGCTACTACATGTAGGTTGGCCAACCCAAGTTGATGTTACTGGTCATAAGATAGATGGAACAGTTTGAAACCCATCTAACTTGTGGGTACTATGACTCAAAGAGCATGTACAATTACTAATGGGTATCCGCACACAAAATGCAACACACACGTGTAAGAAGCTTATATGTCTGTGTTTAGATATTTAAAATGTTCTTCCATAATTAATTTCTCTGAAAATATGATATGGTTCATTCTACTCTAATAATAATAACAACAAATTACATTAATACTTTCTAATTTAATGGATTTAGTTGGTTTCAGGCATTGCTTTAAGCACATTATATATGTATTAACTTAATCGCCAAGACATACAGATGAAGGAACTGATGTCAGGAGGTAATATAACTTGGTCAAGAACAAATAATCATTAAGAGCCAAAGGCTGGGGAGATGGCTCAGTAGAATAAGCCCCTGAGTTCAATCCCCAGTACCGAAAAAAAAAAAAAAAAAAAAAGAGTGCTCGGAATTCATTCCCAGCCTTCCTGATGTGGCTCTGCCCCGTGTCGCTCTGGCTGCCTTGAGCCACTGAGCCTTGCTACTCACAGGGTCAGCCTAGGGCCAACCACACAAGCTACCAGAAGCTCGTTTAGACTGCAGGCTTCCAGCTCATCCCAGGCACTAGTGAACTTGCTAGGGGATGGCAGAAATGAAAGGAGAAAGTAGGAAGAACCATTTACTGCTTTCCTCCGCAAGACTGGAGACTTGGGGGGTCTTCCAAGAAACAGCAGAGATGTCTTTGACGGGGAAGGAGATAAAACATGAAATAACAAAAGAGAGTGGGAAGAGAATAATTCCATGAGAACTGTTAAGTTTTTACTATTTTTCAACATTGTTAAGATGCTCAAAATTTAAAGTGAGTAGCGATTAACTATGCCTAAGATGCAAAAGTAGATAAGACAGTTTAGAATAAACCTCAGAAAAATTTAAGACTACTTGTTATGATGCCATAAGAAGTGGTGACTATTGGAGAAAAAAAATCAAAAAAGACATTTCAGCCCCAAATCAGTCAGCTTTTACCTATGCCTCCTCCACCCTGCTGCCTTAGCTGGTTAGTTCAGTGAATGCCAGCAGGAAATGCAGCCACTGGATCCTACCTCCACTATGCCTTGGGGTCTGCTTGGCAGATGTTTCACCCTTGCTCTCCTCTGCTCTCACTCTCCTAGAGCAGCTCATGCAGATGTTCCACTCCTGTTCCCTGCCTCATGTCCACTGCCAGAGTGACCTCAGTGCATTTTTTTTTTTTTCTGTTAGTACTGAAACACTGTTTATTTTAGAAGCAGCCTTCCAAAGAAGGCAGGTGAGCAAATATCTGAATGTGTGGGGTAGGGACACATTGCATGCATTCCATCTAGACAGGTGTTTAAATTACAGCAGGAATAAATACAGGTGATAGATGGAAAAGGGGGTAGGAGAAATAGAGGAGGAGGCCAGTTTCCGGTGCCTGGCCCGCCCAAGTGTTAGTGCTTGTTACTGCTGTTTGCTAAAAGGAGTGTTGCTGCCAATACTATAATTAAAATATCATGGTATTCTCATGATAGATTTCCAGAATGTACCCACATCCACCCAGATACATAAGCTTGTGGTATTCAAAGAAGGTCTGAGGACCAGACTAAGAAGATTATTCTTGCTGTGGTTGCAAGTTCTAGAAATGCAGTAGTCCTGAATGCTCCAAGAAATTTCAAAACTCAAAGACAATTCAATAAAGAATCAGCTATCACAGACAAGACCTTGGGTAAAGTCCTAAGGATATACAGATAAAAACATGGCCTCTAGCCCTCAAGCCATGTAGGAATTTGTAATCTAGTGAGGCTAGAGTGGTAGACAAAAAGCAATATCTAAGACATCTTGACTGTGGCAGTGTTAAAGAAATTCAAAGAAGAAATCCAAGCAGGGCCCAAACGTACAGTGATAGCGAACCTTTTAGAGCTTTCAGTGATAACAAATGACCCACTGCCACATGCATGCCACAGTGAACCTATGGCCAAAAGGGTTAGGTAGGAAGAAGAAAAAACAGAACAAAACAAAATGCAGACAGCCAGCCAAGATAACTCAAAAACAGAAAGCTGAATTTGGCAAAAGACAGAGTAAAAACTAGGAAGAGACAGAGTTTGGGAAGGTCTTTGAATGCCAGACTAATCACCCCATTCTCGATCCTGTGGATGACAGTAAGCTGTATAATAGTTCTGACAGACAGCAATCCTATAAGAGAATCATGGTTACTGTAAGGAAAGCCAGGGCTGTTTTCTGGGATGGGGCTAAGGTCACTTGAGAGTTGCAGTAGCCAGGTGATAAGGGATGAGACTGGGACACAGGACAGCTCCCGTTGCTCTCTCTTCCCTTCCCTGCCAGGCTAAGGAAGACAGCTGAGCCTGGGAACTGAAGAACTGGTTCACGATCTAAAAAAAAAGCTCTTGAGTTCATGTTTCATTATAACTGTTTTCTTCTTTGAATTTGCCCTCTTTTGACTAGATCTTTTTTCTACCTCATTGTTAAGGCAGGATGCAGCTGCTTGCCGCTTAAGAAGAGAGGGTCAGAGGGCAGGTGTCTGAGGCCAGCTATGTTCTACGGCAGGGGTAGTAAACCTGTGGCACTTGCCGCACTGGGCTGTTCACATTACTGAAAGCTCCACAAGGTTCACTTTCACTGTGCTTGGGCCATATGAGAAAATGGGCCTTTCCCTAGGTTTATCCTTTTATGCCTTTCTTTAATAGTAAAATGGTTTAAGAATCAAGATTTGAGGAGAGACTGGAGGTGGGGGCGGGGAGGGTAACCAGGAGGCCAACTAGTTGGTTTTAGATTAGGCATTTCAACTAGTGGACAAAGAAGATACTGGATCATACACTGTCACCAAGCTAGTGATTACACTCTGAAGTTTGGAGCTCAAACTCTTATAGTAATTAGCAGCAGAGTTTTTCCCAGGAAGCCTTGCCCTGGGTAGCCTGTGTTGCACCTCGAAACAGTGAATTCTGGATTGTAGCTATAGTGATTTCTAGTCAGTGTCTAGCAACTATGTATGCAGCAACCCTCAGCTCCACCGTCAGCTGTATTTGGACTTGGAAGAAAAAATCCAAATACCTGACATTTAGAGATAGTGAAGTTTTCAGAAGATGTGTGAAAAGACAGTGCAAGTGTGTCCAACTGAGGCTTCAAATTTTCTAGCAGTCAGGTCAGCAGGCAGCATTTGCCTCTGTGTACATATGATCTACCTCACATTTTTTGGTCTACCCAATGGGATAAGATGTTCCCTACCTGCAGGAGACAACACAGTTTTACACTTCTATTACATACGGTGGGTCTACAAATGTACTAGCAAAGACCCTCCTCTGACCAGAGCCTGTAGGTTTGCACAGAATGGTGACTTTTTAAACACAGAATTAGTTCCACAGCTCAGCATTATTACTTAGAAAAAATACAACCAGTAAATTCAGATAGTCAGAAGAGGTAAGGATTGGCCCTAAGCTGTGTAAGTAGAAAAATCAGAAGCTTCTTGATATTTTATCACTACCCTATCACACTTAACTTCCCATGTCAAACTTAATTCTCATAAAGGATCTACTCAGATCTTTGCCATTAAATTGCTTCAAGAGCATAGCTGCAAAGTTCAAGAAGCTTTATGCTAGGTTTTGTATCTATAATTGCAAATTTACTTTTTTCTCTTGCCCCACAAATTATAAACTGCTTTAAGACAAGGACAGTATTCTCTTTACTGTTGTAACCACAGAGCTCCCTTAGTATCCACAGGGCACTAGTCCCAAGGCCCACAGAAACCAATCAAAGGATGATCAAGTCCTTTCTATACAATGGTGAAGAGCTGAGAAGCCACTTGGGGGCACAGTGCTTGCTTATCTGGTGTGAGGTCTTGGTTCAATCAATCTCCAGCACCAAAGAAAGAGAGACAAAGATAGAAAGAGAAAGAGAGGAAAAATGAAAAGGAAAGGTGTGTGCTATGGTTTGTGTCTAGGTGTCCCCCCAAAGCCGCATGCAGTCTTGGGGTGGCTTCTGGAGTTTGTGATTAATTACTGTGGGTGTGGATGCTGACCAGTCCTGGGGCAGATAATTTGCATTACAATGTAAGGAGGGGAGAGAAGCTAGCCGCTGCTACTCCTCCCTTGTACTCTTGCTCTTTGCTGCCACCATGAAAGGTTGCTTTCTACTATGCGCTGTTCTGCCTTGGACTCAGCTGAGTATGGACAGAAACCTCCAGTAACTGTGAGCTAAATAAACCTTTCCTTCCTTCATTTTGGTTGTCAGGTATTTGTCCAGCAATGAGAGAAGAGTAACTAAGAATTGTATCTATATATAATGTACGCACATTCTCTGTACACCCTATCTCTGGATTACTTGCATATGTAGCTGTTATTTTGTACTGTTTAAGGAATGACAAGTAAAAAAAAAGTCTGTATGTATTTAGTACAGATCTATTTTACCCCTCTTTTTTTTTTTTTAATTTTTTATTTTTTTTTGTACCGGAGATTGAATTCAGGACCTTGAGCTTGCCAGGCAAGTGTTTATGCCGACTGAGCTATCTCCCCAGCACCCCCAAAATATTTTTGATCTGTGGTTGGTTGAACCAAAGGTTATAGAACATGTAGCTGCAGGGAGCTAAAGGAACTGGGACTTAATCAAAGAGATCTCAGCATACAATCTTAGCGGGGACCTGTACACACACATACACACCCTTTCTCCAGTGAGCAGCCATTTTTACCAGGGAGTAGAAAAGTCTTTAATGCTACTGGAAGGTAAATTAGAGGTTCTAAATTACCTCTCTTTGCATAGACCATAAAGGAGACTGCTTCAGAATTCAAGGAAATAAAATACTCAGCAATAACTAGTATAAGCGATAAATGTTGCTCTTACTAATGCCTTGTGTAATTTTATTTTTTAGAAGAACTCATTGGACACACTAAATTATGCAAAAAAAATCTGCAATTGCATAAAAAGAATCCCATTCTCATACTACTCAAATGCCCAGCAGGGATAAAAATAATGACTGCAGAATGGACCCCAGGATTTAACGCAGAAATGCTCTGTACAGAAAAATTTCAGGCTTCTAACGTCACTGAATCCAACACTATATGTGCTTCTTCATATTTCTGAGCTTCTTTCAAGTTTTTCCACTTTCTAATATCTGCTGAAGGTCAGTATGTGCTGCCTCTGACCTGCACTGGCAATGTGAGATCACCATCAGGGACTCTTGCAGGATCTCCGCCTGCTTTCTAAGGGCGTAATTTTCACCATCTTCAGGTTTTCTTTTCTTTTTGTTGTTTTGCTTCTTTTCCATACATCACTTTTTCTTTGACTAAGCGCTTCACCACGCTGGTCTTGCTCTTGATCTGCCTCACATGGGATCGGCCATAGTACCTGGACTCGCGAGCAGGCCTTATGCAATCTTAGAGATGACTTCTGCCTGGTCTTAAAACCCTGGGCAAGGTGGGTGAAATAATAGCTTTGATACACAGACAGATTTCGTTCCTCATCCGCACAATGTGTATATTTCTTTCTTCATGGCACTAAAACAGCAAAGGCCTAGTAAACTCTTTGTGATGATTCACTCAAACCTACCTCGGGCTCCCCCAAGGTTATTTGCAGATTTCATGTATCTTATTTATCAAAATGGACATGGAAATTCAACATCAAAGATTTAGTTCATCTTAACATATGAGCAATCAGCGGCACAGAATTCCCAGGGAAGTTTTTAATCTTATCATAGCCCCGACAGCATGGTCCATAAAACTTCTTGTCTGAGGAGGTCTACAGATGGTATTTCACAAGATTCTTTCATTAATTCAAGCAAATATTTATCAGGCACCTACTCTGGGCTTGGCATTCTTTTGAGCACTGAGGAAGAACAATGGAAAAAAAAAGTCCTTGCCTTTATGGAGGCCAGCCCAGTGTGGGGAGGAGGGTAAGCACTGAAATATACAAAGAATGTGTGAAGCAAAGGCAATCGCAGATTTGGAGCTGGGACCAAATTCTTGATATTAATACCCACATACCATTGTAACGTCTTCAGGGATTCTAAACTTGGAAACCAAGTGTGCATGGGGCATAAAGAGGGACCCTGAGTGGGGAGTGTCTAGGAAGCCTTTAGAAATGAATGCAAATTTCTAAGTTGGCATTTTCTTTACAATAGAAAAAAATATAGCTTTCATTAAACTCTAAAAGGGATCACTTTGATTGATATGAAGAAAAACTTGTCTTAACTCTGCATTCACAATGTCCTGAGGAATATATCAATGTTGTTCGAAAATAATGTTCTCTGCAGTGATCATATATAAAGGCTCATCAAAAATACAACTGGATCAATTGAGCCTGCGAAAGAACATTTCACTCCCCTAGCCCTGGAGCTCTGAATGATCTACAACAAGGAAATGGGACGGCCAGCTCCTCCTGACCTGCTTCAGCATCGGCCTCTAAGCAGGTGGGCCACAGATTGGACACATTTGCATGCAAAAGGTAACCCTTGGCTAGGAAACACCAGACCTGCTCCACAAAAGATCAGGGACAAGGAAGACCCAAAGTGCTATGTCTGCCTTATTTGAAGATTTTCACCAATGCAGACATATAAAAATATATTTAAACAAGGATATAAAAAGAATCATTCTTAAACAGTTAACACACTTCTAAGGGCACTTCAGGAGCCATTATCAAATCACTAGTTATATCAACTGATAGACTCACTCAATTCCTACACGCTGATTAAAAAAATGGACTCAGCACCAGGAGGTAAGGGCTACAAAGTCTATCATATTTTAAGAGAGGTTAGAGAATCTCTACAGTATAAACACTAACTTTTCCTGGCATAGTTTCCTTCCCTGTTGAACTTCATCATTTACATAATATAAAATACAAACAGATAAAACATTCCAAAATCCAGTAAAATTTCCAGTTCAAGATTTGCAGGCATCCATGGGAAGCCAATACTCTCTGTAGCATTTGTTTTATTTTTTGTTTGTTTTTCATCTTTTACTTAATTTATTTGGTACAGGGTCCCACTACACACCTCAGACTTGTAGTGATCCTCATATCTCAGCTCCCCAGTGCTGGGATTACAGGTGTGCACCACTATGCCTGCTTTCGGTGGCCAGCTCAGCATGAGGCTGGCATGACATGTGGTACCTGGGATTGAACCTGAGCCCTTGTGCTTGCCAGAAGGCACTTAGACCACCGAGCTACTCCCCTGGCCCAGTATTTCAGTTTGTATATGCAGCACTTGGTATAAGTGAGCTGATGGTATTGCTGTGGCCACAGAGCATGTGTGGTGATCAACAAGGCTGGAATTTCTCCGCTCAAAATAATCCGATGACTATCCCATGAAATGAATTGATGAGTTCATGTAATAAATGATAATCTTTGAGAGAATCACATTTTTCTCAACCTGCTTCAGGGAGGGAAGAAACATTTCTAACCACAGAAAACAGACGTTTAACTCCTGGTCTTTCTGTGAAGGCGCAAGTACAGGGTTGGCTACAACTCTTTCGCAGTGCTACAAAGCTATAACAGGGTACAGCGCTGTGCCTGCTCATTTTGGTCTGATGAGAGATTTGAATTCTGTAAAGAGGCAGAAAAACACTGAGGTAAAGAATATGGAGTGAGTGAAGCTGAGTTGGCGGCGCATGTCTGTAATGCTAGCATTTGTAAGGCTGAGGCAGGAGGATCATAACAAGTTCAGGGTCAGCCCGGGCTACATAGGAAGAACCTGTCTTAATAGAAACAAAACAAAACAAAAAAAAAGGAATACAGAGTCAGGTAGGCCTGGGTTTGAGTTTTGGTACAGTCACTTGACACTTGCATGACCTCAGCAGACTCTTATCCTACCAGCTTTCATTTCTTGGACTTTGTAAGTAAAAGATGAAGGAGCTCCCTCATAGGATTAACGAGATAGTGCACACAAAGTTCTTAGCACAGTACCTCATACAAGGTAGGCATCTGGGTAATGCCAGCTGCTTCAGTGTGAAGGGCAGGTATAAAATCATCAAGAAAAACAAAAGGAAGGGTAGCAGTTTTAAAAGAGAATATAAATATCAACACAATGCAGAAGAGAAATTCTTGTATGTTTATTGAGCATGTGGTGTCTCCCAAGAGCAAGACCCTGCTCTAGGTGATGGATTAGAAGGGACTGCCATCACCTGGCTTATAGCTAGTCAAGTGGGAAGAGATGCAAAGTCACTGTAAGAGCTCTGTTATGAGACTGAATCAGGAAGGGCCAAAGGAGCACACAGCAGGAAGAAGACTTCCGGCTGGACAGGAGAGGACTTATCTATTAAGACATGTCTGAAATGCACACCACATCACACTCAAAACAACAGGTAAAAGAAATAGACATGGTCCTATCCTCAGCTGAGCACCGTACGGCCCAGTAGAATCAGTACATTTATTAAATGCAGTTATCCCTCGGGGTCTGCAGGGGACTGATTCCTGGGCTTCTGGCAGATATCACCATTTTCACAAATTCCTATAAGGGGCCACCAATCCCTTTCAGATAATGGTGTAGTATTTGTATATAACCAGTGCATATTGCCCTGTACAATTTAACTCATCTCTAGATTATTTATAAGACCTAATACAATATAAATGTTAGGAAATTTTTTTAAAAAATGTATTTAGTACAGAATCTACACGGTTTCACTACACAGATCGGATTTGTAGTGATCCTCTTGTTTGCAGCCTTCCAAGTGCTGGGATTACAGGCACGTGCCACCATACCCAGTCTCAGTCACCGTCTCAGTGCACCCTGGGGGTGGGGCTGGCACGCCACAGTGGGGATCCAACCCTGGTCACTGCGCCTGCTAAGCAGGCACTTTAGTCCACTGAGCTACTTGGCCAGTCCATACTGTTTTTATACTGTATTATTTTTGAATAATGACAAGAAAAAAGCTGTATATATTCAGTACAGATGTGATTACATAAAAAATATTTTAATATTAATTCCTATGACCCCCCAGAGCCCATGCATATAGGGAGGGAACTATACTACCTGTAAGTCAAGCTGTAAAGTAGAAAAGCCCACTGTCCTCAAAGACTTCACTATTAAAGGAGACAAGTACTGTACGTTGACATGTGTAATGTGGTGTGATGAGTGAAACAGCCATCTATGCCAAGCCTGGCAGATGTGCAGATTAGACGTGGTGATTAGGCAATGTTTCTCATGAGAAGATGGCATAAACTAAGGCATGGAGACTAAGAAATCCTAGTTGAGCCAAACCAATACCTGAGTGAGGGGAGGGAGACAAGAAGAAGTAGCCCAGAACCAGGTTCCAAATAAATATTTGGAACAACTCTTCAAACCATGGGCCTTACATCACAGACCACAGGAAACCCTCGAGATTCCTTAGGAAGATCACCAGGATCAGACTTGGGATTTAGGCACAGCCCTTCACAGTAAAGATGAGGATGAGGAGGGGAAAACTGGCCAGGGGTCCATTAGGAGATAAGGGGGAGACAATGAAGGCCTTTATTTAGGAGGAGGCCGACACTGAAGTGTAATGGGGAAACACAGCAGAGACATTCACGAGTCAATGAGCAAGGCTGGCAGCTACCTGGGTGCAGAGAAAATGAGGAAGCAGAGAGGCACTAATAGATCACAGCCCATACTTAAGTCTTCATAACTGCAATGCAACCAATGCAAAGAATGGAGAACAAGCAGGTTTTTAAAATGCTGACTTTAAAAAGTATTTGTGTGTGTGTGTGTGTGTGTGGCAGAACCGGGTTAAAAAGTATTTTTGAAATATCTTCAATACATGTCAAATATTTTGAATGCTGGGCAAATAGTTAGGTGGAAATGTCTAGCAGGCAGTTGGATATTTGGACCTGGCACTCAGAAAAGAGGTTCAGATTACAGATGCACACTTGGGAGAAGTCCACAGAGAGGCACCAGATAAAGCTTTAGGGAAAGAAAATTTACCACAGGGAAGTATAAAAAGGAAAAAAAAAAGTTCTGAGAGTTGCAGCTTGGAATGCAGAGATCTGTTTGAAAGAACAGGGGGACACAGAGCCCTGAGTTATCGCCCTTCTTCAGTACCAGTCTGGTGTTATCAGTTTTATATACTTGAGGTATCCACGGTGGGGGATCCAAAACAATATTGAAAGTGGAATCTACTTTTCAAGGGAAAGAGGAGAAAGGAGTAAGTCTTCAGAATTACAGAAGGGTTAGAGAAGATAAGAGAAAATTTTAAGATAAGAGGTGGTCAATAATAGAGCCACATATTGATGCAGGAAGAGATTAACTATAGGTGACCAGGGTTCACCTTTTAAAGAGAACTGGACAAATGTTAAGAGATCGTCAGTCAACATGGGTAGGTAATGGGAGAGGGACAGGGGCCAGTGAGAGTATGCTACTTTTAACGAAGTTTGATGGTATAGGAAAGACAAGAGCTGGAAGGGGAAAGAATGAAAGAAAGGCTTCTTTAAAACAACACGATGTAATTGACTAAGGAACTAAAGACAATGGGAGGTGAAAAGTTGAAGAGCTAGGAACGGGACAGGGTCCACTGGAACGAGGCCCCACAGCAGAGGCACAAGGGCCCCGGAGGGAGAACTGGTCTTGATACTGAAATTATTCTTTTTCACAGCCAAGGCAACCAAGGCCCCGGGAGGCAAAGTAACTTGTCCAAGGTCTCATGGATTCAGGCGTATGTGATTTTTCTACTTACTCTTTTCTCTTTATAAAAATGAGAACAGGTAGATATAGTGCACTCCCACGCGTGCGCACACACACACACACACACACACACACACAGAGCAACATTTTCTACCAAGCAAGAATAGGAGCTTAAAGAACTAGAGTTAATAAATGATCACAAAGTCAGAGCCCAAATATCTGGCCGTGTACACTGTCCAGGTAAACGAAGGAGGCAGGGAGAAAGTCTGGGCAAGACACAGAAGCCTGCGAGGCAGCTGTGTCAGCCCTACAGGACATCTGCAACCGTTTCAGAGATTTAGCTCTGTCCCTCCCAATTTCACCTTCAAACTGGGATTTCTGCACCTGAGATTCATCCCACTGGGAGTCACAAGCAGCTGTCGGGAATCTTGCATGTATCCTTCTCTAGGGCCAGGCAGTAAAGTATCAGCTAAGACAGGAAAGACACCGAGTGGTTTTCTGTTCTACTTTGCATCTGAGTGAAAAATGTGAAGAGCAAAGAGCGTCTCCTCCCTCTCTGCCTGTCAGCACATTTCCAGAAGGCCTGGCCACGTCGCTGTGCGGCTGGCTGGAGAGAAGAGACGACAGAGAACAGGACGGCGGCGCCCGCCTGGGTGGTCTGCTGGTATCCCTTTGATGAAGCTCCCAGGCTGGGAGAGCTGGAGCTGTTCCTAACGATAGCCGGTCCTGAAATCTCACACTCAGAGCAGGCTCAGAGCAGAGTGCAGTGGGCCCTGCTCCCTGAGTCGCTACCTCCCACTCCTCACCACAGGCTGGGCTAATTCACCACATTCTTCTGCACTCACAGCAGAACCACAGAAGCCACACTCCCTTGCAGCGCTGCGTGAGGTGGATATAGGAAGACCTCACACCAGAGCAACACTCCTGGGACGCTGAGCTACCATGGCGCCCCTCATCCAGGTGTAGGCAGAAAACAGCGAATTAGATAGCTGGACTGGGTGGCACATACCTGTAATCCCAGCACTTGGGCAGCACAGGCAGAAGGATCACCACAAGTTCAAGGCCAGCCTGGGCTACACAGTGAGTTCAAGACTAGCCTGAACTGTTTCAGAAAACTAATGGTCAGGCATGGTGGCATAGGCCTGTGATTCCAGGACCTGGGAGGCTGAGGTAAGAGGATCTCTGTGAGCTTGAGGCCAGTCTGGGTTACACAGTGATACTCTGTCTCAAAAAGACAACACAGGGCTAGGGAGATAGCTCAGTGGTCTAAACACCTACATAGGGACCCAGGTTCAGTCCCTGTTACTGCATGCCATACAGGCCCCAGAAGCCCAGGCATGCTGTGCTCACCACCAAAACCAGGCGTGGTGGTACATGCCTGTAATCCCAGTGCTGGAGAGGCTGAGACAGGAGGATCACTATAGGTCCGAGCTGTGTAGTGAGACCCTGTACCAAATAAATAAATAGATTTAAAAAAAAAAAGACAAAACAAGCTAATAAAATAGAACTAGAAGGGCCAGCCAGATAGCTCAGCATATTAAAGTACCTGCTTGGGCAGATGTAGGGAACAGGGTTTCATCCCCTAGCATGCCATGCCGGCCCTACCCCTGGGGTACGCTGAGAAGGCGACTGAGACTGGGCGTGCTGGTGCATGCCTGTAATCCCAGCACTTGGGAGGCTGAAACAGGTGGATCACTACGAGTTTGATTGTGTAGTGAAACCCTGTAGACCCTGTACTAAATACAAAAAAAAAAAGAAAACAATAAAATGAAAAAAATAAATAAAAATATCCAGAATTAATAGTAGGGAAAGAAAGAGGGGATATCTGGGAATCTTATCAGAAAAATAGATAAGCAGGGGCAAACATCAAACAACTGAAAATGAGGAAAAAAGTGAGAGATGGGAAATCCAAAGCACTGCAAGTGACTTCTGGACACGAAGCTGTTTCTTATAACTAAATGTAAAGTTGCATGGCAAAACCAGAGAAAGGTCCAGCATGTTCTGCGTGGTGGCCTTTCACTAGAAGGCCACGGACCCCATATTTATTACCTGCTTCAGTGAGGTAACAATTTGTAACTTTCCTTTACAAATACAGCTAAATACAAAAGGAAACACTGAACATTAAACTACTATTTCATGTTATTAGTTATTTACCAGCCCAAAAACAAGGAGAGCATTTTCCAAATTCCAAATCAAGGAACTATTTTCTCTGAAAGGAAGGAGCTGTATGACACACAATTGAGGTTTTCATTAATAAAGTACATATTATCCAACAACTTACTTTTTCCAAATTGAATTAGAAATCATTTATTATTGAAAGTTTTTATGCCTGAAATAACAGTATTTTGCAAGTATGTGGCATTTAGACTTTACAAAGAGGATTTGCATCAATAAATATGAATATTATGTAAATTTGTTGAAAAGAAAGATACATTCTTCTGGCCAGAATTTAAATAAAGACAATCTTGATATTAAAAATAAAAAAGAAGAAAAAGATGATTTGCATCTGTCCTCATGACCCTGTTGGATTTCCCCCATCAACAAATGAAGTCGCTGAGGCTGACAGAAGTTGAGTGACTTGCCCAAGATCTACAGCTAGTCTGTGGCAGGACACAGATCTTGGGATGGGTAATGCAATCCCTTAGCTTCCACTTTCTGCTTAGTACACAAGTAGTACCTCCTCTGTCATGATAGCAAGCCCTAAGCATTCTCACCAAGACTCTGAAGGTGTTCCCGTGACAGGTGTCTGGTGGACTCTTAACTCACTAGCCCTGGAGTTCTTAATAGAGAAGAGAATGAAGGAAGATGACTTCCCAATGGGGATACCTGAGCCCTGCATTACTATAGGATGAGGAATTTACCATTCCGTAGGCTTTGCAGTGTAAGTGATAAGTATAGCCTATCACTGGCCTTTACCCTTTCTCAGAGGTATTCTGTATTTCACAATTTCTTCTCCTTCTACCATGGTCCTGACAGTCTATTCTCTCCGTCATTATCACCAAAATGAACTATGCAACTCTCCTGTAAGTTTCTTTGCTTTTGACCTCATATTAGGCCCCCTTATCTCCTCACTTCAAATGGCTAGGGATGTGAGAGAGAAAGGAACTGCTGCCCCATGCGTGGGATGAGACTGAAGGGAAGCAGAGACCATGGCAGGCTTACTTGTAGTTCTGATCCTTAAGTTTTTTAAGAGAATGAGGATACCACCAGGGAGCAGTGTGTTGCCTACTTTTAGCATGTATTCGAGATAATTTTCAGCTTCATTTTATAGACTTGATTAATATTACTGAGTTACCATCAATTAAAGAATTTGACATAACAAAAATATAGCAAAATGTAACTGCAGAGTTTACATTCTTGGGAGGACTTTGATGCCACTTAGCATTAAGCAAGAGGAGGCAATATGGCTTCTACTTGCAATTAAACATCATAGGGGTAATCAGGAAAAAAAAACAAAAACAAAAAACAAAGAGGCTTAGGCAAATGCGCAGGGACCGTGGTCTGATCCCTGGTACCACATGCCATGCCAGCCCCTCCCCAGGGTGGGCTAAGCTGGCCACAAAAATAAATTGATTGATAAATGCAAAAGTCATACACATGAAACTTCATATATAGAGTCAGTATCCCGGTAGCTATTTCTATTCGTTCAGCTTATTGAATGATCTTGACAACATCATGTCTTTCAGCCTCAGTTTTCCCCACCTTTAAAATAGGGAGAATGATACTGGATTAGACTATATTTCTTCATAGGTAGCCAGAAAACCTTCTGAGATCATGAAATAAACTGCAGTAAGGCAAGAAGAAAAAAAAGAAAAAAAAGAAAAAGAAAGGTAATGTTAGTGACATTACGATAAAAAGATTTATAAAACTAGAACTCCCTGGAAATTTTTACAAAGAAAGAAGCTGCTTTTAAAGACCCTTTAGAATTATATTTACAGCTGAATAGGTATATTTATCCATGACATAGGTACACACTAGTTAGTAACAGACTTAATCTCACAATACCTGCTTTTTACTTTCTGTAAAGAAAGTCATTTTCTTTACAGCTGAGGAGAAATACTTGGACTCTACGCGCTCATGCCAACCAATACTCAAGAGGCACTGGCTCATAGGAAGTGGTAAGATCAGGGAACGGAAGCACGCTCTGTAGTCCCGCGCTGAGTCCGGACACGTACCTGCTGGGTGAGGAGACTGATGTGGCTGGCTGGGGAGTACTGCCTGGCGGCCTGCTTCTCGGCGAGCCGCTGAAGTTCGGCTGTGACCATGCTTTGGTTGTACCGCTTGCTGTACGCAGAGCCATCTTCTCCCTCTTTCTGTGCTCTGGCTACTCCTGAATGATGCTTGTTTGGATGGCACGAACCTGCTGAAAAACAGGATAAAAGCCCTGGAAAACTCAGGACACTAGCAGCAAAATACCAGGCAACAGACACTTGACTAAGTCCTAGAGCTCTTTAACAAGATAGAGAGCAATAACCTCAAATAGTTACAAAAATAAAAATAAAACCTTACATTTCCTAAAAATTCTTCCAAGAGCCAAATTGTAACAAGCATTCATTAATGTGTTTTTCGTTAGTACAAAGCTTCACAAAGAATTTTCAGCTGGACATGGCAGCGTATCATGTATCACTGTTCCATCTATCTGTGATTGTTCCTAACTTCATATTCTGTGCCACTGGTCTACATGTCTGTATTTTTTCTAATAGCATACTGTCCTAATTATCATATCTTTGTTTCGTGTTGAGGTGCTCCTCTGCTTATTTTACTTCTTCAGGAAGTTTTGGTACTTTGTCCATTATCATTTTAGAGTAGGCTTACTGAGTTCACAATCAACTTGACCCGTGGCAGGGCATGCCTGCAATTCTAGTACTCTACAGGCTGAGGCAGTAAGTTTGAGCTCAACCTTCCTCAAAATTTAAATAAAAAGAAGGGAGAGTTGTGGCTCAGTTGGCCCTACGTGCAACCCCGAGTACTGCAAAAACAAACCAAACCAAAACAACTGAGCAATTTTCAACATAAGTAGTGGAGAACAGACCATGCTAGAATTTACTAATGGGACTGAAGAAAAAGGACACACTGGGCTGGGCTGCGGGCTGGGCTACGGGCTATGGGCTGGGCTGCAGGCTGGGCTACGGCACAACGGTGTACGTGTGCCTCATTTTACACAGGATCCTGGGTTGATCCCCACCTTTGCCAGGAAAAACAAAACAAAAAAACCCAACTTTGAGACTCTTAACACTTGTTTGGTTTTCTTATTATGTCATTAAACTTTTTAATAGTCTGTGGAATCCATAGTCAAATCATTCTCAACAGTATTTAAAAAGCTCAAAAGGGAAACAGGGATGAAAGAAAAACTGAGAGTACTTAGAAAAAAATAACAATGATTTAAACTCTTGTTCTTTTTTGCGATACTGGGAATTAAACTCAGGACCCTGCGCTTGCCAGGCAAGTGCTTATTCTACTGAGCTAGCTCCCTGGGCCCTTAAATTCTTAAATAAGATTCTTTTCTGATATAAATTTTCTTTTCAACTTTTTATCATAGTTGTAGTATTGACCAGTGGAGTACTGGCAAAGAGAAGTTATTTGATATAAAATCAAGGTTTGTAGTTTTTGATTCTAAAAGTTCTACATCTCTTTGAAAAATAATTATTAAAACACAGAAAAATAGAATCACCATAACGTAGTGCTCTCCTGTCCATCTGTGTCTATTTTTGTGTTACAAGGAATTGAACTCAGGGCTTTGTGCTTGCCAAGCAGGCACTGTCCCACTGAGCTACATCCCCGTCCCTGTCTTTCCTTTAATGCTGATATAATCATAATCATTCTGCATACACAATAGGGCAATACTCCAAAATATTCTGCATATTTACATTGATACACAACATATTTATAATAGATGTGGAAGTTACAAGCGTGTTATAACAAACACCTGCAAACTTAACACAGGAGCAAGCTTACCAATAAGTGGCCCGTGTGCTTCTCCCCTTGTCATTCACTCTCTTTCTCTTGTAAGTTTTTAATATTTTTTTTTAATTTTTTTTTTTTTTTTGCAGAACCAGGGATTGAACTCAGGCCCTTGCGCTTGCCAGGGAAGCGCTTATTCCACTGAGCCATCTCCCTGGCCCTTTGAATGGTTTTATCATATGTAGTTATGTGTGTTTATGTGCACATACACATGAACAAAATACTACACAATACTACTTCTGAGCTCTATAAAAATGGTATTCTACTGTAGCAGTTTCCCAAGACTTGCTTTTATAGTTGTCCCTATAGTGCCAAGATTCAGGGGTGTTAAGTATAAATGAAATTCATGAACTTAATTTACTATCTGATATTCCATTTTGCAAGTACTTCATGACTTATTTTTTCTATTCCTCCATCTACGGGTATTTGGCGGCTTTGAGCTTATTGCTGTTATTAAAAATGCAGCACCCACACTCTGGCCTACAACTGCTGGTGCATATGCAGAAGTTTCTCTTGTGTCTTTGCTTAGGAGTGGAATTGGTGGTCAGAGGGCATGTAAATTTTCAGTCTTGTTCAATAACACCAGACAGGTATTAATTCCCACAGAGAAACAAAGGGTTCTTGCTGATCCATACACCCTTGAACACCTGGTAATGTCAAACATCCAAATTCTTCCTTCTGCAAGAAACTGTAAACAATTGTTTTCATTTACAGTCACCCTATAAATAATGTTGAACATGTTATCCCTTTTCTGATATCCTTTATTATTTTTTTCTCTTGACTTTAAAGGGAGTTAGACTTTTATTTATTTATTTTGGCGGAACTGGGGATCGAACTCAGGCTCTTGTGCTTGCCAGGGAAGTGCTTATTCCACTGAGCCATCTCCCCGCCCCCATTTATTTATTTTTTTGGCAGAACTAGGGATTGAACTCAGACCCTTGCGTGTGCCAGAGAAGCGCTTATTCCATTGAGCCATCTCCCTGGCCCAAGCTTTTATTTCATACCATAAAATCTTAAAAGTGGTCTCCTTTATTCTAGAAATTTTCATTTTTGTAACAAAGTGATTTTTATGTATGGTATGAGACAGGGATCTAATTTTACTTTACCCCAGCACTATTTATTGAAAAATCTTTTCTCTTCCAATGCCCTACAATGCCAGCTGTATCATGTATCACTGTTCCATCTACCTGGGATTGTTCCTAACTTCCTATTCTGTGCCACTGGTCCATATGTCTGTATTTTTTCCAACAGCATACTGTCCTAATTATCGTATCTTTATGTTTCGTGTTGAGGTGCTTCTCTGCTTATTTTACTTCTTTGGGAAGTTTTCACTAGTTTTGGTATTTTGTCCATTATCATTTTAGAGTAGGCTTATTGAGTTCAACAATAAATTTGAGATTTTGACTGGAAGTGTATTGAATACAGAGATCAAAAGATGAGAACTGAAGCATTTAGGGATACCGAGTCTTCCTATACATGTACATGGTATCTTTATCCTTTTTTTTGTTGTTGTTGTTGTATTTAGTACAGGGTCTGCAGGGTCTCACTACAGATCAGACTCGTAGTGATCATCCTATTTTCAGCCTCCCAACTGCTGGGATTACAGTGCTGGCCACCACGCCCAGTCTCAATCGATGTCTCAGTGCACCCCGAGGGTGAGGTGGTTAAGTTTTCTTTGATGTCTTTCAACAAAATTTTGCAAAAATTCCTTTTAAAAGTTTCTTCTAAACCAAGCACAGTGGTGAATACCTGTAATCCAGCGCAGACAGGAGAACTGTAAATTTGAGGCCAGCATGGGTAACTTAGCAAGATTCTATCTAAAAAACAAAAAGTGTGTGGGGGGGGGTGGGGGGTGGTGGCCTAGAGTAGGGTATCCCTGGGTTTGATCTTCAGTACTGTCAAGTGTTTTCTAAATTGTTCTATAGGTAGAATAATGCTTTATATATACATATATATATATATATATATGTATATATATTTGTAGCTGGTACATTAAAAGGCTTTTGATTTTTATTATAAAACAGTATATTATCCACAAATACATTTTATTTTCTTTCTGATCCTACGGTTGTAATTTCTTTTTATTATACTAGCTCTGGCCTGTAAAATGTTGAACAGAAGTAACCCAAATGAGCACATCCTTGTTTTTAACATGAAAAGAAACATTTTCAACAATTCCTCTATTTAGCTCTTTTAGGGCTTGGGTAGATAATCTTTCAGCTTCACAAGGTTTCTTTCTCTTAGAATACTGAGACTTATTATCATGAATGAAGGTAGAATTTTGTCAAACCTCTTTCTGTATCTACAGAAAACTGCTTAAGATATGTACAATCTTTTTAATTAGAAACTTCCTATTTGGGGGCAGGTATGGTGGCACATACCTGTAATCCCAGCATTTGGGAGGCAGAGAGAGGCGAAATGTCATGAATGAGAGGCCAGCCTAAACTACATAGCTAGACCACCTCAAAGTCTTGTATTTTTGTTCATAAATAAAAAATGACCTGTAATTTCAAATTCTGCCCTTACTTGGTATTATTACCAAAATTAAACTAGCCACACAGTAGGTAAATATTCTTTTTCTATTCTCCATAAGAGTTTGTCTAATATTAGAATTATCTATCTCTTGGAAGAGCAAAGAATTTACTTATCAAACTATCTAACCTTATGTTTTCCTTCAGAGTTTTTTTTTTTTTTTTTTTTTTTTTTTTTTTTTTTTTTTTTGAGACGTGGTCTCGCTATGCAGTTCAGGCTGG
>NW_004524583.1:11043747-11046061 GCF_000260255.1 Octodon degus
TATTCTCCATAAGAGTTTGTCTAATATTAGAATTATCTATCTCTTGGAAGAGCAAAGAATTTACTTATCAAACTATCTAACCTTATGTTTTCCTTGTGGGAACTTTTTTTTTTTTTTTTTTGTCATTTGTTTTGTCTTTTTGAGACGTGGTCTCGCTATGCAGTTCAGGCTGGTCTCGAACTCACAATGATCCTTCTGCCTCAGCCTCCCGAAGGTTGGGATTACAGGTATGTGCCACCTGAGATATAATTTTAAATTTTGTATCAATTGTTTTAATACTTCAAGGCTATTCAGGCTTTGTCTTAAGTCAATGTTCTACAATTTGCATATTTATAGAGGACTCTGTCCACTTTGTACAGGTTTTCAATTTTACTAAGAGTTGTTACAGTATTTTTTCTACTCTATGCTCTGTATTTCCTTTTTAAAAATCATTTTTAAAAATTTAATTTGGGGGGCCGGGGAGATGGCTCAGTGGAATAAGCGCTTCCCTGGCAAGCACAAGGGCCTGAGTTCAATCCCCCGGTTCTGCCAAAAAAAAAAATAAATAAATAAAAAAATAATTTGGTACACGGTCTCACTATGCAGCTCAGATTCATAGTGATCCTCCTGGCTCAGCCTCCTCAGTGCTGATTACAGGTGTGCACCAACCTGGTTTTGATGGATGGCATGCTGTGTTCTGAGGCTGGTACAGCATGCGGGACCAGGGATCAAACCCAGGTCCTTGTGCTTGCCAGGCAGGTACTTAGACCGCTGAGCTATCTCCCCAGCTCTCTTTCTAAATAATTATTTCTAATCTTTTATCTCCCCAGCCTATATTTATATTTCTATGTCTGATTTTCTATTCTTTATGTCTTCTATCTTTTCTTGATTGGTTTCTCTACAGGCTGTCTGCTTTGATATCCCCTATTAGATTATTTTTGAATTCTTTATTTTTAAATTTTGTGTATTTGGTATAGGGTCTCACTACAGAGTGGACTCCTGGTGAGCCTCCTGTTTTCAGCCACCCCAGTGCTGGGATCACAGGCGTGCACCACTTGTCTAGAGTGTGTTGCCGGCTTAGCTCGCCCTGGGTGTGGGGCCGGCACGGCAGGTGAGATGGGGAGAATTCTTTAGTTTTTGTTTCTATCTTTACCTTTGTCCTTTAGATTTATAACACTGCTGCTTTTATGACTGTGTGGCATGCAGTATGTTTCATCTTTCTTTGTAAATTTCCTTATAAATACTGTTCATTGTTCTCCACATATTTGGACATGTAGTTTTCCATTATCATTCAGCTCTAATATACTATCTATCTTTCTATCTGGAATCAAACTCAGCACCTTGCACTTGCCAAGCAGGCACTGTGGCACTGAGCTAGCTATGTCACCAGCCCTAGATCTAGTTATATTTATTTATGAGTTCTTCGACTTTTCTTAATTTGCAGTACCTGGAGATTTGTTACATAGCTTTTCTGACTTTCAATTTAACTGCAGTGTGGACAAGGAATGAGTCTGTGTGATACCAACTCTGAGATTTATTCTGTTTATGGTGTATGACATGACTGATTTTTACAAATATATCATGTGTACCTAAGAAAGTACTTTAATCGCCTGGTGCTTGGTCCTATATACAATCAACAGATAAACTTATCATTCCATTCAAGTCCTCTTTTTGTTTTTAAGCATGTTTACTGTATTAATAATTAAAATAGAAGTATATGGAAATATCTCATTCAGACAAGTTTATAGATTCTTTATGTAGTTATAGCAATTTCTGTGTTACAGTTTAGTATCCCTTATTCAAAATGTTGGAGCCAGCAGGGTTTTAGATTTGAGACCATTTCCAGATTATGAAATGGCTGCACACACAACTGTGTGCTGCATAATGTAGTTCTGGTAACAATAGGCCACACGTGACCGTGGTCTCATAAGATTACAATGGACCTGTAAAATTCCTTAGAGACATTGTAGCTATCATTAAGGTACAGCCCAGGCCTCCTGTTTGCAGTCACGTTGCTGCAACTAAGCCTGCGGTGTCAGCTGTATAAAGCTCAGCAGATACACGCATGGACAACACATAACATGCAATTAATAAATGATTTATTGGTTTATGTTTACTACATGATACTTTTTATTGCTATTTGAGAGTGTACTGCTTCTGTTTATTAAAAACAAGTTTCATGTAAAACAGTTATAGCACCAGCTATGTCCATGCCATGTTACAGCACCAGCTGCCTCATGCATCTTGTGTTCACCAGGCCTGGGGAGACAGCTCAGGAGAATAAGCACTTGCCTGGCAAGTGCAGGGTCCTCTGTTCAATCCTGGTACTGCAAAA
>NW_004524583.1:11046161-11052114 GCF_000260255.1 Octodon degus
AAAAAAAAAAAAAAAAAAAAAAAGATAGCATCAAGAGCCATGCCATGTGACTGACCTATATACTGAGGATTGTGTAAATGCATTCAGTGATTTTTTTCCAACAATGAGCTGCCTAATGGTGCATTTCTTTCTTTTTTTTTGGCTTTCAAATTTTTTCTTTTTATTTTTTTAATGGTGCATTTCCGAGATTGTGTCAGATTAGTTAAGTGATGCATGACTTTATGTAATAAGATACTATAGGGTTGGGACCCAAGACTAAAGTACAAAATTCAGTTATGTTTTATAAACACCTAAAATACATAGCCTGAAGGTAATTTCATATAATATTTTTAATATACTTACATTTGATTGTGACCCATCATGTGAGATCAGATATACATTTTCAAATTGTGGCATCATGTTGTTGCTATTTCAGATTTTAGGGCATTTCAGACTGGGAACACTTAGCCTGTACTTATTTGGAAAGTACTTCAAAACATTCCTAGGACTGTTTTATCTTTTTACTGAACTAAAACTTTTACCATTCTTTTTTTTTTTTTTGCAGAACCAGAGATTGAACTCAGGCCCTTGCACTTGCCAGACAAGTGCTTATTCTTCTGAGCCATCTCCCCAGCCCCACTTTGGCCATTCTGCAGTTACTCTTTTTATCTGTAAGAAAATTTTCAATCTTAATATCCATTTTAGTTATAGTTGTACCACCTTTCTTCTGGCTAGGATTTATCTGATTTTTTTTTGACCTTTTATTTTCAATATTCTTTGTCCTTTATCCTTAGGTATACTTCTAGTAAATAGCATATAGTTGTTTCTTTCAAAACTTCAAACAGTCTCCTATCAGGGTAAGCTCCACCCATACACCTTGATTCTCAGTAAGAATGACCCCCAGACTTAGGCCACAAACACATATACATGTATTCATATTAAACTATACTATTTACTATCTCTGATTCAAGCTTCATGTACAATATCCATTTCATTTAAAATCACGTACTGATTAACAAGTAAAGATTAGCAAGTTACAAAACATGGCTTAGCTATAACTTACCTTAATGTGTTTATTCTTCAAGTGTTTAAAAATCTGACTAATGTTAAGACAATACCCAAACTGATCTATAGACTTAATGCTATCCTCAAAATCTCATTTGATTATTTTTGCAGAAATTGATAAATAAATTCTACTGTTCATATAAAAATGCAAGAAACCCCAAACAGCATGAATAATCTAGACAAAGAAGGATGAAGTTGGAAGAATCACACAAGAAAGTTTCACAACATTTTACATTACTGTAATGTAATGTAATGTGGTCCTGGCAAGACAATATGACACTGGCATAAGGACAGACATAGAGATAAATGGGAATACAACTGAAATAACTGGTTAACTGATTTTCAACAAGAGTGCCAAGACAATCCAATGGGAAAACAATACCCTTTACAACAAATGGGCTGGGGCAAATGAACAGTCACATGCAAAAGGATGTACTTGGAGCCCACTACATCACAACATATATAAACTAAAAATAGACAAAGGCCAAAATGTAAGCACCTGACCTATAAAACTCTTATAAAAAACTTATAAGGGAAATCTTTGTGCCCTTTAGGTAGATAACATTTTTTCAGCTATGATACCAAAACCATAAGAAAAAAATATCTTTTAAAACTTCTATGATTTCAGAAAGTGAAAAGAAAACCAACAAACTGGGAGAAAATATTTTATTTTATTTTATTTTTTTCTTTTTGTGGCACCAGGGATTGAACTCAGGCCCTTGCATTTGTCAGGAAAGTGCTTATTCCACTGAGCCATCTCCCCGGCAAGAAAATATTTTAAAGTCATATATCAGACAAGGGTCTTGTATACAGAATATATAAAAAAACTACAACTCAACAAAAAGACAAAAATCTCAATTTAAAATGGGTAAACAATTTGAACAGGCATTTCTCCAAGAATATGTGCAAACAGTCAAAATGCCCGCAATCCCAGCACTTGGGAGGCTGAAGGAAGGAGGCTCGCCATGAGTTCAAGGTCAGCTTGGGCTACGTAGTGAGTTCAAGGCCAGCCTGAACTACGTATAGCAAGGCCCTGACTTAAAACACAAAGCGATAAACAAAAAGCAAAGACAAAAAGCACATGAAAAGATGCTCAACATCAAGAGCCACGAGGGAAATACAAATCCACGCCCACACAGACACTAACTCACATCCTCTAAGACAGATGAAATCAAGGAGATATTCATGTTAGCAAACATGTGGAGAGACTGTAACCCGCCTGTATTGCTGGTGATCAAACAGTATATTATTTAGCCATAAAATGAATGAAGTGTATCACATACTACAATATAAATGAAGCTTGGAAACTCAATGTAAAGTGAAAGAGGCAGGTCACAGAGAGACACCCATGGCATGACTCTACTATGAAATGTCCAGAATAGAGAGATCAGTAGAAACAGAAATTAGATCAGTGATAGCCAGGATCTAGTAGGGGGAAGAAACAGACAGTGACTGCTAATAGGTATGGGTTTCTCGTAGGAATGATGAAATTGTGGCACTGTTTGTATAACTCTGTAAATACATTAAAACCCAAAGTTGTATACCTTAAAGGGGCAAATTTGATTAACATGAATTGTATCTCAATAAAACTGTTACTAAAAAGGAGGAGTGCTGGAGATGACAGCTCAGTGGTAGAGGACTTGCCTAGCATGTGTAAGGCCTGGTTAGATCCCTAGTACTAACACCAAAGCAAGCAAAGCAAAGCAAAGCAAAGCAAAGCAAAGCAAAGCAAAGCAAAGCAAAGCAAAGCAAAGCAAAGCAAAGCAAAGCAAAGCAAAGCAAAACAAACAAACAAATGGATGGACTTTACTGATAATGTGATTTATTTCATATAAAATCAAGTACCCTGTTTTAAGATTTCTTTATTCAGGCCATTCTTGACATCACATGCACTGAAAAACAGAAAAGACTGATTTGTGTAACACCAGAATACCTATGTGAATCAGAAAGAATGCATATAGCTTCAGGATTATCTGTATGGGAAATCTGGCTACAGGCATCTACTGAACAGAAGCCTCGCCTTAACCCTGCATTGATGCCTCAATGAATGAGTGCTACGGGACAAAATGCAACACTTTCCTCCTGTCACCAAAGAACAATGCAGCATGTCCCTTTATCCCCAAAAGAAAAGGCAAACGGAAAGGGGCACTTTTCATTCACTGAGGCTGCAGAGGAGCAGCAGGCGGGCTGCCTTGCACCTTCTCACTCACCTGCCTTGGCTGAAGAGGGACGAGACAGTTTCTGGCTATAGATGTGTGCAGCGCTTTGGAAAGAGGAGAAGGGGCCAATGGTGTAACTGCCTGAGCGACAGCGTGGCAGGCCAGCGGGGCCTGGTACCGTCTGTGTCCCAGGATGCATGGAAGAGGCAGCATGACCAGGGATAGGGCTCAGGACAACTGCTGGCTGGTGAGGCATGCTGGGAACAGTTGGAGGAACCTGAGACAAGGAAGAATGGTGGCCAAGCCCTGGCGAGAGGGCAGAGGTCGTGACAGATGACAAATGGGTGTTGGGGATTTTCTGCGGAAGAGGAGCAGCAGGAGCAGAGAAAGAAGCAGAGGAACAATTGGTATAGACTAATTTAGCTTCTTTTTCTGCTGAGGTGGTAAGTCCTATTAAAACAAGAACAAAACAAAACAAAGCAAAAACATCACTTTAGGAAATATGGACATATAATCTCTAAAACATAAACACTTTTAAAAACATCAAGATAACCTTATCATGACACAGAAATCATGAAAACTACAATCTTTAGTAATTATTCACTATGAACTTAATTCATTTTTCCTATTGGAGACAACCTACCCACAAAAGTTTATTTTTAGTTTTCTAAGAGATGGAGTTAGGGCAACCTCCACAAAGCCACGTGATGTTTTACCAATGTTATAGGACAGCAGGACCTGTTTCTGTTAGCAACAGCTAAGCTGTCACTCTGCTTTTCACCCAAGAAAAAGAGTAATTTCTCAAGAGAATGGAAGAATGCTTTGGAAGGTAACAAGCAGTCAAGAGGAAGTTCTCAGGGAAAAGGAAGCACAAAGAAAAAGAAGCTCTTTAGGGAACTGTTCCATGCTCTGCAAACATTACCACTGGATGACTAGTGTTTTCTTTTAAGATTTATTAGAGAGTAGCAAATCTAAGTAAACCTAAGTTTGGAATCACTCACGAGATAATTTATCAGAGTGAATTTCTGTTGCCTGTTGCTGTTTGTGTTGCTTTATTTTTGATTCTTGCATCGTCTGAGGGTGATCTGAAATAAGAAAGAAAAAACACTGAGAGTAGGCTCTTTCCTAATCAAAATTATAATTTTGGGCTTCCAAACATAACACAGATACTGATCAGCACTAGCAAGCACCGCACATCTCCCCACTTCTCCCTGGTGGTCACGCTAGTCTGCTGAGTGGGCAACCCAGTGAAAGGGAGGGAAAACAAGACCCAAGATGGACATACGATCCATCTTGGGTAAAGTGGTGCACACTGGGAACCCCACACTCTGGGAAGCTGAAGCAGGAGGGTCACAAGCTTAAGCCTATTCTGAGCAACTTGGCAACTAAGACCCTGTCCCAGAACAAAAAAGGCTGGGAATGTAGCTTCAAGTGAAGGCTCTAGGCTCAACCCCCAATGCTGCAAAAAAGATCAAGATATGGTACGTATTGGCACCAATTCCTCATGATGAATGTATTTATTATGCATCACAAAAATACACTAATAAAAAAAGAGACAAGGGGCTGGGCAGATAGCTCAGTAGCCTAAGTACCTGCCTGGCAAGCATAAAGACCGGCCATGGTGGTGCACACCTGTAATCCTAGAGCTGGGAGGCTGAGAGAGGGATCACTGAGTCTAAGCTGCATAGTGAGACCCAGTACCAAATAAATAAATAAAATTCTTAAAAAGGAGGAACATAGGTTCCCAGCTACTCCAAACTCACATGCCAACTAACTGAGCTACAGAAGGATACTTAAACTGAGTGCACTACACTCATGCACTACAACTAAGCTAGGACATGTCTGTAAAAGTTATAAAGGCAGTCAGACACTTCTGCCACAAGTTTAAACTTTTTTTTTTGAGATACTGGGGACTGAGCTCAAGAATGAGCTTGCCAGGTAAGTGCTTCTTCCACGGAGTTCTCTCTCTGGCCCCTGCCAGGAGTTTAGACTGACAGGTGTAGGAGATCGTGTCAGCTAATGGTGCCCACAGAGCCACGCAGTCGTAATATGTACTGAGCACAGCGGACAAGAAAAGCTAAGCCCTGAGTCATGGGCATAACGCCTGAGAAGTGCAGTGGCTCTGCACCTTGGAGTACATGCCTCATGTGTACTTGAGCTGGAAGTCAACATCAAACCACTCTAATACAGTCCCACACTAATAAATTAACTTTTTCTCTACTATGGACTTTTCTAACAGAGCAGCCAAAAGTAATCATAAACTTAGGGAAATACTCCAAATCCATGTCAAGGAGGTCCATACAAAAACAGGTCATTTTACATATAATCTTTTAGAGGCAAAGAACATGGACATGTGAATTCTGCCTGGTCCATCACCACCAGTCACAGTCACCACACCTGTATGAGTCCAAATGCTACACTATCAAGTGCTGTTTCTCAGAGGCATTCCTACTACATCAGAGGTATTCTAGGTATGCAGAGGTATATAACTTCGTAATATAGAGGCAGTCATTAACACAGACCCTAGAATTTCAAATGACCCATCTGTACAAACAGGTGCTGCAGTTCATGCTGTTAGTATGCCCCGGCTAGAAGTCACTATGGGAGCCCGTGCGGGCCCCAACTCCCAAAGGCAGCACACCTTTCTCTGTCCTAACTTCCCTGTAAAATTCCTCAGCCTGTCTTCCCCACAGTTACCGGAGCTTCGCAGAGCTTCCACCAACCATGCAATTACTATTTTTAAAAAAAAA
>NW_004524583.1:11052376-11065189 GCF_000260255.1 Octodon degus
GGCGGAACCAGGGATTGAACTCAGGCCCTTGCACTTGCCAGAGAAGCACTTATTCTACTGAGCCATCTCCCCAGCCCTCGTGCAGTTTCAGATAGGGCTTTTTTGGTGGTACCTGAATCTAGAATGTACACTGATTCGAGGTACAATGTTGGGGAGGGTGATTGCTGGATCAGTCTACTCACGGACTTGGCAACCCCCTAATCCTGGTAGAATGAACACAATATAAGGGACATAAAGAGGCTTGTATCCTCCTGCCATCGCTTGCTTTGGCTGTCTTCTAACTTTGTGAACTGTTTCTTCTCTGTGATACCTCTCTGCCAAACTACCCTGCTTTGGGGCCAGTCCATTATGGACTGAAACTGCACAAACTGTAACCTATATAAAACGTTCTCCCTTTCAGTGTTGGCTTTTTTTGTCCTAGCAACAAGACAAGTAACTAACATACTCACCCAACTCCATTCCTTGGATAACAAACTCTATGAAGTCAAGGACTATGATGTCCTCATCGCTCTGTCACTAGCAACTGGGGGGCCTGCCCTTAGCAAGTGGGTGGTAATAGCACACTGATTTTGTATGTTTTAAATACTAAATTAAAAGATGAAAACTTCTCTGCTAAAAACACTGTCATAATGTGTGTAGAAATAACCAGGCTACTGTAATCTAATATAGAAATAGGGGAACGGTCATTTGAAATGTGGAATGAATTTTCCCTAAGAAACAGTGTTAATTTTTTGTTTATTTGAATTTTGTCTTGTTTTATTTCTCAATTGTTTAAGTGCCTGCTCATGCAAAGGCAGTCAGGAGCAGGATACCATGGTTCGATTCCCAGTTAGCCCTGCTGTTCAGGCAGCCTGAGCCACCAAAAAAAAAAAAAAAAAAAAAATCACTAGCAATTAAAACAGATACTTGGTAAAAATGTATAGCTGGAATGACTAACATAATGAGGAAAGCTCCAAGAATAGTGCTAGGCTTAAAAAGCCTTCTAGTAACAGAGTAATTCAATTATACACTGCGTTAAACAGGCTTTTATTGATTAGCCTATGAACCAACTCTGTTTCTGAAACAGAGGGCTGGGAGCATAGCTCAATGGTGGAATGCTTGTCTAACGTGTGAGGCCTGTGGTTCAATTCCCAACACTGAGAAATAAAACAAGACAAAATATAAATAAACAAAAATTAACACTGTTTCTTAGGGAAAATTCATTCCACATTTCAAATGACTGTTCCCCTATTTCCATATTAGATTACAGTAGCCTGGTTATTTCTACATACACTATGAGTGTTTTTAGCAGAGAAGTTTCCATCTTTTTAGTATTTAAAACATACAAATCAGTATACTGTTACCACCCATATCTTACCTTTTTTTAGGATTTAAATGAATCCTACATTATTCACATCCAATTCCAAAATCTCTGACCATGACGTTCCCTAACGTGAGAGCTTCATAAATATGTGGGAACATTCTGGTATCCCAGTGCCCTGCAGGAAGCCATGGCACTGGGCGCTTGGTGTACTAGACACCTCACCAGGAACAGAACAGTTCTGCCTAACAAAGAACCCTTCCACTCCAAATGTCACAGTTCTTGAGAGGTCATGCATGACAAGAGTGAGAAATAGTCACTAGAAGAGGCACAAGAGTAGACATTACAAGCACAAATTTTGAATCAGGCAGACCAGGGATGAAGGTTGTTTCCTTGTGCAAGAGTGACCTTGTGTAAGCTACTAGGTTCTTTTGGCTCATTTTCTCATCTGCAAAGAAGTTTTAAAATACTGCCTACTATATTTTTGGAAGTATAAGATAAGATTGTGTCCAGTAGATAGTAAAATAAATGTTCACTAACTAGTAGCTACTAATAATAGTCTTTCCTGAATAGCTCTGTCATGGAAGAAAGATCATGCCCATCCTCTTCTGTTTTTAGGGCAAAAAGTACTATCCTAGGCTGGCCAGACAGCTCAGGGGACTAAAGCACTTGCTCAGGCCGGCGCAGGGACTGGGGTTTGATCCCTGGTGTGCCATGCCAGCCCCATCCCGGGGGCCTGCTGAGATGGCAATTGAGACTGGGCATGTCTGCCTGTAATCCCAGTGTGTGGGAGGCTAAAAACAGGAGGATTGCTATGAGTCTGATCTGTGTAGTGAGATCTTGTAGACCTTGTACTAAATACATTAAAAATAATAATAATAACAACAACAATAACACACCTTGGAGACTACCAATGCTCAGCCAGCATATTATTCATGTTTTGAGACAGGATTTCACTATGTAGGGCAGGCTGGCCTCAAACTCAAAGCAATCCTCCTGCCTCAGCCTCCTGAGAGCTGGAATTATAGGTGTGCACCACCATGCTCAGCTCAGCAAGCATATTATTCTTTGCTTTTCTGGAGTTCTGATTTTTTTTTTTTTTCCACTTGTTATGTTTTACTAATTGACCAGCATACTTACCACCTTTAGCCCCATTGTCAGAAAAGGTATGGCTGTGCTTGGAACTTCTAGAGTGAGTCCCCAAGAAGACACTCGCAGATTTGTTTTTTTGAGTATAAAAAGTCAGTACTTCCTCCAGTTCAGCTTCACTGAAATGAAAAGAAAAACTATGGTGAGCTGTTCTGGAAAATCTTCCACTAGGTTTTATTATAGAAACACAGTAAGTGGGAAAATGAAAAACTGAGAGGCACTCTTCATTAATAGACTGCTATAAAAAAAAATAGGAATGAAAGCAGGCTAGCAAGGGTAAAGCAAGATAAGCTTTCATGAATCTCATGGGGAACCCTCTAGATCTGGGCTGCTGTGTGAGAGTCATCAGACACATGAGACTATTCAAATTGAAACAGTAACATTAAATAAAATGGGAGATTATTTTCCTGAGTCAAAGACACATCTCAAGTGCTCAGAAGTCACCTACAGAAAGTTCTGAACAGCCATACTTTTGGTGGAGCCACGAGACTATAGACTATAGCCGAACCTGAATAGTGACCAGTTTCTGTAGGATAGCCAGTTAAAAATTTTATACTTACTACAAAAATATGTGAAAAAGACCAGGTATAGCCCACAGTGTTTGAATTATTTATCTGATCTCTTCCAGTTTTCTTACCTACCGTAGTTCTAGACAACTGAAGTACTAAAGAAGTCGCTTGTCATTTTCATTGCCTGTGTCAGAAATAAGAGACCAATGTGACCACAGCAGAGTTTGTGACTCATTTAGGAGACTAGAGTAGATGGTCTCCGAGACCACTTTGCATGGATTCTGTTACATCTGCATCTGCTTCTTTATGGCCTGTTTTCTTTCTTTTTCTTGAAACTTGGCCATGTTCCAAATAGATGACCTCCAGATAAGGGTGGCATAAGGGCAGCATGCAGACAGGATTATCAAGAGCCTACACACGTCCTCAGCACATACACTAATGCAAGCCTACGGAACCCCCTCTACGAGTTTCAGACTGACCTCAAAGTTTCCGACGCAGCTAAGTGACACAAGGTAAGAATTTCAAGTAACTACTACAGATCTAACGCTGAAGCTGCAAAAGGGGCAGCTGCCTCTGCCTGGCACTATGTTTTATTTGGGTCTTATCAGAACACTAAAGGCAAAGGATTTAGCTGGTCAAAACACAGGCTGCTCTACACCTCTGTCTTATCCTCTGTCCAGTTTGTCATTTACGGCTTCCTGCCTAGCCATCTGAATTTGCCAGCCCTGATGAAGGTATCCCTGTCCTTGCTGTTACTTACTCCAAGAACTGATACTACCAAATATTTCTCAGCAATCAATACTATATTCACAATCAACAGCTAATGCAATCTGATGAATTTTATCTCTAAATCTTATCTCTAATCTTTATCTCTAAATCATTAACCCTAAGTATGAAGAACTTAGTTAATAGTTTAGCATATACAGGATCAATTTTTAGTATCCAGTTAAGCCTGCTAGGTAGATAAACATCACTTTTCAAGTTTTTTTTTTTTTAATGGCTTTTTGATAATCTCTAGAAGGAATCAGAAATTACAGCTATTTTCTGGACATAATCTACTTTTGTTTTTAAAAGAAAATGAAAAGCTAATTTCATAATGCCAATTGAGAAATTGTTTCTTGCTCTGTTTCCATATATGCTTTATCAAGACCCAAGAATGTCAACAAAATATCATTATACAATTATGGAAATTCTATAAAATGATGTACTTACTTGCTATATGTTCAAGAACATGGTGCTGAGGCTATAGCAAAGTCTGAACAGGTATTGAAAAATTATCACACCATATTAACTAATAGATACCACCTTATTTAAAGTCACAAATAACAGAAAATTGATTTTTTTTTCCTACTGTGAATTTGCTTACTAAAACCTATCTAATGGGGTTTACAGTTGATTTATCCTTTTATTTTATTTTATTTTATTTTTTTGGCAGAACTGGGGATTAAACTCAGAATATTGCACTTGCCAAGTGCTTATTCTACAGAGCTATCTCCTCAGCCCCTGATTTATCCGTTTTTTAAAAGAAGGTTTATATAACCTTTTAATTTGAAAAGGTCCTCTGGTATAAAGTCTTACAAAATTTTAAATTAAGTGCCTTTGATCTTTTTCCTCTGAGAATACAACGTCAATGGACAAAACGACTCTGCCATTTGTATCAAGATAGGGACCTGAATGCTGAGATTTCTAATTCCTAAACATTAACCCTAAGTATGAAGAACTTGTTCTATTTTATATAAATGAGGCGTAACCCTCAGTGTTGAGAGACTGCCAATCCCTCAGCCCACTCAATGTAGGCAAAATCTGGTCATCTCCACAGGATCAGTAAGTCAGAAATAAATTTAGATCCAGTACATACTAAGAAGCTTCTAACTTTAAATTTCCAGGCTCTTTCAGTCCTTTGAGTGGGGTAGGCTTTGAAGGCTGTCTAGAGCTACAGCCCAGACACCCAGCAGCAGTGTTTTGATAACTGAAGCCATGACAACAGTAACAGGAATGGCTGAGATAGGGAAAGGCCAAGCCTTTGAAACTCTTTTCTTTTTGAGAGTGATTTCATTCATAGCCATGTGCTGGAAACAAGGGGAAGCTGGGTATTTAATGAGCAGCATGGAAGATAAGAGTCAGATGGTTTCTACTGATCTACAGTGTCTTTTGTACCTTGCTTGTCTGATGAACTTCTGAAAGTTTTTTGCATTCACCCCATCTTCTTCTTCCTCTTCAAGTTTCTTCTTGGATCTCTTTTCAGCCATTTGTTCTGTTTCCTATCCAAAGCCCAACCCCAGAGGAAAACAAGATGAAACTGACTCCTGATAAATGCACACTTCATAATTTGTTTTTACTACTCTAGCATTAAGTGGTCCTTGTTGTTAAGTCATTTAATTTATCCATGTACTTTCACCACCTGTAAACTTTATATTACTTCTAATCATAATCTGGTAAGATGTTCTGAAATTCCCAAGTAACAGTTGCAGATTAAATGTAAATTTTTATCATGCTTTACTTTCCACTTACACAGCCCCTTGAGAAAAAGAGCATTTTTTTAAATAACTTTTTTTTTTTTTTTTTTTTTTGCAGAACTGGTATTGAACTCAGGCCCTTGCACTCGCCAGGCAAGCACTTATTCTACTGAGCTATCTCCTTGGCCTTGAGAAAAGAGCTTTTTACAGTGAGTAGCTTAGTAACCGTGATCATGTAAGATTCACACAGTATTTTGTTGCATTCAGAAGAAGAAAAAATAGTGAAAGATTCTTTCTCACCAGCTTCCAAACAGAATAAATTCTTACTTATGTAAGATATAACAGAATTCTCAACAGACCTGGAGTAAATCATGGGTATGGGCTTAACGTGCTGGCACTCTACTAACCACTCCATGCAACTTGGGCAAGCCATTTAAATTTCCAGGCCTCAGCTTTTTCTACTGCAAACTAAGCATACTTTTCACCTCCCAAAATAATATTTTCAATGTACTCTGAGACTCTTGGATTCAAGATACTTTGCAAAAATTCTAATAAATAGTGTATTTCCTGGGCTTGATTGTAAAATGATGCCTCTGTACAAAATGTTTCAGAAAAGAAAGTCTAAGTCACTGAAAAAAGATTATGTCACCATAATAAATTCACAGTTCAAATTTGCTCTTAAATCTCACCACTGTCTACAGATATAGCAATAGAGATGCAGGTAGGCCAGGGGCTCAAAAGGAATACTATGTCTTTTGATAAGAGCTAACTATGAGCTAGAGGGAGGCTGAGGTAGGAGAGCTATGAGTTTACGACCACCCTCAGCTACACAGTAAGTTCAAGGCCAGCCTGCACTACGTAGCAGGACTTTGTTTCAAAAAAAAAAAAAAAAAAAAGTTAGCTATGGTAACTGGACCTGCAGAAGTAATGAGCAGTGGGGCTGGAGAGATGGCTCAGTGGTCTAAAGCACCTACTTGAAACAAGCTTGGCAAAGCACAGGGACCGCGGTTCAATCCCCCAGCACCACATGCCAGCCAGCCCACCCCTGGTGGGCTGAGCTGGCCACACACACACACAATAAATAAATGTAATAAATAAAAATAAATAAATAATTTTAAAAAAAAGAAGTAATGAGCAGTTTTACAGCTCAGTGGGTTGAGGCATGAAGTCCCATTCTCTCTAACAACATGCACCAGAGATGCTGCCACTAAAAAAAGAAAGCTGGGCAGAGCTATCTACACTGTTTCCAACAGTGTGGTGCAATTCAACACACCAGACTACCCGATGAATGACTTACTTTGTTGTACACAATGATAAAGTCACCTAGTTGGTGGGCGAGGATTCTTCTGCGTTCTAGAAGAGCTAATCGTCGACTGGGTAGCACCATTCTCAGTGAATGCTGGAGGTTACTTGATGCTCTTTTGAGGAAACGAACTACCAGCTCCTAAAATTTAAAGAGGGATAAAGGAAAGAAAACACAGATTGTGCTTAGCATCAGAAGACAAACTATTATGGTATTCAGCAGATGTGGGAGAGGTGTAGTACTTATTTTATAAAACCCAGAGCAAAGACGTTAGGTATAAGAATATAGAATGATAAAACAAAAAGACTCTTACTCTCAAAAGCTGACAATCAGAAAATTAAAAGATGGCAATTGAAAATTAAAATCAAACATGTAAGCAAGTAACTGTAATATGGTCATAGTTATAAAACTACCTTGCTACATATGCATATGGTATTACCACCACTCAAACAGCAGGTATGGCTTCTAAAAAGAGAATGATTTACAGTGATTTAGGGAATGGAGCATTTAAAAGCAGCTAGCAACTAAAAGTCTCAGAGTCAAAGAAATCATCAAAGATAAGAAGGAAGAAAAAGAACCCAAGAATATCCGTCTGTTCAGATACTCTGCACCACTGCCTCTGACTCCACCTGGGCCACCTGCAGCTCTGATCACTTGCTGATGTGCGACCTGAGGCAGAGTGAGTGCCTGTCCCAGGAGGTCACAGTCCTCCTGACCATGCCTTATAAATAGTAGAGAGAAGAATCAGGAAAAAGATGGGTAGAAATACTAGAAATATAAACAAATCCTCTGGAGAAAACAATACCATGGAAACCAAGGAGGAAGGGATTCCACTCATGCAAAAGGCTTCTGACAAATTGGAGGGGGAAAGTACCCCAACAAAAACTAGGCCCTGGAAATGGCCATTCGGGGGATGATCACAAGAGGACATGTGTAGCAGAGAGTAGAAGGAAAACACAAATTCATGGGCAATAATGAATACAGGTAAACAGCAGAAACTACTGATTGAAAAGTTAAGACAATAAGGCCAGATGCACTGGTGCTTGCCTATAATCCCAGCAGTCTAGAAGACTCAGGCAAAAGGATTGAAAGTTTGAGCTCAGCCTGGGCAACTTAACAATTTAGCAAGGCCCTGTATCAATAGTAAAATAAAAATTTTTAAAAGGCTCAGGGATATAGCTCACTGCAAAGTGTTCAATCCCTAGTACAGCCATCAATCAATCAATCAATCAATCAATCAATCAGAGAGAGGGGGAGGGAGAGATGGGGAGAGAGAGAGAGAGAGAGAGAGAGAGAGAGAGAGAGAGAGAGAGAGAGAACAAACTTGATGATAATGGAAAAGAAAGGCTTGTCTTAGTATATTTCAAAAGTCATGGCCTTTCCCCTTCCAAAGGATAAAGATACTTTCAACAGTTAGGCACTGGCAAGGAGGGCAGCATTTAATGGTAAGTCATTAAGGAAGAGAAAATACATTTCATTTATATGAAAAGAAACAATTCTGAAATCTGAACAGACACCATCAAGTTATTTATAAGCATCACTAATGCCTCAGAAATTTTGTAGGACTAAGGGCCTTAAAAAGATGGGCCAAGGGGACCAGGGGGATGGCTCAGTGGAATAAGCACTTGCCTGGCAAGCACAAGGGCCTGAGTTCAATCCCCGGTTCTACAAAAAAAAAAAAAAAAAAAAATCAATCCCTGACTTCCCATCCCTAAGGAAGTATGTAGCTGTGCTTCCTCTTTGTCTTGGTCTTGAGGTGTGGCCCATATGGGAGTGTCTGTCTCTTCTAAGTTACAAAGTCACCTTGTCTTCCATTTTGGGGGCCTGGCCCTAGCTCAGTTCTGTAAGTGGCTGCATCCACAAAGCTGTCAGCCTCAGGTGGTTGTAGTTCGATCCCCACAACCGTGCAGCCAGCCAAAAGTGCCCTGAAGGCATTCGAGAAGGAGAAAAAAAAAAAATCCTTATGGGCCAGGGAGATGGTTCAGTGAAATAAACGCTTCCCTGGCAAGCGCAAGGGCCTGAGTTCAATCCCTGGTTCCGCAAAAAAAAAAAAAAAAAAAGGGCCAGGGATATAGCTCAGCAGCACAAGTACCTGCCTGGCAAGTGCAAGGTCCCAAGTTTGATTCCTGGCACCACAAAGGTTAAGTAAAATAAAAAGATTGTTGCTCCATAAACACAATTTAGTTATGTTCAAATGACAGGTCCAGAGACCTTCTGTTGATGTTCTGAGATAAAGAACCTCTAATTCCAACCTGGACCAGGAAGGGCATTCTATATTTACCTTTCCCATAAGCAAGTCTACTGGGTCAGGGTTTGCTCTCTAGCTACATCTTAAAGAAGGAAGTCAAAGAACTGGTATTAAAATCCTGCAGCAGTGATCCCACATATTCTTATTAATCTATTTTTCTGCATTTAGGACAGGGTCTACAGGTCTACTGGGTCTCACTATATAGATCAGACTACTAGTGAGCCTCCTGTTTTCAGCTTCCCAAGTGCTGGGATTGCAGGCACGCACTACCACACCCAGTCTCAACCGCCATCTCAGTGCGTCCTGAGGGCGGGGTCAGCATGGCATGCTGGGGATCGAACCCTGGCCTCTGCGTTCTGCCTAAGCAGGTGCTTTAGTCCACTGAGCTATCAGGCTGGCCCGATCCCACATATTCCTATAAAGAGCACTACAGGAATCCTGTATAAATTATAAGCTAGCATTTTGCAGTCATTATTCTTTTTCTTTTTTCTTTTCTTTTTTTAACCAGGAATTGAGCTCTGGACCTTGTACTTCCCAGGCAAGTGCTGTGTCACTGAGCTAAACCCCTGGCCCTTGCCGTGGTTAGTGTATTTTAAGCTGGTTTTTCTCCTTTAATTTGATTTTGTTTCATTGTCCTTTGGAGCCAATGTACTCCAGCATAAAGGGAACAGCCTCATAAGCAGAACATTGGATTTCCTCGTTTTTACTCTGCTGTCTTTACTGTAATGGTTTAAGTTGCTATATTAAAACATAATTTTTTCACATTGAAGCAGACAAACTGACTCTCAAGAAGGCAGATTCAATTTTCCACTTGGAAAGCGCAGAGCCAACATTTTCCAGTGATGGCTGAAGGATTATTCACAACACACAAAATTTTATCTCTGAACTGCATCGCCTATTTTAAATTCACAAGCTGTTTTCTGGGATAACCAACATGTTTTTATGGAGCCTTGCCTCTTACATGTTGGGCATGAAAAATGAGTAGGGCTACCACTGAGTGGCATGAAGGTGCAGCTTTCTCAGACGTAGAGGTCTCTCTCATTTGGGTGGAAGATCCTTGCTGTTAACAAAACTATGTAAAGGCTTTAACTTCTACTAATCTCAGACCGTGCTGAAGCACTTGAAGGTTTCTGTCACTCTGATACAAAATAAAAAAGCATTCCTATAAACAACTAATTATGGTCAAAATGATCATACAAGTTTGATTCCAGTAATGTAAGAATTTTATGAAGTTGTAGTAAAGAAAATAAATGTTAAATTGGAGGACTGTGAAATACAATGCTTGTTATATTATGAAAGGGCCAATGACAAGGAGTTGACCTTCAAACAGCTACTGTGACTTGTCAGGAGAGGAAATAAACACGTGTGCATTGCAGAAACAGGAAGAACAAGTCAGGTCCAATTGTGACATCTGGGCTCAAGTTCCGGCTTACCACACATAACCTGTGGAAAACCCGAACTAGCTTCTCTCCATCTCTGTTTCATCTTTGAAAGAGGGATGATGACCTTGATCTTAGAGAGTTAATAAAATGTGAGGTGACTTAAGGAAGGGCTACCAATTGTCATTCTTCAGAAAGCTTTGCACAGGGTTCAGCATCGACTGAGCAATCACATGCCATTTCGGGGTGAAATAAATTGACACCCTCTCTTCATGGTGTAACAAAAATGGCTCCAAACCAAGGATTTTTTTTTTTTGCATCACATTAAAGTAACAGAATTCTAGAAAATGTACTATGTAGTAATTCTTTTACCAGAAATAGATTACTTTTTCTTTTCTTTTTTTTTTTTTTTTTGGTACCACAGATTGAACTCAGGACCTCGTGCTTGCTAAGCAAAGACTTATGCCACTGAGCTATCTCTCTGGCCCTGTACTGCCTTTAAATAGAAAACAGGAAAGAGAGAAAAAGGAAAAGTCAAAGGCCTCACCAGCTGTTCATCCTCTTTGGCAGCCCAACTGGCACTGAACGTCTGACCTCCACTGTCTTTCATCAGGCGAGTTTGCACATGCTGGAGATAGGCAGAGAAGGCTATTCGGGCCTGCACTTTGCTATAGAAATCCGAAACAACACATTGTTAGGAGGCAGCACGCTGAGCCTACCAAATGTGAACCTGTCTTTCTCAAAGTGGCCTTTCAGGAGTCTTCTATTAGGATGGCTAAAGAATATGCAGCCTATCTCATATTTTACTGAGTAAAGAACCATTCCAAGTAGCATACGAAGTTCAAAATTCTTTTTTCTTATCGAAAGAACTAAAAGTGGAAAGTCCCATTTATTTTCTCCTCATTAGCACAGGAAAAAAGCAAGAGCAGAAACGCATCATGTTATCTACTCATCATGTTATCCCTTTGAACTTTCTTGGTCGAACCGGCAGCAGGACTGAGTCCTAATAAGAACCTTTGTAGTAATAAGGAGGTTTCTGGATTGAAGGCCTTGAAGGACATCCTTCTCAGACAGTACAAAAGTACTGGTTTTGCCATGGCAACTAATATTTCTAGTGTGTGAAAGCCTCCAAAGCAAGAAATAGATAAATCCTACAAAGGAACTTTTGAGACCAAAATTTAAGGTCATGCTTTTCTCAACTACAAGGCGGGAGTGGCAGGGGCCCAGAACAAATGAGTGAGATCCAACAGAGTTTGGCAGAGACAACCAGACTGGCTGGGACGAGCCCAGATGTTTAGTGGGAAAAAGAAATCTTTAGGCCTAGTGGGAAGCGCTGCAGTAACATCACTGAAGATTGCAGCTATCTCCTGCCTGATGCTAGTTTGCAAGTAGGGAAATGTAATCAATCTATAGTTTGAATGGTAGAGGTACCAGAGAGAGAGGCTGATGACTCTCACATTAGTTGCTAATTGTGGCAGATCTGTTTTCTCTCAGGCAAGATTTTGGTTACTTCAGCTGATCGGCCTTCTGACATTGTAGCCAAAATTACATCAGTGAAGATTAGGGCCCAACACAAACTTTGTTTACAATCTTCACACATGCAATCATTGAATACTTTCTACTTATTGTTCCCCCAAGGTTTGGACAAAAGATTTATCCAGGGAAAACTGGAAATCCTGAGAGTTCAGGTCTAGATTCTCTGTGTGCTGCAGGAGTGGAGGGTGGGAGAGTCAGGGTAGGGAAGCCACCTGCTCGAGTTTCATGCATAACAGCTTTGGAACTTGAACTATAAATAAGGCCAGATCTCTGTTACTAACAGGGATAGTTTATGGGGAGGGGAATCAGAATATGAATTTATATTTCCAAATGTTAACAAAAACAATTATATTCTCGTTCACCTAGGGAGTACATATTACTTTCACCTCCACTGTTTACACAAGCTTCATGGCCACAGCAATTGACTAAAGTCAAATAAAAATCCTGCACTTTGGTCAACAAATTCACATGCACTGTAATGAGCAGGAAATAGCATGCTTTAGACAGCTCCAAATGTGGCAGAATATCCAACTGCATGGACTGGTCCCCTCGTACCGAAACAGGACAGGCTTTTGGATACAAGAATTGTTGCTCCTGAGTTGAGATTGCCAATCACTGTTTTGTGCCAAATCAAAGTAAAAGTACTGAGTTTTTCATTTTTATAAGCCTTACTGAAGAGACAGATCCCCAAGGTGTTTGTCAGCTAGTCATCTGCAGTAAATAACTCTCCCCACTAAAAATGAAAAGAAAACTAGAATGATTTCAGGAATACACAACCTGCTGTGGGCTGCCTGCCCTCTTTCCTGTTCTCCCCGCTTCGACAGGGTTTCGTAACATAGCCCAGGCTGGCACTGAACTTGCCATCCTTCTGCCTCAGCCTCCTGAGTGCTAGAATTACAGGCCACCACATTCAGCACTTCTTTTATTTAAAAA
>NW_004524583.1:11065289-11075221 GCF_000260255.1 Octodon degus
TAAAAAATGAAGTTTTGTTACTTATATATTTTACCAATATTACATATTTCCTATGTGGCCCAAGAATAATCTCTCAAATCAACAAGACTTAGCAAGCCAAAATTTTCGAAACAATGACATCAAACTGAACTTATTTGTCAGAACCAACAGGCTGCATGCATCAGCACACGACACACACACGGAGGCTCTGCCTGTAGTCTCATACCCTTGCCTTCTCTCCCCCCAGGGCTCTTATGGCCATTGGGATTCCCCACGGCCAAGGGGCAGCTTCAAGAAACGTAGTCTGAAATCCACTGATTTACACTAATACACTCTGCAATGACAACAGTTTACTCAATGAAAGTGAGATCCTTAAGATTTATGAAAAATAATTTACTTCCATCACAGCTGAGGAGAATGTTATTGCTGGAAAGGAACTCAGAATACAGTCTGGTGCTTTTCAAATATTCTATTTTCAATTTGCTGGACTCTTTTTTTACCCTTCATGAAATACTTTGAAAAACCCCTATCCAGCCCTATACCTTGGCTTGACAGAAAAGGAAACTGAGACCAAAAGAGCTGTTTGACTTGCCTGTAATCACATAATCAGCTAGAAGCACTAAAAAGACCAGAGCTCAGGTATGCTAAGAGTTGGGAACTATTCTCATCCTCCACACCACTATTCCAAGCCCGAGTGCTCTCCTCCCATGTCCCAGCGCCATGTCCCAGCTCTTGGTATATGATCCAGCCTCTACTTTTGAAAATGAAGACCATCATACATAAATACCTAAACTTTCTCGGTTTTCACCTACTTACTGCACTGGCCCACAGACCTTGCTTTCTTACAGGAAGAGATTCCCCTCCCCTTGGCCTCTTTCCACCTTCCTCTTAGGCCTGGTTTCTGCCAATATCCATTTCTGCATCTCTAATCCTCGGGCCATCAAATCCTTCAAATCCTATAAATAAGTTCCAGAATGCCTTTTTTTTTTAAAAAAAAAAAAAAAAAATCACTTCCTCTTAGCCAGCTTACTCTCTGATGAATTCATATCTTCCTCTCATTGCCAAAGCCTTCTGAAAAAAGTTACTTCACACGTGCATTTTTCTTATTTCCTCAGCCCACAATTCTTTCACTCTCACAGTTGATCCTAGGTTACAAAGCCAGGAGTTTCTTCTCCTTAGCCTGCCCTGGGTATGCGAGACACGCTATAGCCTTGAAACACTCAACTTGCAGCCTTCACTGTCTACTCCTTCCTACTTGTAAGCTATCTGCTATTTCTAGGTTTTTTTTTACTGACTTACTCATTAAGCAGCAGTATTTCTCAAGACTCTGATCTTTTCCTTTTCTCCATGTTTATGTTTGCTGAATTAAATGGACTCAACAATCTCATCCATACTGAAGACTTTAACTATTAACTGTGTCCTGCTGAACCTTGACATAAAAGCTATATTTTTACATTGTTCTCATGTCTCAAGGGTAACCCATAATTTCTATCATGAAACAATTCCTAGGCTCCTTGTATTGGCTGATAGCATTATCCCACTGCCGCATGTGGAACACGTCTCTGTCAACCTTGTTATACAAATTACCTAAGTCCATCTCAGTTCCTCCCTTTCTACAGCCACTGTTCTTGTCAACATCTGCACTTTCCTGGCTCTGAACAATTCTCACTGTCCCAAACTTACCTCTCTGTCTTTAGTTTGTTTCTTCTTATCAAGTACTGTCCCACAATGCAACCAAAATTTACTTTCTAAAACAAGATTTAACTCTATTAAAACTGTTAAAAACTGGGGTGGGGGTGGGGGGAATAAAACCCAAACAATAACAACCACCACCACCATCCCCAGGCTCCTCATAAGGTCTATAATCAACCAACATCCAGCTCGTAGTCTTATTTCTTGCCTACTCCTCTGTCCACATAACCTCTACTCTAGTCTCTATCTTGTAACATGCCCGGCTCATTCCAATCTCAGGACCTGTGTACGTTTCGTTCTACCTGGAGGGCTCTGCACCTTGGCACTTTCATGATTCAACATGCAGAACTCACCTCACAACTTATCTCAGGCCTGATCCCACAAATTCAGTAACCTCTCCTCAATGACATCTAAACACTACACCATTTGGCTTTGTCTTACTGCATGTCTTGTGGCCTGAAATTACTTTTATTTTTTATTATCAGTTTTCGCTGCCAGACTATAAGCTCCCCAAGATTATCTGTCCCCAAAATAATATTCAGGCTACTATAATTCTTGGCACAAAGCAGGTTCTCAATAACTATTTGCTCAAGGACAAATAAATGCCTATACTATCATCCCTGTGTCTATTTCACCTCTACCTACTGCTTTCCCCACACACCTGTCACCCCAAGTGTCCTGCAATCCTATTCATCAGTTGAGGCCTTGTTCAAATGCTCTCCTCCTCGATGGCTTTTCTAATCCTCTCATGCTTCTTCCTGTATTCTAAGCCTATTTTACTCCAGCGGGAGGGAGTCGGAGCCCTAGTTCTGCAAGATCTCTCACAATCAGCAACATGCTGTCTGAGTGCCGTATCTCATCACTTTGTGCTCTCTGACTGACACTAATTCCGACCACCTATCGTTAGACCAATGAAACCTGGGTTGGGAGAGTGGGTGTACTGTGGACAAACTTAGCCTCTCTTGGTTCAGTTTCCTTCACAACAGCAATGTCTAATTTCAGTCATTAGTTCACAGAATTTCTGTGACTACTACATGCAAAGGACAGCAGAGTCATTAAAACAGTACCTGCTACCCAGGACACATCTAGTCTCGGTTTTACTACTGTAACTACTAAAGGTACCTACCTTAGATTACCGTTATCTTGTAGAATCTGCATCAGGTTAAATTTAGGCTCTGGCTCCTGATTCTCAAGCTTGCAGCACTGTTCACCTTTACTATTCCACTCAGGAATGTCTATGGAATTTTCTTTGGGTGAATTTTCTCCCCCAACAGTCAGTGGGGGTGCATATTTGCCTTGGTTTTCTCCAGAAGACCCTGCAGACTCCTCCTGGGAAGCTTCCTGCTCTTCATCTTCATTGTCTAATGTTGCTTCTTCCTCCTCTTCACTGTCTGTCTCAGTTTTACCATTCATTTCAGCTGGTTGGGTAATCACTAAATGCGAAGAATCACTAATGTTGCTGAAAAAAGGATTAAAATTTCCTCTCTCCCAATACCTTCCTTTTATCTTTTTAAGTAAAAACCTAACTCCAAATCAAACAACAAACAAGGAAAATTAATAGCAATTACATGTTACTCTTTAATCTTAAAAAAACTATCAGTGATCTGCATTAGAGCTGATATTACTTATGACAATGACTCTCACAATTTAAGACAACCCCCCTACCAACTACCAAGAGAAAATTGTATCAAGTGTTACAGGTTTTTAGAAAAGCACCCTTTCTGGGGGTGCCAAAATCAGGGGAATAGGCTTCAACCCTCCATCAATTCATTGTTTTTCTCCACCATTGTCTTATAAGTTCTACAAGAAAAAAGACCGTATCATTGTTATGAAACCCAAATGAGTGCCAGGGAGATGGCTCAGTAGAGTAAGTGCTTGCCTGACAAGTGCAAGGGCCTGAGTTCAATCCCTGGTTCCTCCAAAAAAAAAAAAAAAACAAAAAAAACCCCAAAAAATCCATGGTAAAAAAAAAAAAAAAAAAAAAAAAAAAAAGAAACCCAAGCGACTAACAGGTTGACTGATGCAGGTGTTCTACAGGATGGAAGCAGGGGGAAGAAAGCAAGTCAGCTGATCACTTAAAAATGGACCCGGAAGAATCTTAAGAGAATTCCCCGTGTCTAAAATACACCACCCAGCACTTTCAAAGGATGACTGGACTTACACAGTCACCACAAGCCCCAACGGCAATGCTCAGCAGTCCATGGAACTTTGGCGAACCCTATTTCTGAAGATTTAGGTATCTGTACGGTGGCAGAATAAGAGCCTAGACGTGTATGCCTCAGCTATGCCTCAACACATGTTATGGGATGGAAAGTTCAAAAATTTATAATCCTGGGCTGGTGAGATGGCTCAGTGGTCTAAAGCACCTACTTAGAACAAGCTCAGCAAAGCACAGGGACTGCGGTTCAATCCCCCAGCACCACATGCCAGCCAGCCCCGCCCCCTGGTGGGCTGAGCTGGCCACACACACACACACACACACACACACACACACATAAATAAAAGATTTAAAAAAAAATTTATAATCCTTTCAACATTAAGTTTTAGAGAAAAAGACTTTTCATAACAAAAAAGGTGTGTTTGATTAGAAAAGTTCTGACTAATTAAATTCTGAGGAAGATGCTGGCTAACTCAGTCTGGCAGAGTGCTCACTACAAAGTTTGGTGAGCAGGTACCTGGATATTTTGGCCTCAGTGTCCTCAATCTGCTATTCCGTCGTCTACGTTTTCGGACCTCCAGAGACAGGAGTTTTCTCTCATAAAGGGCAGCATGCAGCTTGGCCTTTGAATTCATACTCTCGATCTTCAATTCTGGCATTCCATCAGTGGTCATTCTGGAAAAAACAAGATGGCAGCGACAGCTTGCAATTGAGTCCAGGGCTCAGCTTGACAAAATTCTGTAAGCACGAAGACTGGGTATGGCAACGCTGATAAATTTGAAAGCCTGGACTGACAAAGGAGAATGTGGGGATCTACAGTACTCACTAACGGCCTATCTGAATTTGTGACATGTTCTGAACAAAAAGTATCTGTAGACAATGCTTAAGTACCTACAACCATTTAATAATATTACTTATTAATTTACTGGCTGTACAGTATCACTACCTAATAAAAGAATATGTAACTGGAAGATATCAGTAACGTTTTAATTTTTAAGCTGCATGATGGTAAGAGGTGTTTATTTTATTGCTATTAATTATACTTTACTCAAAAATACTAAATTTTTTTTTTTTTTTGTATCGGGTATCGAACTCAGCACCTTGCACTTGCCAGGCAGGCGCTTAAGCCACTGAGCTATATCTTGGCTGTAATATTGTTTTGATGTATACAATAAACTGAGATCTGGCAGAGGGTACACTGAGGGGGAGACAGTGGATAATCTATTTATGAAGTACCAGGCTGAGACTTGCAGGGGAAGCATCTCCGTGAAGTTACCAAGACTGGGGTCTTAAGCATCCCAACAAGAGGACCTACCAAGGCTCTGGCCCTTATTTACATGTTAGTTGGCTTTTGGAGGAGGTACAAGTGGCAGAACACCTCCAGGTGTAGAGTCAGAAGTTAGTGTCAGAGGCACAGACAAGGGAAGGCAGGCACAGAGGACAAGATCAAACTCAGGTCATGGGTGAGAAGTGGGATGGGAAGAGGAGGCTGGTAAGGGCTATAGGAAGCACTCAAGTAAGAAAAGTCACAGACCAGCTGATCTACAGCAGTCCAGTCCAGAAAAGGCCTAACATGCAAAGACAACCAGGTCATGAAAGAGAAAGTGGGGTCTGGGTAATTAGGTCAGAAAGAGAAAGTGGGGTCTGGGTAATTAGGAGGACCTCAGTTAGCATCTGTGAGCATGTGGCTAACCGTGCACACTCGGAACTCAAGTGCTAACGTGGGACTGCTAACCCGGCTCTAGAACACAAAGCGTGGTCCTCGTGGAGTCAAGGCAGCATCCTGACTCCCCTGGGAGTTTTCAGCTTCTGAGCAAGATGGAAATGCCATGTCTTTTAGTCTGTTCAGGTCTTTTTTTCCTTCCTTTCTTAGTTTTTTGTTTTTTTGTTTTTTTTTAATATGGAACACTTCGCGAATTTGCGCATCATCGTTGTGCAGGGGCCACGCTAATCTTCTCTGTATTGTTCCAATTTTAGTTTGTGTGCTGCTGAAGCAGTGAGCATTCTTTTTTTAGTTTCTTGAGACAATGTCTCACTATGAAGTTCTGGCTGGCCTTGAACTCACTATGTAGCCCAAGCTGGCCTTGAACTCACAGTGATCCTTCTGCCTCAGCCTCTCAAGTGCTGGGATTACAGGTGTATACCACCACCCCCAGCCTGTTCAGGTCTTTCTGAGAGGGACTTTTGAGTGGACAAGGTGAACATACAGAATACTGTATATACTGGAGGTTTTCTCTTCAGAAAAAGATACTGAGCTAAGACCAGAGAGGATATTAACACTATGGAAGAAATGGAAAGCAAAATGGAAAGGACTTTCTTTTTTTTTTGAGTTGAGGTCTAAGTTGTTCAGGCAGGTTTCAAACTTCTTAGTTCAAGCAATCCTCCTGTCTCAGCCTTCCTAGTAACAGTGATTAGAGGAATGTACCAGGTACTCAGCTATTAATAAACTTTAAAAATAGTTGTAATCTATTTTTGTCATAGCCCTAAAGACTGAACCACACACACAGAGCTATGAAAATAGACATTTAGACTATTAAATAATATGAGAAAGAAAACATTTTATTTAACAATCATCCAAACCATTCATTTAATAATATCTAGTCAACCTAGTCAAATTTAAAAATCATATAAACAAACATAACATCTTTATCTTGATGCTCACAAACATTCCTCTTTCCAAAGCCATGCCTTTAAAAACTTAACATGATCTGAAACTAAGTTTAATGTTGTGGGTCATTCTAATCGAAGGGTGAAAGTGAACTAGGTCTCTAATATGAAAGCCCAGTGTTATGCTCATGAACCACGTCCATTATGTAAACAAAGGCCTCCCTGCCTATGTTGTCAAGAGCATGATTTCATTGGAAAGAGGTTTTTTTTGTTTTGTTTTGAAGGATATTATTACTCAAAAGCTGATAAAAGACTTCTGAAGGTATGAATCCTAAAAGCTCAGGTATCTGGAGATACTACTAAGAATTCCTTCCCTATAGGTATTTAAAGTGTCAACCGTGAGCTCAGAGACACAGATAAATCCTAAGTAGCATAGAAATGGGATGCTGGGAATCGGGAATGAGTTCTCAGAAGGCATGCACGGTGCTTCTCTTGCCCGTCACCGTGTCCATCACGCTCCGAGCCTGCCCAGCACACAGATGGCATGGCATAAACACGGCCTAGGGAACACTTCCATTATCTATGAATAACCTGTTAATTCCTTTTAGCTACATCTATTCCATGTTACTTTCCAACATTTTATTATGAAAATGTTTAAACAAAGAGAATGGTTTAGCAAATTTAAGTGAGCATCCATGTACTTAGCTACCAGCTTCCTACAGTGAACAATATTTACTGTACTTGTCTTTCTGCACACATACACATCCGATCCTCCTCTAGCAGTGCCTGCTTTGGCAGCACACATGCCAATCCTCCTCTGTCGGACCCAGGAGTCCATTTACTTTTTAAAGCACTTCTAAGTTGCAGACAAACATCAGTGCACTGTCTCCTTAAGGTCTGACACGCAAACCACTACTACTTAGAATCTATATTTTATTATAGACTTTGTAACCTAAAACTTACATATAGTGAAATATACAAGTGCTAACTGTACCTTTAGTGAATTTTAACAAATGAATACAATTGTATAGCTTAATTCTATTATTATCATCTTAGAAATTTCTCTTGTCCCTGCCCAGCCAATCTCTCCCTTAATACCTTAAATGCAAGCATTGCTCTGAAGTATTTGCCATTTAAGTTTTGAACAATTTAATACTTTATACAAATGAACTGTTCAGCGTGAACAGTTCTTGCATTCAGCATAATCTGCCCACCATGTGTCAGTATTCATCCTTTCTAATTGCATGATCTGAATGAAACACAACATTCAGAGAGATTATTCTTTTATTTTTGGACACCTAGGCTGTTTCAGAATATTATGAATAAAGTTACCGTGAACAAATCTAAACTATTTTGTGATTATGTTTTTTATTTTTTAATTTTTTGGGGGTAACAGTTTCAGAATGGAAATTGCTAGGTTTTCTCACAAATGGCCAGACTGGGTCTTAAGTCCTTATCTTAGTTTATAGTACTAATGCCAATTTACTATATGGACTACATGGTGAGACCTTGTCTCAAAAAATAAAAAATCAAATAAAACCCAACTTCTCAGGAGGCTGAGGCAGAAGGATTATAAATTCAGGGCCAATCTGGGCAATTGAGTGAGAACCTGCTTTAGGACACGAAAGTAAAAAGAGCTGTGTAGTTTAGGGGCAAAATGCCACTGAGTTTGATCTCTAATAGCCCCACTGCAAAGCTCAACAGTTTCTATAAAAAAAAATTTACTAGAACAATGATTATGATTATTCCTCCTTTATCTAACATCAGTAACATTTAACATATTTTATTACATTTCTTCCCAAGCACTTTATATTTTCCAAATGCTATTATAAATAAAATTTAAAATTTCATTTCCCAATTATGGACTTGCAATATATTAAAATACAACAGATTTTAGCAAATTGATCTTTTAAGATATTGGCATATGCAACTGTATGTTCTCAATGGTTACTTCGTGGATGTCACTTGACTATGTCAACTAAGAAGAAAGAGGAGATTTTTGTTCTTCTTTCCAATCTGTAGGCCTTTTAGCCCCCGCCATCTTATCAGGCTGTCTAGACTTTGAATACAATGTGAATAAAAGCACTAAGAATGGACACTTCACCTTATTAGGGAGAAATTCTTTCAACAGTTTACCAGATATGATGTCCCCCCCTTTTCTGTTCAGTACTGGGGACTGAACACTGGGAGGCTCACAAACTAGATAAGCCCCTACCACTGAGATACATCCCAGGGCCTTGCTTTTTATTATTTTGAGGCAGGGTCATACTAAGTTGCCGAGGTTGGCCCTAAAACTGCAATCCTCCTGCCTTAGGCTCCTCAATAGCTGAAATAACAAATGTGCTCTGCCATGCCTGGAACAGTGTTCAGAGTTTTCATATAAGACCTTTATCACATTGTTTCTGATAAGCTTGGAGTATTTTTCATAATCTTTTTATTTTGGGGGAGGACTGGGGATCGAACTCACGACCTTGTGCTTGCCAGGCAGGCACTGTGCTGCTGAGCTATATTCCTGGCCTTCACAATCTTTTGAATTTCATCAGCTATAATTTTTTCAGGGAGAAGTTATCTAATGAAATAATTGTTTAGTTTTTTTTTTTCCATACTAGTGTAAATTATATTGAGTACTTTTCAAATTGGGAAAAGAGCTTAATAGGCCCCTAGATTCAGTTCCCAGCAATGCCACTCCCCCCAAAAAACAACACTAAACCAACTTTGCATTGCTAGGGAAAAAAAATCTGTTGTATGTGTTATATTTTTCATATTCTGGCAGACTGACAGGTAGATTCATCATTCATTCTTTCTTTCATGTAGACAGATCTTGCTAATTTACTCAACTTCTTAGGCTGGGCTCAAGCTCCTGGGCTCAAGCAATCCTTGTGATTCAGCCTCCTGAGTACATGGGTCTACAAGAACATATTGTATCTAGCGTAACAGAAATTGTGTATCAAACCTCATAAAAGGTATTAGCTTCTGATTATCTTTTCAAAATGTCTATCAGATTTTTTAATAATCTGACTTTCTCACACTAGTCTCACAAAAAAGAGGAGGAAAGTATCCATTTTTGCATGTTTGAAGGAGTTTGTGTAAGATTGATGTTACTTTTCCTCACATGCCGGATAGAATCAGTTTCATATCAGTGAGTCTAGAGTTCTTTGTAGAAAGTTTTTTGAAATCAAATTCAATTTTCTAAAGAATGCTCTTCAAAATTTCTATCTCAGCTTTTGTCATTTTGGGTAAATATTCTCTCTCTCTCTCTCTCTCTCTCTCTCTCTCTCACACACACACACACACACACACACACACACACACAGAGAATTTAATCATTTCATCTAACCATCAAAGGAGCAGAAAGGGCTGTTAACATTAAGTAGCATTCTCCTACTTTCTGGGTGTTTTGTATCTGTTGAATCCCTAGTAATACCTTCCCTTCTCTATCTGAACTTGGTACAGTAGTTAGTGTTCTCTTCTTTTTCCTCAATTAATTTACTTGAAG
>NW_004524583.1:11075346-11080379 GCF_000260255.1 Octodon degus
TATATTCAATCATTTTAGCCCTTTCGTTTTACATATAGGCATTGAAAGCTATAAATTTCCCTCAAAGCACTACTCTACCTACATCCCAGACATTTTGATGTTTTATTTTTATTATCAGGTTCAAAACAGTTTCTCATTTCCCTTGTCCTTTCTTCCTTGATGTATGAATTATTTAGAAATGAGTTGTTTCATTTACAAACATATTATAGGGATCATAAATATTTTTCTATTCTATTTGTTTCTATTGTTATTGATGTTCAACTCCATTGTGGTCAAAGAACATCCATGGTATTATTTCAAATCTTTTAAGTGTATTATTCCCTGGTCTATGGCATCATGTGCCAACTTTCATGTTTATGCCTCTATCCCACCAAAAAGCCCCCATACAAAATGAGTGGTAATACAAAATGAGTTCTAAAAGATAGAGAAAGGGCAGAACCTACTGATCTCTAAATACTATTTTTTTAAATAATCTTTAAATATTCCTGTTTATGACTTTTCTTCTTTTCCCCTTGGTTCCCAAGTTGATAGCAGTATACCCTATGTATGTTCCTTTACTAAAAACTAAAGGAAATTTGCACCAGGGAGATAGCTCAGCGGCATAAGTGCCTTCCTTCTCAGTTCGATCCTCAGTAGGGCAAAAAACAAAACAAAACAACAACAACAACAACAACAAAAAAAAAACACTAAAAAAAATTCATATACAAAGTATAACTCTCACTTAGCAACAAGCTAGAAACTTAATTTGCTTTTCCTTAATTAAAAGGCATCATAATGCTTCCCTTTAGAAGAATCAGACTTGTAGTTCAAAGAGCTTAGATAAGAAATGAAGTTTACTGTCTCTTAAATGCAAAAGAAAAAAACAGATATAAAATATTTCTTACTGCTTTATTTTTTTTAAATGTATTTGGCTGTTATAGGATCTCACTATGCAGCTCAGATTCATACTGATCCTCCTGTTTTTCAGCCTCCCCAACACTGGGATTACAGATGTGTATCACTAGGCCTGCCCAGACTCTGTGGCCAGCTCAGCCCACCCTGCCGGTGGGATTGGCATGGCATATGTGGTACCAGTGATGAATCCCTGGTCCCTGCGCTTGCGCAAGCAGGCGCTTTAGTCTGCTGAGCTATCTTGCCAGCCCCTACTGCTTTCATCTTTTATAAAGACATACAGCACGAAGGGGACACATTTAATGTCTCAAACTCTCTATAACCAGAAGATGTGTTTATGATTTAAGAGTTTTTGTGGCAGCTTGAGTCTTCTGTGAGACAAAGCCATCTCAGCCTTTTCTCTAAGAACTTTTTCTCCTCTGCTCAAGCAAAAAACCACAGGTATTTTGCACATTTCCAGTTCTGCAGCGGGCTGCAAGCAGGTTCGGCTCATCCCATAAGGCACACAGTTACATCAAGTATAGCAAGGCCAAGACAGAAACTTATCTGAATGTAATGTGGCAACAGTTTTGAAATCTCATTAATCCTCCAGTCTCTCTCACACAGCCAAATAAGAACACTACTATGATCAGTTAAAATGATACTCACGTTATAATAAATTTCATAGTTTGCAAAAAAATGGCCACAAAATACTTTATCAACAGAAAGCATTTTTATGTTAGTATTCATGCAGAGCCGAAGTGAAAGTGGTTATGTAAAGCAGTAAGCTTAGTTGTGCATGGTCACACATTATGCACATGGAAAGAATCTCTCAACTTTTAGAAATCAGTTACCGTGTTCTTCCTGTCAATAAGCTTCTTCTTGTGTTTCCCCTACAGAAGTAGAAAGGACAACTAGGTTAGAGAATGTTACTTGGATATATACTCTGGAGTTCATACACACAAGCCCTCCTGAATCTTTTATTATAGAAAGTCAACATGAAATAAAGTCAAAAAGGGAAACAGAAGATCCTTAGAGTAGGGCAGCCCAAGGTAGGCTGAGGGATCAATGAAAAAAAGGAAGAAAGAAAGAAATTCTAGGGGAAAAATGGCAACAGTGCCTTGCATTGTGTATTTCCAAAGTGAGTCGTATTTGTTGCTCAATGTGAAGAGTGCTAATTAGCCCGATTTATATAAAGGAGGATGAAGTGATGCTGCAACCTGCCCTGTCAGGGCTTAAGGGTTTACATCTGAGCCCAGGGCTTAGGCTTCAGGCAGCAGAGAGCTTCTCCTTTTATTCAACTATTTTAGGAAAGGGAACCAAGCTCAATTCTCGTGGGTTCCAAAGGATATTCACCAGAAACAGATTTTCCACAACTGAAAAAAAAATCTCTGTCCTGAACTAGGGTTGGGCTCCAACCACAGGAATTGAGTGCCATGAATGTTTAAATAGGTTTTTTCTTTTGACATTCTCTCCTCAGTTTCTTTTCACTTAGCACTTGGGGAGGGGACCCCCAGGTTTACAGGTACTTATCTAGGCACATGTATATTTAGCTCATTCCAATTTTACTATCTTTGTTGGTCTATGTGTCTACTATGACAGCCAAAAGACTGCATAAGGACTTGTAGAACCACACACCTCTTACCTAATCCCCATCTCCTAATATGTACATTCTAAAATGTTGCCATTCCAAAAATGCCAAGTAAATACACAGCATTTAACTTCTGGTCATTTTTTAAAAGACAAAGCACAGACTGTATTCATAGAAAAGCAAAAAAGTTCTCTTTACCAAGATGTTGTCTCTCCATTCCTATAGCTTTTATCCCTAATGTCTACTGTCACCACAAAGTCTCAAGATGACTTTAACTTTTTCGTTCATCCAAGTGGCAGTTTTCTCCATTAACCTGCAACCACATCTACACATTACAATAAGCAGGAAGCTTTTAGGAAGGACCACTATGCTTTCCTCCCCTCCGGGAAAGAGGGCAGGGCATAAATGTGATTTAAAGTTTAGGAATTAGTAATGTGCAGCCAGGAATCAGCAACTACTGCCTTCCAGGCAGAAGGACTGCTGCAAATTTGAGGTCAGCCTGGGCTACAAAGTGAGTTCAAGGCCAGCCTGAACTGCATAGTGAAACCCTATCCCAAAAAGACAAAAAACAAATAAAAACCCCTCACAAAACTACTGCCCAACTAGCAAAAAAGCCACGTGAGATACTGTTCATCAGAGCCAGGTGAGTAGGCAGAGGAGGAGTTTGGCGATGGGAGAGATGGCAGAGAAATTTACAACACAATTGGATTTGCAAGAGAAAACATCAATTCAGATTAAAGAAAAGAGACTTAGTGAAAGATAATAGGTCTTGGAACAGAAACAATTTCCTGTTTTCAGTGCATATTTCTGGGCATGTGCCTACCATGTGGTAGGCTGGACCAGATACAATTTCATTTTCTTAATGCATATTCATGTGACCATGTGGTAGGTTCTTGATACTGACAAAGATGAATATAACACAATATTTGCTCTTCAGGGCCAACCTATAAAGCTGGTAAACAGGAAATTATAATACAATCTAGGAATCTTAATCAGACTGAAGGATAAAAAAAGCTGGGTATACCCTTTCCTAGTCTAGCCTACAGGAAAAGAAGTTAACTTGCAGAAATTACGGATGAACTGAAGCCCATTCCAAGAGAAGGGGAGGGAGTCTCTAAGAAATAGGAGATATGAAAGAAGTCAACATGGTCTAACTGGCTAGGGGTTGGTATGGAAAAGTATTAGGCTAAAATGGTAGGCAAGAGCTGTTCATATATATTTTTTTTTTTTTTTTTTTTTTTTTTTTTTTTTTTTTTTTTTTTTTTTTTTTTTTTTTTTTTTTTTTTTTTTTTTTTTTTTTTTTTTTTTTTCCCAGAACCAGAGATTGAACTCAGACCCTTGCACTTGCCAGGGAAGCACTTATTCTACTGAGCTATCTCCCCGGGCCCCCAGATCATAATGTTGTTGGCACTAAGTTAGAAATATTCTAGGCAGTCAGACAGGGCCAGCCCCTCAAGGAGATAATACAGAAGACAAGGTGACTTTGAGATAGACCCTCCCATATGGGCCAGACCTCGACAAAAGAGGAAACAAATACAGCCACATACTTCCCGAGGGATGGGCACTGATATTTTAAATACATATCAATCACCTTGAAAGAGCCCAAATGAGTCACTAACCCAACCACCAACAGGAAGAGTCCCTGTCCTGTATTCATGTCTGCTTGTTATGTGACTGGCTTCCTCATTTGGTACAGATTTAATCAATTTTACCTGAGCAATGGTGCTTGTAATCTCATTGGCTGACCATAGTTCTGTCCTACCTTATGCCCACCTAAGCGAGTTCCCATGTTCTCTGTTATAACCTGACCAAAGCGCCGCCATCCTGTTCTGTATGTGCTGTCTTAGTAAACCATGTCAGCTTCTGTAAAATGTGACTTTTTGTTTCTTAAGCCCACTCCCTTCAGGGCGTGTTATACCCTGACATTAGTAACTCCATCTTGGCTCTCCGATTCACCTTTGCCCGAGTTGACTACAATGACTCCATCTTGGTTCTCTGATTCACCCCTGCCCTGGTTCCGAGAATGTCTTAAGGCAAAATGGGTGTTCCTGGCAACTGGTCGGCCACATTGTCCCTATAAGGTCAGCATGACCGCATACCTAGATTACACATCCTGTACTGTACTCCATCTAGACCAAAGGGATAACTCTTCTGTGTTCAGCTTCCTCCAGGTGGGCTACAACCAATCCTGTAAAAGGTCATGTGCCCCCTTAACCACATTAACATCTGCTATTGGCTTCTGTGATCGGCTTGCTTGGATGGGTGGTTTTGCGGTTTTTCGGTTTAAATTACTGTGCCTCCCCTTACCTGGGGCTCCTCTCTGTCTCCTGGACTCTGAGGATGCCGCTGGGTACCAGCTAAAATAAAGCGCTACCATCTTTCTGGATGTTTTGCCTCGTTGTCTCCTTCTTGGGTTACAACATTCTCTCCACTACCTTACACCCGCCTCACTGCATGGTTTAACTCTATAAAAGTCCCTGGAAGTGAAAGCTTTCTGGGGACAACCCGCTCAGCCCCCCCCCCCCCCGTCCCTCTTAGAAGCTTTTTTTCTTCCATTAATATTCTGCTCATA
>NW_004524583.1:11081147-11097760 GCF_000260255.1 Octodon degus
AAAAAAAAAAAAAAATTCTTTTTTTTAAATGTATTTTTAGTACAGGGACTACAGGGTCTCACTACACAGATAGGACTCATAGTGATCCTCCTGTTTTCAGCCTCCCAAACTCTGGGATTACAGGTGTGCACCACCACACCCAGTCTCAATGGACAGCTCAGCACACCCTGGGGGCAGGGCCGGCATGGCTTGCCAGGGATAGAACCCGGGTCCCTGTACCTGTCTAAGCAGGGCTTTAGTCCGCTGAACTATTTGGCTGGCCCCTAAAAATAATTCTTAAATATCAAAATAATACTTGCTGAGATTAAAAAAATGAACTCTTATAAATAGTAGGACCAATTTAGAGGTACAGAAGACAATGTTTAAGAAATCTCCAAGAATGGTAGAGCATATGCCTAGTAAATGCAAGGCCCTGGGTTCAACCCTCACTACTGAAGCCAAGGGAAGAAGTCTCCGAGGACAAAAAGATAAGATGAGACAGAGGAGACAGAATATGGAAAAAATAAAAAATGTGGAAGATAGAGAAAAAATAATATCTTAAAAAATTCCACAAGAGATGAAGCAGAGAATAAGGGGAATGTTTCCCATAGTAGAAAGACTTAAATTTTTTAACTGAAAGGATTCACTCACTTTTCCAAAACCAAAATATTAAAAAATGACAGACCAAAACACATACTGAATTTGAAAGATAAACCTTGGGTCACAGCATGTGTCTACATGTCCCCTCAAGCCTCATGTGGTCACTACAGGTATGGCTTTTTCAGATGTGGCTGAATTCAGTGTGTGATGCTGGATTAAGGAAGTGTGACTGGTTTGGCAACTGGTTTGGCACCGCCTTAATCTAGGCAGCCCGGACACAACATCCGGGCTTGTCCTCTCCCTTGTTTGCTTTGCTGTCTTCTGCTAGCCATGAACTGGTTCTCCTCTTCAATTTCCCTCTGTAAAGCTACCCTTCCTTGGAGCTACCAAATTACAGACTGAAACCTCTACAAATTGTGAACTAAATAAGCCTCTTCCCCTTTAACTCTGAGGCAAGTATCACTTTAAATTGGAGCATTGAGAATGTCCAATTATTTTCTTCTCTTTCAATAAAATGTACTTTGAATAACTGTATAAAGCAAAGATAACTATTTTCCTGTATTCCAAGGATCTAATTTGCAACTAGATACTTGCCAGTTCATTATTTGTATATACAGTCAAACACTGAAGAAAATAAAAAACACTAAATGACAATGTCATTCTAATTTCATACTTTGGGGCTGGTGAGATGGCTCAGTGGTCTAAAGCACCAACTTATAACAAGCTCAGCAAAGCACAGGGACCGCGGTTCAACCCCCAGCACCACATGCCAGCCAGCCCCGCCCCCTGGTGGGCTGAGCTGGCCACACACACACACACACACACACACACACAAATAAATGAATAAAAAAAAAATAAGAAGTAACTAATTTCATACTTTTTTTTTTTTTTTTGCGGAACCGGGGATTGAACTCAGACCCTTGCACTTGCTAGGGAAGTGCTTATTCCACTAAGCCATCTCCCCGGCCCCTCATACTAATATTTTAGTGGCATAAGTTCTTGCATCATTGCATCAAGTGGGGGTCAGGCTAGGAGTCCAAAAGCCTATGTAGAGAACCAAATCATTATGCTAAAGAAGATCCAGAACCCTCCACCAGTGCTGCAAGGATGTCATTCTTCTTGTAATACGACTGCTTTGTAAGCAGCTTCCACATGTTTATGGGTGTAACAAAAGCTAAATGTTTCTGCCTTTGACTATTAACTAAAAACATTCCAATGAACCTATTTTTCACCGTAAAAAAAAAAAAAGAATGAGTTGGGATAAATTTTGGAAAATAGGATACTGTATTGTGAAGGTATTATATTAAAAGGTACAATGAAGAATAATGTTATATTATATCCTGCAAGGCTCTTTCTATCATAGGTTTCACATGAAGACTTCTATAAAGCTTCTCTCCTTCTTTTGTATATGTTCTCCTAATCTTATGATTGAACCTTAAATTTACAAATTCAGCCAATTCCCACCTGTCCTGGAAGAGGCGTGTTGCCAGCATATAGTTCATGGAAGTCTTGTGTTCGAGGTAGGACCTGAAGGACAAAGAAAGAAACCAGTTACCCCCTAAGCTTAGTTCAGGAAATATGGAAATAACCCTATGGACAAAGCACAACAGTGACAGCCTACTTATATGCTATTCCTAAAGAAATGTCTGTCTGTCTGTGTCTGTCTCTCTTTCTCACAAAAAGTCTATTTGTTGGGGAACTACCCACTCGGGCCCCCCCTCCTGTCCCTCTCTCGGGACAGGAGCTTTCTTTCTCTCAAGAAATATATTCTGCTCATTAAAAAAAAAAAAAAAAAAAAATTTGTTGTGGATTATGCCTAGCTGTCCCCCCCAAAGCCTCATGCAGCCATGAGGCAGACTTCTAGACTTTGTGATTAACTCATGATCCACTGGGATTATGGGTGTGAGCACTGCTGGGATTATGGGTGTGAGTACAGCCTGGGGCGGAGAGCCTGAATGCAACATGAGGGAGACGGACGTGCTCTCTGTAGCCATTGTTGCTGCTGCTCCTCTCTTGGCTCTCCCTTGTTCTTTGCTGTCACCACAAAAGGTTTCTCTGTGCCATGTGCTGAAACCTCCACTAACTGTGAGCTAAATAAACCTTTCTTCCTTCATTTTAGGTGTCGGGTATTTGTCCCAGCAATGAGAAAAGAGTAGCTAAGATACTTATCTAAGGTGACAAATGAAATAGTTGCTCAAATCACAATTTTAAAATGTGAAAGAAGCAGAAACGGAATAAACTGAGAAGAAGAAGGAAAATGGACTTAATTTTAGAACATAAAAAAGAGAAAAACGGGCAGTATTTCTTGGGTTAGGATAAACTGATACAGTAAATTCAGAAAATAAAACTGAAAAATAAAAAGAAACACATCAAATAAATGAAGAGGTTGCGGTAAGCTTGGGCACAGATGTACAAAGGGTATGGACACACAGCTAGGTGACTGCTGCAGTCCTGTTACTCCTCAGCTTGCGAGGTTCAGGGGCTCCCTGGTGTCCACTCCAGGAAGCACATTCAGAAGATGGATCACCTGTACCAACAATTCACACACACCTTTTCCACACAGTTATCCACACTAGTCCTGCCAGGAAGCCTCCTGGGAGTCCCCTCACACCACACCTTCCACAGATCCTTTGCCTCTGATAGTCACCGCCTCCCCACACCAAGCATCCACTGAACACAGCCTTCTGCAACAGGACCCTCCAATGTGCGGGGAAGACTCCTTGTCTTCACTCCATGCATGAGGATGCTGTCACACACTGCCTCCCAGAGTGAATTTCCTCTTCTAGGAAAGCTGCATGATGCTATTCACCCCTAGACAGATACCCAGGAGACACTTAGCAAAATATTTATAGCACAGCTATGCTTAGGAGTAAAGACCAGAAAGAAGTCAGATTCCCTTCCAAGAGAATGGAAAATCTGACAGCAGTATAACACAAAGCAAAGTGCAGTAAAGCACTGAGAAGGTGGGAAAGTGTACACAAAGTGTACACAACAACATGAATCTTAGGAATATAATGCTTAATGAACAAAGCAAGAGTATACAGAGTATGCCATTTGTTCCGAAAAAAAGTAATTAAGATTAAACAAACAAACAAAGACTAAACAAGAGAATTTTGCTTCTACACATGAGAGGATAACTGTTACAAGACCCACCCTGTTGGCACAAAAGGCTAGGAAAGATGCAAGACGTATGAAACAATTGTTTTTAGACACTAAACAGCTGGCAGCATGGACTATGATCTCTGATGGAAGAAAAAAGTGAAGTATGCCCCTACTCTTGTTCAATCTTTCTGCAATTTCCAGACTACACAGGAAGGAGGGGATTCAAGTAGAGCTCAACAGGGTATGAGACGACACGACAGAAATCAACGTTCTGCCAGGTGTGATGACGCATGTCACTAATCCCAGCACTTGGGAGGCTGAAGCAGGAGGAATATACAGGGTCTCACTACACAGCTCAGACTTGTAGTGATCCTAATTTTCAGCCTTCCCAGCACTGGGATTATGGGTATGGGTACTAGAGATCAAATGTGGTCCTCATGCTTACCTGGCAGGCACTTAGACCACCAAGCTATTTCCTCATGGTGGCAGGAGCCACCATGTCCAATCTTGGTGGCCAGCTCAATGTGCCTGGGAGCAGGGCCAGTGCAACATGTGGTGCTGGGGATTGAAACCTGGTCCCTTAGCTTGCCTAAGCATGCACTTAGTCTGCTGAGCTATCTCAACAGCCCTACCAATAATTTTAATAAAACATAACACTGCTCAAAACATCAGCAGGGCTTTCAAAAGGCAATAAAATCCAAATTCTCAATGTTTAACATTTATAATGTACAGCAGTGAATCAAAAATTACTGTACATTTAAAAAATAGGAAAAATGTGATCCATGATCAAAAGTGACTATAAATATTACAACATATTCACAAGACCTAAAATAAATGACAAGGGCCAACCAGACAGCTCAGTGGATTAAAGCGCCTGCTAAGGCAGACACAGAGACCAGGGTTCCATCCCCGGCATGCTGTGCTAGCCCCACCCCGGAGCACTCTAAGACAGTGATTGAGACTAGGTCTGGTGGCACACACCTGTATTCGCAGTGCTTGGGAGGTTGAAAACAGGATGATCACTATGAGTTTGACCTGTGTAGTGAGACCCAGTAGACCCTGTAATAAATAAAAAATAAAAAAAAAAGACAATAATAAAAAATGAACAAAGGAAGATAAAAATAAACTGCTAGGAATTCTACTGATGAGAAATAAAATATCTCAAAAAAAATTTTACTGTTAACTAAAGATTAGGCACTGCAGACAAAATAATGAATGGTTTTAAGTCACAAGAACAGAAAATCACTCAAAATCAATGAAAGGGAAAAAAGTCTGAAGAACTTAGCTAGAAAATAGCTAGAAAATAGCTAGACTTGTGGTAAAATAGAAATCAAGTTAACATACAACCCAGAGGCCTAGAAGAAGGAAAGAAAGAACTAGGAAAAAAAGGTTAAAGCAATGCTGGCTCCAAATTTCCAATTTTGATGAAAACTATATATAAATTTACAGTCCAAGAAGCTCAATAAATCCCAAACAGAAGAAATATGAAAAAGACTGTCATGGTTTGGAGTTTTACAAGGAGAACAACACAGTGCAGGACATATTTCATAAGATTATTTTAAAATGAATTACCCAAAGAATCATATACAAAGAGTGCAGGAAACCCGTCCATACACTAAAGACCAGACTCTAGCTGAGGGTCTGGATCCTAACATCCCGCATGAGTTCAGCTGAAAACCTAGACCTCAATACAATGCCTCCCACAAGTCCAGCTGGTGGCCTAGAGCCCACGACAATTCTCATGCAGGCCCACTTCATGGATCTGGGCTGGGAAGGCCCAAAGGTCAGTGGTGGAAGGCAGAATCTGGACCAGTGGGATGAAGGATCTGCAGCAGTGGGCTGAGGGATCCACACTAGAGCCAGGAAGCAACACTCAGGTAAGAACCAGAGTTCCTCAAAAGGTGCCACAGCCATTCTTAGGTTGACAGCGAGGTCCCAAAGCTGAGTTTCCATCAGGAAAGCCAATGTGACAAGCTTCCCCACAGGCTGAGCTGTGCACCATCTTCCCCTCCAGAACTATAAAGTGATGCTCAAGATGAGGACCAGAGCTCCCCCAAAGTGAACCACAGCATCCTCAGTGACAACAAGGTCCCAAGCACCTCCTCCACCGAGAACAACCAAGTTCACCAGGAAAGCCAACACGACAAGATCCTCAAGCAGAATAGCCTATGAGAACCAGTGGCTGCCAATAGTTCCCGAACAGCTCCCCAACAGCTGTATAATTAGCTTCCTTAACAGCCTCCAACAGCTTCTCCAGTTCTGCCTCTTATGCTGCCTGCAACAATCCTCACGTGGGCCTCCCATACCCAGCAACATGCTAGGTCAGTCCATCAGGATGTAGCAAATTGACCACCAGTCAGCAATCCACTACGCTGACCACAGTGCATCATGATCAAACTGTTGAAAATCAGTCACAATCATAGCAGGAAAGAAGATATTATATGCAAAAGAACAAGGATTAAGAATTGCTACAGATTCTTCCAAAACAGGTGCAAGCTGGAAGATGACTGAAAGATACTTTTAAAGAACTTGGGAAAAAGTGCTAATGAAGAAGTCATAACTAGTCCAAAAAAAAAAAAAAAAAAAGTTCAAACATGAAAGTCTTGCTGGATGTGGTGGCACATATCTGTTATCCCCAAATTTGGCAGGCTGAAGCAGGAGGATCACCATGAGTTTGAGGCCATTGTTCTGGGCAATTTCTTTGGGGCACGATTTCAAATTCATAGAGAACAACAGACAAGTGGAATTACAGTAACCTAAAAAGATTCTGCACAGCAAAGGAAACAACAGAGATAACCTATGGAATTAGAATATTTTCAACTATGTATCTGATAAGGAGTTAATACCTGCAATACATCAAAATCTCAAAATCTTTATGTTACAAATAATTCAACAGTAAGAAAACCCTATTTTTTTTAAAAAGCAAAAGACCTACTTAGACATTTCTCAAAAGAAGACATAAATGTCCAACAGATAAAGCAAAAATTTTCAAATTGCTATTATCAAAATGTAAATTAAAACCACACTGAGATATCATCTCATTCATATTAGAGCTGAGAGGACAGCTCCATTGTAAGGCACATGCTTAATACACATGAGGCCTTGGGTTTGATTCTTAGCATTAAAAATGAAAAGACAATAAATAATAAGTGCTGGCAAGAATATGGAGACAAAATCTTTATACACTGTTGATGGGAGTGTAAATTAGTAAAGCAATTATGGGAAACAGTATGGAAGTCCCTAAAAAAAAAAAAATTAGGAGCAATTGCCATACGATTTTGTAATCTCTTATTGGGTACATATCCAAAGGACATGAAATCAGCATGCTGAGGAACCCTCTGCACATCCATTCACAGCGGTCAGCATACAAGTCAACCTAAGTGTTGTTGGCAAATTAATGGATACTGCGGTACTGAGGTAAGATAGAAGAGCAAAAGCTAGGTAGGAAGGAAACAAGGGAAATCCTGCCTAAAAGTTCTGCTGTGAAGAAGACTGCAACTCTTGGGAAGTGGAAGCTGCCCAAAGGTATACATATCGGGGACCCCTCTGATTAAGTTTAGATTCCTTTCCCTCCAGACCCTTACAACCACCAATGGCTCTAAAGTCCATAAACTGGCTTACCTGAGGAAGTAAAGAACAAGAACTTGATACTAAGATAAAGGAAAAGGTTGAGAGAATTCAAGGAATGCCTAGAGAATTAGTTAAAAAGATCTGTTGCATGTCATAAAAAAAGAAAACATGGACTGGGCTCATACCTATAAAATAGGCAGTACCTTTCTGAGAGGTAGGCCACTTTTTCTTGTGGTTTCCACCCCCTCGAGGCAAGCATAATGTTCTCAGGTTCAGGAAATACGGTGCCTTTCTCTCCTGAGGCCTACACGAATTTCCTTGAGTGCATACTTTTAACTTTCTGCCTAATAAATCCCTTTATGCCTCTTACTAATGTGTCGTGAAAATTCTTTTCCTGTGATGGAAGTCAATGAACCTGCAAACTTACTTTACAGGTAGGGTGCTTTATATTTCTTATCTCTGTCTCACAAACCACTTTGGACCCTGTTCAGTGCAATACAGACAAATAATGGAATGGTTCCACCTCCACCAGAAAAAGGAACAAAGTCTTGTCATCTTCAGCAACACGGATGAACATGGAGATCAGGATATTAAGTGAAATAAGCCAGGTACAGAAAGATAAATACTACATGATTTTACTCACATGTGGAAGAAAAGCTTGATGTCACAGAAGTGGGGTGGGTGGAGGAAGAAGGGATGGGGTGCTACAGTTCAAAGGATAAATATTGCTAATCATAGGTTGGTAGGAGGAATAAGTTAAAAAAATCTATTATATAGCATGGTGAAGACAACTAATAACCATATGCTGTAGTCTTCAAAAAGTGCAAAGATATTTAAGTGTTTTCACCACAAAAATGATAACTGTGTAATGTATCTACTAATTAGCTGGTTTAAGCAAAATTTAACCATTCTATGGTGTATTAATATTTCAAAACATTATGTTGCACATGACAAATGCACACAACTTTATCCATCATTAAAAAAATTTTAAAGGTCAATCATACCTTTGCCAACATGGAAAAATTATACCATGCCAACATTAGTCAGAAAAAGACTGAAGTAGTGTGTATTAACAACAGCTAGGGGCTGGAGAGATGGCTCAGTGGTCTAAAGCACCTACTTGGAACTAGCTTGGCAAAGCATCAGGGACCGCGGTTCAATCCCCCAGCACCACATGCCAGCCAGCCCCGCCCCCTGGTGGGCTGAGCTGGCCACACACACACCTCTCTCTCTCTCTCTCTCTCTCTCTCTCTCTCTCTCTCTCTCTCTCAAATAAATAAAAAAAAAAAATTAAAAAAAAAAAAAAAACAACAGCTAACTAGACCTCAGAACAAATAATATTATCAGCGATAAACATTTCCTAACAATACGGAAATTAACTTATCAAGAAGGTCTGATAAGTATAATGCACATGTACTTCATAAAGAATTTCAAAATATATAAAACAGCAAAACTGATAAACCAAAAAGAGATTGGAAAGTTCACCAATTATGAGGGAAGATTTCAACACTAGTCTCCTAACAATTAAAAAAATTAATAATCTGAACCACACTCTGTCAGTCTCCATGAGCATGGACAGCCACAGCAACAGAACACACATTCTTTTCAATATACGTTACATTTACCAAGGTGAACTATATGCTGAGCCATGAAACAAATCTCAATGGATTTAAAAATACACAATTTATATCAAGTATGTTCTCTGACCTCAACAGAAATAAACTGGAAATCAGGAACAACAGGATCCCTAAGAAAACGCCAAATATTTTGAAAACTAAACAGCATCCTTCTAAATAACCCATGGGCCACAAAAGAAAATCAATGGGGAAATGAGAGTATTTTACATAGAATAATAGCAAAAACACAACAATTAAAACTTGTATCACTAGGCGCTGGGGAGATGGCTTAGTGGTATAAACGCTTCCTTGGCAAGCTCAAGGGCCTGAGTTCAATTCCCGGTTCTGCCAAAAAAACAACAACAACAACAAAAAAAAAAAACTTGTACCACTGACAAGGAACTTAGTTCATACAATAACATTTAATTTAAAACAGAGCTAGGGAGATAGCTCAGTGGCCAGTGCAAGGTCCTAAGTTTGTTCCCCAGTTTAAAAAAAAAAATTGTAGTCCTGCTATAAAAGCTATAATTACAAAGCTTCCAGAAGAAACAGAGTAAAAGCATTATAAAGTTGAAGATGGCAAAGATTTCTCAGAAAATACAAAATTCCTAAACCTTAATAAAAGCTACTGCTAGAAAAATGCAAAAACTAGCACCAGACTTGGAGAAATGTTCTGTATCTGACAAAAGAGAGCTTGTCAGATCAAAAGCATCCAAGTCCTTTAACCACAATCATACAATGATAAAAACACCAGTAGTGTATGAAGTGATGCTCAGCATCACTATTCCTCAGAGAAAAGCAAGTTAGATAGAACCATAGAGATACACAAGGTGAAGAACTGGGGAGGAAACTCAGTGGCTTAAGTGAGGTCCTGAGTTGAATCCCTGGCACCAAAAGAAAAAAAAAAAAAAAAAGCACGGCAATACTAAGTGTTGGCAGCATGAAAACTATCTGAAGGTCTCCTATAGTGGTAAAAATGGAAGACTACTATTGATCAGATGCCCCTCTGGTCTACCTTTAGCTACTCACACAGGAGAACTGAAGTCAGAAAGTGCACACAGGAAACTGTGAATGAACATGTTCACAGCAGCTTTCTTCACAACTGCTGCACAACAGACACAGCCCAAGTGGTCCACATGGGTGAACAGAAGAATAAGTTAAGGAATGAATAAGAACTTCATGCAGTATTCCAAATAAGTCTCAAAAGTACTGCGTTAGCCAGGTGTGAACAAAGCCCTTTTCTTTAAAAAGAACAAATACAAACAAACAAAAAAACCAAGCAAACAAATTATGCCAAACAAAAGAGACAAAAGAATTCAAACAGGACTGAAGACACAGTTCAGTAGTAGACAGCTTGCCTAGCAGGCACCAAGCCATGTTTAATCCCAGAACCACCAAGATTTAAAAACAAACAGAAACCCTATATATGAAAGAGTATACACACTGCATCATTCCGTTTACATGAAATTCTAGAAAAATTACAGAGCTCAGTGAGGCTGGGGTGACAGTAAGGATTACCCAAAAAGGTGGACAAAGGGATTTACAAAGATAGAATACACTATAACTGGATGGCAGTAGTTACACTCCGTGCTTGTATTTGTCAAAATAATCATCAAAATGTACACCTAAGCTGGGTGTGGTGGAACACACTTGGAGTCCCAGCATTTGGGAGGACGAGGCATGAGTTCCAGGCCAGCAGAGGCTACATAGTGAATTCCAGGCTCCCAGCCTGAAGTAATAGGGAGACTCTGTCTCAAAAAACAAAAACAAAATTTAACTTAAAATGGATACATTTCACTGCATGTAACGAGACCACAGTGATTAATAATAAATAATGTATTGCTTAGGCAGACAAAAATGATAAAGAAAAAACCCCAGCAACTTTACAAATCAAAGAAATGATAAACACATAATATGGGACAATTCCAACCATGGATATTGGGGGAAAAGCTAGGAAGGAAGGCGGGCACTAAAAGGGATTGGCTTGGCAAAGATGAGCCAAATTAAACTTGTTTTAAAAAAGTAGGGGCCGGGGAGATGGCTCAGTAGAATAAGCGCTTCCCTGGCAAGTGCAAGGGCCTGAGCTCAATCCCCAGTTCCACCAAAAAAAAATAAAATAAAATAAAAAACAAAAAAAGGAGAGTGTGGTTAACACTGCTGATGCTACTCATAGTTCCTGGGTTGAGTAATATACACAAAACAGAAAGGCTCCTCATGAGGAACAATGCTAATAGTGCTTCGACTTTTAAATATAGATTGAAAAAAAAAGGTAGTCACCTCACCCATAAATTTCCCATGTCTCTGATGTAGGAAATATGCGAATAAATCCACCTCTCCGATCATTCTCTTCCTTCACTCTCCGTAAAACTTTGATCTACATGGAGGAAGAGACAACGAACACCTATTTTGAAAACTGAAACCCATGTGGCTATAGGTCATAGATATGACTAAACCATGAAAGGGAAGAATCCATCCCATTTAACATATCTTCTGAGAAGAAACTTCTCCCCTCTTGAATCTCTTTTCAGTGTAAGGTACAAGTTTGTCCTGAACATTACCCATCAGTCACTTGTTTTCATGAACCCTGTGTTAGCCCACAAAGACTGACACGGGGTACTCTTTACCTCTTCCATGGATAGACCGAGCACAGAGCCACCTAACTTCCCTGCCATCTTCTCCCGGGCCGAGCCCATGAGGTTCTTCATTTCTGCATCACTAGCTGAGAGCGGACGGGATCGCTGGGGGGAAGAAAAGCAAATCAAAAACACAACACACTTTTTGTCATCTTTCTTTATTTCCCTCAACATCATTATCTTTCCTAACCACTGCAAACTCAAGCCTGTAGTCCAATTTTTATAATTCATCTCTTAACTTGAAACCCTGGGCAGCAGACAAAAGCTAGTAAATTCCAAAGTCAAGAAGAGAAAACAGAACAGGGAAAACACTAGCAATGAAGAGAAACAAACAACCCTGGCTTGAAAGAACATCCAGGATTTCAAGGATATGGGAAAAAAATCTGAAAATAGTTTCACAGAACAGTAAACTAGGGCCTTGGGAGATAGCTCAGTTGAATAAGTGCTTGCCTGGCAAGCGCGGAGTCCTGAGTTCAATCCCAGGTACTGCAAAAACAAAAACATAAACAAAAATGGTAAACTTGCATTTATTACTATAACTGGGGAAAGAGCATGGAGGACTGAGACCTAAGACACAAAATCAAGGAAAAAAATCTCTTATGTCAAAGATGGAAATAGTTGGGCTATGGGCTGCTTTAGAACTTGAGGGGAGAATACTGACGTAGAGGAATCCACTGTCACACAGAAGAGAGCTGTGACGAGGGACACACTGTGGAAAGCACTGTGGTTGCCGGACATTGAGACCTAAAATGAAGCTGGCTGCCCTTGGTGCCCCAATGGGGTGATCACGGCCATGGCCATCCTAGTTCCAACAAACGACCTGCAGGACTGCAGCCACCAAATGATGACCAGGCGCCATCTGAGTACAAAACTTTTAAGAGGCTTTGATGTCATGTCAAGAAAGGCAGTGAAGGAAATGATCAAATGGTAAGAAGTGTATGTGCTATTACTGAAACAGATGAAGTGACTGATGAAAACAAGGCCTGCCTACCATGTAGAAGAAATGAGGGAAGGAGAAGGGGAGAAGGGGATGTAAAAAGAATTAAGATGTATCATGTAAACGCACCATTCCTTCAGGATGAATGTAATCATGATGCACAGAGCTGGGCATGGTGGCACATGTATGCAACCCTACTCAAGAGGCTGAGGCAAGGTCACAAGTCCAAGGCCCACCTGGGTTACACAGGGACTTCAAACCCAGCCTAAACCACATAGCAACACCTGCCACAAAAAAAAAAAAAAAAAAAAAAAAAAAAAGCAGCACTGCAAACATGCACTAATGAAAACTTACATTTAAAAGAAAAAAAGAGAAATGACACAAGAACTATGGGTGCAAACTATTTCTTTAGCTTCTTTAGAAGAAACTTCAATAGTTACTAGTGCTTTTTTCTCTATGGTTAGACCATCTGTGGAAATGGTGCTCTCTCTTAAATTTGTATTTTAAAGCTCTTATTATCCATGGGATGGCATTTGGAAACAGGCCTCTGGGAGGACACTGAGATTCCATGCAGTCATGAGGGTAGGGCCTTGGTCTAACGGGACTGTCACCAGAGAGTTCACTCATCCCACATGTTCGGCTCCCCAGTGTGAGAACACATGAGATGGCAGCCAGCTACCAGGCAAGATAAGGTCTCACACAAAAGTCTACCTGGCTGGTATTTCCCTCTTAGACTCTTCTAGCCTCCAGAAATATAATTTCTGTTGCTTGAGATACCCAGTCAGTGCTATAGTGTTAAGACAGCATATATGGGCTAATATATCCATGTATACAAATCACCAATGACTTCACCTTTTAATATAAGGAACTCTGAACCATACTACTTTCAAAGCTAGCACAGGAGTTAAAAAATTAAACCAATTCCATGAGATAACTGCCTTAAGAAACCTAGGAAATAGCAGCTATAAGTAACACGTAGAAGCAGGAACTTGCATCAACTTAGCTTTTACTGTTGTATACTCAACAGCTGGAGTAGTGCTTGGCATGAAGTAGATCAATAAATATTTGTTGAACAAATAATGAATGAATGTGCTGACTTACAGATCTATCATGTTTAGAATTATAACTTGCAGAGAGATTTTTGGAAACATTTTAATTCCCTTTGATCACTGGGAATATGCTAAAGAATAAGGGCTGGAACAAAAGCGTAAATATGAGGAAAGTTTGAAGTTCAGAAAGGAAACCAACATAAGTAACACAACAACCACTTTTAAAACCTCTTTAAAGTGGAATGATTATTTAGAGTTTAGCACTGAAAAGCCAAAATAAATGGACAGTTTCAGTTTTCTCTCATGACCACACATTACTTACTGTTTGCCAAAAATACTCATGTAGTTCACATGACACAGCATGGCCTGATCAGAGCCGCAATAAGCCACTGGCAACGAATCATCCAGAGGCAAGCAACCTCCTTACCTGCTGCTACTTAAGGGTATTCTAAAATCACGTCAAATTATTTAAGAAGAAAGATAAGTATTCATTTAACGATATAATAAAGATTTTTCATAACACATTTTAGAAGAGAAGGAATGCTATTTAAAAGTGTTGATAGGGGCCAGCAAGATAGCTCAGCCATCTAAAGCACCTGCTTAGGCAAGCTTAGACAGGCTCAGGGGACTGTGGTTGATTCCTGGCACCACATGCCACGTCAGCCCTGCCCTCGAGGTGGACTGAGTTGGCCAAACAAACAAACAAAACAAAAAAGTGTTCATAAACTAAGATCTGTGGTATAAGGTCAATAACATTATTTCATGGTATAGTCATTATCTATTAGGATAGTTTTAAGGGAATATTGATTGTATAGGTCAAATCACTATTGAATGCTCCCTAATGAGTACTTCCAGTTTGAGATTTTTCAAAATGATTTTGAATATTCCTGGGTCCTAAAAATTGACATGAATTTGTTTGTCTGTCTGGTTTCGGCATTTTGAGACAGGGTCTTGGTACACAGTGGAGGCTGGCCTTGAGATCACTGTGCAGCCACGCTGGAACTCCTAGCAGTTCTCTCACTCAGCCTCCTGAGTACTGAGGTTAGCTCCTGTGTGCACCACCATACCTGGCAAAAATGATACTGTGACATTCTCTAAAGTGCTAAGCTAATGCTGGTTTGATTGTTTTTGTCTCTGTTCTCACTGTTTGGTTCTGTGAGCACTAGGTAATGGACTCACTGTCTTTCAATGAGTTACTTTCCCATCTCTTTTTAAAAATTTTTGCAAGTAAGGTCTTCTGATGCTGCCCAGGCTGGGCTCAAACTTGTGATCCTCTGGCCTCAGCTTCCCAGAGTAGTGGGATTATAGGTGTGCCTCACTGTGTCAGGCTATAATAATGAAAGCAGCATGAAAGCATTCTAAAACTTCTCTGCAAATCTTTTTCGAAGAGCTGTCTCCAGGCTCCTATCATCATTCCCAACTATTGCTTTGTGGTTCGGGGCCCATGATCCAGGCAGGGTCTTCGTACATAGTTTAGTGGCAGCTGTGCGCACAGCTGGACTGCTGCAGGTGCAAGGAGGCCTGAAGAGCTCCAGCCCGTGCTTTGACTGAGAGATCTGAGAGGTTTGAGAAGAAAGATATACCCTGAATTAGAGGCATGGATGAGAAAAAAGGGCAGAAAAGAGAGTGGAAGAAGAAAGAATAAGAAAGAAGACAGTATGTGGGCTGTGGGGCTGGGAGACTAAAGGATAAGCAATGTAACACAGTAGAATACTGTCATTTGAAAGGTCACCACAACTATCAAAACCAAGGGACGGCTGACCAGATAGCTCAGCGGACTAAAGCGCCTGCTTAGGCAGGCTCAGGGACCTGATCGATTGATCCCTGATCCCTGGAGAGATGTGCCAGCCCGGCCCCAGGGCATGCTGAGCAGGTGACTAAGACTGGGTGTGGTAGTGCGCCTGTAATTCCAGCACTTGGGAGGCTGAGAATAGAAGGATCACTACAAGCCTAATCTGTGTAGCGAGACCCTGTAGATCCTGTACTAAATACATGTTTAAAAAAAAAGGGAAAACCAGGCAAAATGCATGCTTTTCTATAGTTTTGGCTTGGACACATGTACTACACACTGAATGGTAGATATAATAAGCCTCATACTTCAAGGGAGAAAGGAAATAAAGCTCCTCTAAACTTAAAGGGAACCACTGCCACTGGTCATGGAACACAGTGATTTCAACTGGAAGGTGCTCATATCAATTTTTTTTTTTTAAACTGGGAAAAAAAGTATATATTTAGAATTAGCCAGCTGGACTCAGCTTAGATGATCACAGTTTTGTTGGCAACATCCAATGCATCATAATTGGGAGCGAGTTGAACACATGCCTTCTTCTCTCCATCAGGCCTGATTAGAGCACTGACCTTGGCAACATCGATGTCATAGAGCTTCTTCACAGCTTGTTTGATTTGGTGCTTATTGGCTTTGACATCCACAATGAACACGAGTGTGTTGTTGTCCTCGATCTTTCTCATGGCTGACTGTGGTAAGGGGAACTTAATGTTGGCATAGTGGTCAAGCTTGTTTCTCCTGGCGATGCTCTTCCAAGGGTATTTGGGCTGCCTCCAGAGCCGCAGTGTCTTGGGACAGTGGAAGCTGGGTGATGTTCGTATCTTCTTCTTTTTGTGGCTGTGGATGCTTTTCAGCACTGCCTTCTTGGCCTTCAAAGCTTTTGCTTTGGCTTCAGCTTTGGGAGGGGCAGCAGCTTCCTTGTTCAACTCTGGCACCATCTTGGTAAAAAGGCTCTCTACCACATCAATTTTAAACGCCGCCTTACTGCTAGGTAAGAATGCTGCTATGCAGAATGCATCAACAATATTGAATTATTGTTGCATACAATATACACTTCAGAAAACTTGCCAAAGTAGTAATGTTTTAAGTATCTACCTGGTGTTTCGAAGGAAGAACTAAGAATGTGAAATTTCTGAAACAAGGAGCCATGTGTCCCCGCTCAAGTCAGTAAGAAACATGCTGATCCAGAGAAATTCTTCCTAGCACAAGGGAAGCTGCGAAGTGCCAGGTATAAGAAGGCTTTGGCACAATGGATAGGCGAATGAAGGGGAGCTCTCCTGTACCGGAGGGGCAAAGACTAAATATGACACAGAACAAAGATAAAAAATGAAAATCTTCAGT
>NW_004524583.1:11100990-11110246 GCF_000260255.1 Octodon degus
TTTCCTGTATATCACTTTGAACCTGTTTCATAGATTCTATTTCTTTCTTAAATTGTTTATTCAGGGGTTCCATCATTTTTATATTCTCCTCTATTTTTTTTATCAGTTGAACGTGTTTTAAAATTTTAACTTTTAGAAAAAATTTACAAAAAAAGGGGACCTATAGTAGATGCATTTGAGAATTTTTTTTTTTTTTTTTTTTTTTTTTTCCTTTTTTGCTGGAACTGGGGATTGAACTCAGACCCTCGCACTTATTCTACTGAGCCATCTCCCTGGCCCCTGAGAAATTTTCATCAAATGTTTATTCTAAGTTCTACTCCCATTTAGGGGTTGGTACCATGATATAATGAATAGAATACATGGACAGAAACTGAGACCAATTAAAAGAAGTAATTGCAAGATAATATAAATGGTTGTGAATTAAGAAATAATTTCCAGGGGGCCAGGGAGATGGCTCAGGGGAATAAGTGCTTCCCAGGCAAGCGCAATGGTCTGAGTTCAATCCCTGGTTCTGCAAAAAAAAAAAAAGAAATAATTTCCAGGATGAGTAATAAGCATTTTCAGAATCTTCATTAATCTGAGTAAAAAAAACAAATACAACAGCATTCATGGATGACAGCAAACATGAAAAACATGACTGTGCATTGATGGGTATCGAAGTAACACACCAAATGCTGACTATGGGGAAGAAGGAAAACCAGAAAACAAAAGGAAGCAGGCTGCACACGTAACTATTCCCCAGGATGCCTGTAAACTGCACATACCGGAAATACGTACTAAAAAAATTTCAAAATAGTAACAAGATGCTTATAGTCTAGTAGGAAAAACAATATAGGACTAGAAGCCTCAGTGTCCACAAAGGAAGCAGTAAAATGTGGTAGCCTTACTTAATAAAAAGTATCCTGAACCTTAAAAAAAAAAGTGTGTGTGGGGGGAGGGGAGGCACTAAAGCAGACTCAAAAGTAGGAAGGGCAGTAAATTTTCTGAATGTAAACTAAGCGTAAACATCTTATTCATGCTGCACTCTTTCCTTCTCCCAGTGAGTCAATGGAAGCACGACCAGCCCCATGTGGTAGATGCAGGAACCGATCGATGCTGGGGGAAGAAAGGGGACCTGGCCAGGGTGCACTGGCTAAGGACTGGCAGAGGACAAATCCAAACGCATGCCCACCTGATTCCAAAATCCACGTTCTTTCCTTAATAACATGTAATACAACTTGCAGGTGGCAGAAAACACAATCAAGATTCAGGAAAGAGAAACACCTAGAGCTAATGGCTTCAAAAGGAAAAGAGACAAAGAAGACATACTTAAAAGCAACAAAAAACGACACAGAAAAAGAAAACTTGACGTGGCCTAAATGGTCAGAGCAGAAACTTTCTTGTCTTATTCCTTAACTCAAATGAAACTGTTGTGGAGGGGAATGCTTTGTTAACAGAAAGAGACAAAGCAGACAACTGTGAAGAACGATAAGATTTGAAGAATTTAACATGTGTAAAGTTTACTCAACAAACCCTGAGAGACTTGGTGGCATGTAAGCAGCATTCAAATGCATAACCTCACGAGAGAAGCCTCGCTCACCAGCGTGGCTACTGCAGTCTTCTGCAATCCAAGTGATACAACTAGACGCAATCGTATTAAAGCACAGAGAAAGGTGGGCTGATGGCTCACACCGATAATCCCAGTACTTGGCCAGTACTTGGGGGCCGAGGCACGAAGACCACAAGCAGTTTGAGGCCAGTTTTGGCTACACACTGAATTCAAGGCCTGACCAACATAGTGAGACTCTGTCTCACATGCAGAACCAGATACTGCAGATCTAAGACATGATAAAGGATAGAAAAAAAAAGGAATAAAGCTTTATTATGCTTTTATTTTTCATCTTCTATGGGTATATAAAAATGAAAAAATAATCTCCAAGCACAGAACAAGATGTTGAGATTGGAACACTGTTCTTTTCCATACTACTCCCTCTTACACAGCTTGTACTTCAAACCTGTCACCTCTAAGGGCACAATCCTATGGCCACACATGGAAAAATGAACTAGCCCAGCTGACAGACTTCTTTCCCACAGTACATGCAAGTAATCTACAGCTCCTTTCGCCTTTGCAGAAGCATCCCATAACCTCTTATGGGCAATGCATATGCCATTATCTATCAGTCAGTAACAAGCACTGACTAGATTCTCTATGATCTGCAAAGAATGGCCAGGAAAAGTGCCAAGCAGGCCGAAAAAGGGACCTGTCTATCCAAGAATGATTTCCAGCTGTCCCCAGAGTAAAATCTGGCAGACACTTTGTCAGAACTGTATAGAAACTCTCAAAGGCCTTCATGTACAATTTTGCAGTTCTTGTCACAATGTTGCCAGGAACAATCTGCCAAGGAAAGCGATTGCATCAATTAAGCTTTTGCGGTGCTCTTATGCTAATTCTCTATTTTCTCTTTTTAAAAATTAAAGGCACTCCTCTGCTGGGTGGTGAAGCACTGACCAAGCACTATTCTGTTGCCTGGTTGTATTTCTAATCTAAGACAATTCCTCTTAAAATACCGTTCACCCTGTTCCATATCACAACACAAATTAGGGAATCATTCCAGCTCACAAACTGAATCTAGCTGAAAGATATGTTATGCTTGGATTGAAAAGTTGCTGTTGCTTTTTGTTCTTTTCATGCATTAATTGCCAATATTTAAAAGCAAGATTTCTGGTTTCTCAGCATCCGTGGCCCACACCTAGGCAATGACTGGCTTCAGCACATTTGTTAAACAGCTGCCCTGCTTGCATGAGGTTTGCCCTTTCCAGCCCACCTCTGCCATATCCCTGACTTTACTAGATTTGTCCCTCCTTACTCATTTACATTACTCACCTGTAGGCTCTCTGAGTTTGAAAACTCTTTTAATGAAAATAGCATCATAAGAGTTTGGCAGGCAGGAATAGCACTACTGCCAAGGAAACCAGCAAGGAGAAGAAGAGGAAGAAGAGGAATGGGAGAAGAGGTTGAAAAGGAGGTAGGAGATGATCCAAAGAAGAGGAAGAAAGAAACAAAAAGGAGAGGAAGGAAAGCAGCCATTCTCTGCCTTCGAAGAGTTGGTAATCTAGTGAAGGAATACTAGCTAATTTATAAAAAGCAACACTCAATGAATACAGAATAAGCCAATATGGAACAAGTAAGTAACATGGAAATGAAAAGTAAAGGTCACTAAAATACAGGATGGATTTAATAAAGAAAGATCTCCAAAACTTCTGTGTAAGCAAAGTAATCCAACCAAATAGCTAGAAAGGAAGAAGTCAGACCTTTTTAAGTAAGATAAGTAAAGGCAAAGAAAGAGAAGTGAAAACCAGCCGTCCCCAACAGGCTGGTGAGGAAGTAATGATGGAATGAGCAGCCAGGAGGCTCAGCTGACGGGCTCGTGGCAGAGTGCAGAAAGCCAGAGGGGTGCAGAGCCAAGTGGCGTTTCTGATGGGCACATGTCTCTGCATACATTTATTCATTTAACTTCAATCAATACATCTAGATAATTAAGGGTCCTTTTGGAGAGAATCACATGTAAAGAAGATACTGTTTCAACAGAGAATCTTTATGAAACTGGTCTGAAGATCAAAAAGAAGGCAATAATAACTCCCTCTCTGTGCATTTATGAATATGTCAACTAAGGGGGGGGGAGTTTTTAAAAGGCAGAGAAAAGAAAAAGGAAAAGTGGTGAAAAAAAGATGGTAAAAAGAAAGACAGACAGACAGGCAGTAATTTGTTCAGAAGCACTGAAAGCATGAGGGACTAGCCGAGGGTGAACATAAACCACTTTCTGCGTGCTCAAGTCCCGGGCTCTCCTGCCGCAGGGGGCCTCACCTCCTCACTTCAGCTTACTTTTCCAACAGCTACCACTTCCCAGCAAGCCCGCTCCAGGCTCCCTGCTGCTGGATGTGCTCACCTGAGGTTTCTGGAAAGGGTTGCGTCTGGAAGACTCAAAGGTGGGATAAATGGGCCGTGTTGATGCTCGCTGGGCAGGATCTTGGCACACGAATCCTGAACGGGAGACCAGCAACATTGAAACCCAGCGTTGTACAGGACATGAGTGAGTCTGGCTGCATCTTTATGTGTTTCATGATCATAAATATTACAGAGATTCATTTTCAAGAGGATTATGCTGGTGGATAAGCAGCTTAAATGTGATTCTGACTGAGAAAGATGCATTTTATAAATTCCAAACAAACGTGCAAGTAATCATTTAAAAATACATAGTTGTTAACAAAAACATGTTATTTTTAAAGTATCATCCTGGATGATGACTGGAAAACAAAATTTTTCCTGGAGAATCCACAAGTGAGGGGCTTGTGCTGGTGCAGGACCTCCTTCTGGAATGACTGACGGTGGTCTACTGGAAACTCTGAGGATGGGTTTGTAAATTATTGATGGCTTGAGAAATGACTTCAGTTAATTTCTCTTACTTCCTAAAGAGAAGTGGATTCTCATCCAAGAAGAATAAAGTAGCTAAGTTTTATAGCATTTACTGGTACATCAAGTACTAGTTCATCTCAAATAGGTTTTATAATATCTTTTGAGAGAATTTTAAGAGCCAACAATAAATCCAGTTCATACCCACCTGACCAGCCATCTCCATTTCAAAGTTTTGGCTTATCTACTTAAAATGGGATTTCTTCCTTGGGCAGCTCTGAATCTAACTGCTATAGAAGGGATCATATTGAGACCAGCAGAGACTGTCTAGCAGAAATACAGCCAGTCTCCTTTGTAACGAGGCTTCTGCAGTGGGTCTCACTTTCCCAGCTCAGAGAAAAATATACTCTCCGCAGATCTTTGCTTAATTCTCTGCCTCAGCTCATAATTCCTATGCCCCAGGTCGCAGGCTTAGTTGTGGTTCAAACCTCAGGACAGAACGGAGCCAGGGGGAGCAGAAACATATAAACACTTGCCTGAAAATATAATTTTTTAGTACAAAACATTCGGCACGGCTTCGGAACTGCCAGTTGGCAGTATCAAGGGAGCCTGAGAAAATGGACACCCTGGTGCGCGTCTCTGTGAGTGCAGTTCAGAAAGCAGCACTACTCACCCACAACAGTGAACATATCCGAGATCATGCTGGCTTTAATCTTTAGGTCCAGAGGCGCATCACTAACAGAACAGGGGGGAAAAAAAAAGAATGACTGACAATTCTGCAGGTTAACAGAGTAACTGCCTCTTAATGGGCCCCAATGCAGCAAACTTTCCAAATGTCAATGAGAAAGGAACATATAAAGCACATCAAATCCATGGAAAAAGAGAATGAAACCTCGGCAAACATACAAGAAATAAAAGCCTGGTTTTAAATACATCCTCTGTGAGACAAGCCCAGAACTAACACACTGATTCCCTGAAAAAGAATCTTTTTGTTCCACAAGGTCATACGCAATTTAAAGTTTGAACAAATCAAGAATATGGCTTCATTATCACTATGGATTTTAAAGGTTCAGACAGCCAGTATGTGCTTTTGTGAGTGCGCTGTCATCCAAGCCATGTTTTCCTGATGCAACTGGTGAATCATTTTCACACAAAAGACGAGAAACCGTGGCCACCTTTGTACTTTGAGTCTGCTGGACTGGGGGTGTAGCTAAGGGACAGAACATTTGCCTTGCATACTCAGGGCCCTGGGTTCAATCCCCCAGCACTGCAAAAACAAAAGCAAACAAAAAAACCTGCTGCTGATTAAGTCTTCATTTTCTGTTTTAAATCAAACTTCTTAGGCTTGCAGGCTTACAAACAGGGCAAAGAGATACATGCAAGCCACACCAAACTCAGCTGATGTGGCAGGATCTCACATGGAAACAACATAGAATGAGAGCAGGCAGCCTCCAAGCTGGCTTCAGGATCGAGCTCTCGCTCCTGAATCACACTATTCTGGCTGCTGGACACTATGTTCATCCTGGGAATCTCTGACACTTGAATATACGGGGCATCTGCAAAAGGCTGACCTGACGAAAGTACAGGTAACATCTAAATATCTGTAATATGTAGCTTTACACAACTGAAACTAAGCCTAACTGCCACTCTGTAAAGTAGTTAATGTGCTGTTATTTGATTGCCTGGCATTTTGCCAGTGTCTCTTATCCTTTGGCAGTTGGGTGGTCTGTGGCATAGATCTCTAGGGTTCTCTGTTTAGAGTATACAGCAAACAGAAATTCTGGCTGTAACAGTGGATATAAACAGAATTGTCTCTCATACTGAAAAATATATTTCTTTCTTCTAAAAAGTAGATTCATTTTCAGGAATTTTTTTGAAGACTGTTTGAAGTTTTTAAGACCTTAATCTTGGATGGACACCAGGACATAGGACAAAAGGACCAGGCATTATCCACAGTGGCTTCCATCCAGTTTCATGTCTTTCAAGTCCATAAGGATGTAAGCATGCATAAACCTTTGGTCAAAGGGATGGGCCATAATACCTTGCGTATTTCTTTAGCCTTAACACAAAACCTACAAAATTAAAAAAACAAAACAATCAAACCAAACGAACAAACAAAAAACTGGGAATAAAACTGAATGTAAGAATCATCTCTTAGAAGTCCAATCAACAGTAAACACATATTGCAAATGGCTAGAAAGACACGGACCCCAGCTGACATGTCAACTTTGACAACATACCATAAATCATCTAAGTGAAAAAAAATTCAAGTTATCTCTGACTAATAATTTGTGTCTCCCACTGTCATAAGAAATGCTCCTGCCCATGAAGGAAGGTGTTTTAGGGCCACTTGCAGGTTTATTCTTTTCATGTTGATAGAACTGACTTACCAGGCCAAGGAAGGGGAGAGATTCACTTCCAACAACCATGGCTTCAGAGTAGAATCTATGAGCACGTCAAAGCCATACAATTCTGGAAATACAACACAGGTTATAAGGTCATTTCCCATATCATGATTGCATAAAGATCTGAAGTTTCAATCTAATTAGTTCCCACCACAGGCTTAGAAACTTGCACTATGTGAAAGCAGAAGCAAAAACCCTTCAAATTGAAGAGAAAGTAATCATGTTCTAGGAATAATTTTAAAATAATGCTACAAAATTCCAATGCTTATTCAGCCACTCCCACTGATGCTCCTGAGCTCTGCTTAGACAGCAATCTGACTCAGAAAAAGCTAATGGGCATGCTGTACGTAGGTTAAAAAAAAAAAGCTGAGAAAAAGCACGAGGCATATTCCATGTCAGTCCTGCTTTGGGCTTGCTCAGGACTGTCTTCCATTACCACCCCCACTCTATTTCGAAAGCAGAGAGATCTACTGAAGGCATCACTCGAGGACCCTTCCACCACCTTCCCTTACACCCAAGATCTTGCTCCTGCATCCTATGTCAAGAAGACATACAAATGAACAATATATTTATTGTTTTTCCTTTCTGATGGTTTCAATTTTCCTTTGAAGCATGAAAATAAAACACTTGGTCTACAGGTAAAGTCAGAAGAAAAAAGAGAAAGCTGGTGGCAGCACAGCAGGATGGTGACAAGCTACCTCCATCACTGTTACTTAAGAAGGGAGGGAGTGAAAGATCAAGTTTCCGTGGCTTCTGGAATCTTCAATGATTTTCTTCTACTTTTCCAACTATGGCAAAGGGCAAAGCAGGTTTATTTTACTTAACAAATTCAGGGGTGAGAGGTTCACTTTGGAGCCTCTTTTATTATTACTAAAGAAAGCGCTCTACAAAAAAATCACAGTGTGCACTTGGTGCACATATGTCCAACACATCAGAGTCTCAGAAGTCTCACTCATCCCCCAACAGCCCACTCTGTGTCATTAAATAACTCGCTCATACTTTTTCTCTGAGAAGAACAGATTAGCTTCATTGTGGTTTTATCAGACCTAATGTTCAAAGAACACAAAAATTCCTCCTGAAACTAGTTTTCTTGCCCTTCGGTAGCTAATTCCTACCTCCTCCATCACCTGGCAATCACTGATCTGATTTTTTGTTTTTCACCTTTCTCAGAAAGTCAAATAAATGGAACTGATTTGGTTTGTAGCTTTTGAGCCTGACTTCCTTCATTTGTGCTGTGCCTTGGAGATTTACTGATGTTGTTACCTGTATCAACAGTGTAGTTCACTCCTTTCTTCTGCTGAGTAACATTCCACAATATGGACATACTATAATTTACCTGATCAGCAGCTGATGAGTATCTGTGCTGTTTCCAATTTTTAGCTGTTATGAATAGAGCGTTTGTGTACAGGTTGTGAGAACATAAGGTTTCATTTCTCCTAGGTAAATATATAGGTGCAGGAAAGTTTGGTCACAGGTAGGTGCTACTGTCACTGCACACCTCCTACTGCCTCTGTCATTTCCTAGCACCATCTTTCCTTATTGCAGTCCACTCTCCAAGATGACCACAATGACCTTTCTTAAAAAAAAAAAATTTAACAGTCACATGGTGACAGGCAGTGAAATGGTTTAACAATAGACACTACTGTTAGGCTTGTTCCTGGAGGATTTAAATTGGCCACTGCTAACAATATTGTATTTCCTTCACTGCAACTCAGTCATCTGGAACTTCAGGTCAAACTATGATACAAGTTAAAGAAATAAATAATAACCTTACTATTCTCCTGCTCAGAAACCTCCAGTGAATGTTTCCACAAGATAAAGTCAAATTTACTAGTCTTTTATAATCTGGCCCTAATCCACCTACATTACCTTATCTCCTAGACACCCACTCCATGCCAGCTACATCTAGTCACACTTTTTACCATTTAAAAAATGTCCCATCTGGTCATGATATTTATTTTACACATCATATTCTGTCAGAAATGGTTTTACCCAGCTGCCCTAGGCAAATCTGGTAACTCTTGTATTCCAAGAGCATTACAGCCATGGATGTGTGCTGTCATTTATCATTTTATCCCTGCTCCTCCTCACTGTTTACTGGCAAGGGCCATGTCCCATCTATTGTTATATAGCAAGGAGTCTTTTCCACAACTGATACAAAGAAAACAAGGAAAAAATAGTAAAGAAAAAAATGTAAGCAAAAACCAATGTATAATTTTCCAAGAAGACAAGTAATCTGTAAACAAAATTAAACAGTAATAACTTCCCTCCAAAATAACCTGACCCACATGACTTAACATATTTATAACAAAGCCAACAATCCTAAACACAGTAAGAAAACTTCTTATTAAGAAGTTCAGGGCTGGGGCTGGAGAGATGGCTCAGTGGTCTAAGGCACCTACTTAGAACAAGCTTGGCAAAGCATCAGGGACCGCGGTTCAATCCCCCAGCACCACATGCC
>NW_004524583.1:11110346-11111969 GCF_000260255.1 Octodon degus
TCTCTGCTGCTGCTGCTGCTGCTCTGCCTAGAAGATGACAGAGCTCAGGAAGTGTCACCAGCCTGTTGCTTCTTTACAGGCTTTTCTGGAGCAACTTGCTTTTTCCTCTTTAACTTTTTGTCAACTTCACTGTCAGAATCGCTGCCTGAAGAGCTTGAAGAAACAAGTTCCTTTGATTTAGGCGTCGCTCCGCTGCTGCAGTCGGCAGCCTCCTGCTCGCTCGAGACTAGGAATTCTCTATAAAAAGCACAGGAACTAGAAACTGCTCAATTTATAAGTCCTCTGTCTTTGCTACTTAAAAAACAAAAGGGAAAAAATCAAGTTTTTTTCAGAACTGGGGATTGAACTCTGGCCTTTACGCTTGCCAGGGAAGCGCTTATTCCACTGAGCCATCTCACTAGTCCCTGTTTTTTTTTTTTTTTTTTTTTTTAATCAAGTTTAAAAGACAAAATGAAATGAGCCACCTGCCTGGCAAGTGCCAGGTCCTGAGTACAATCCTCTGTATTAAGGAGGGGAAAAAAAAGAAGGAAAAAAGGCAAAATGAATCAGTATACCAAATGAAAGAAAATAAAGGACCATTATCAATAAATCTTGATAGAAATGGACCAAAAATGGTTACCAAAGAGAAGGTTTAAATACAATAATATAATCATAGTGCTCAGGAGGCTGAGGCAGGACGATCTCCCCACGTTGGAGGCCAGCCTGGGTTATACAGATTATGTCTCAAAAAAAAAAAAAAGTAATGATAACTTTTGAAATTGGAGTAATGAAAGAGGAAGAGAGGAAGTGGCAGGATTGTGTTACAATTTAGCAAAAGAGATACAAGATGTCTGGAAATGTTTAACAAGAGGTTAAAAAATGGAATAAATGTAAGTCAGCAGGTCTAAGAGTCAGTTAACATAACAACGCACTTTGTTATTAAGGGAACTAGATTTAAAAACAAACAAACAAAAAACCTTACCAAAACCACTTGCATTATGTCTGAAAAATCATGAAAAACTGAAGAGGTACCAGAGAAAAAGAGGGAGGGAGGGAAGGAGGGGGGGTACAGAGAGAGAGAGAGAGAGAGAGAGAGAGAGAGAGAGAGAGAAAGCGCATTCTTCAAAAATGTAAAAAACAAAAAAGAAGCATGTTCCTGGTATTATCAGTCTAATTCACATCCTCAGTAAAATAATAGAACAAATTAACTATAAGAAAAAGATTCATAAACTTCTAGAGTTTAAAGAGCTTGTCAAGAATAGTAGTATGGAGACTTTTATTTATTTTTGAACTTTTTTTTTTACATCAGTTATTTTTATTTTAAAGAAAAAAAATAAAAACAATGGTACAAAATCTCAAAACAAGATTTTAGGAGAGTAACAATGGTTAGTACATTGTGTATTGTTACTGCCAAAGTAGTTTCTCATATTATAAGATATAGGCAAGAAATAATAAATAAAAAACATAGGTACAAACCTGTTTTGTTTTGTTTTTTTAAGTCAACAGAAAATGGAAATATACTTTTTAAAGTTTCTGATACTATGAGAAGGTATCATACAATGTCTTTTAAATAAATTGTAAGTCAAAGATACAGTATAAATCTTAGAACAAAAATTAAGATTAAGCAATATTCAGAAAATTAAA
>NW_004524583.1:11122254-11135619 GCF_000260255.1 Octodon degus
CACACACACACACCACACACACACTCTCTCTCTCTCAAATAAATAAAAAATAAAAAATAAATTAAAAAAAAAAAAAGAAGTTCAGGGCTGGCCAGATAGCTCAGCAAATTAAAGTGCCTGCTTAGGCAGAGCGCAGCAGCTGGGGTTGAATCCCTCAGGGCTCACTGAGATGGCGACTGATACTGGGCATAGTGATGTGTGCCTGTAATCCCAGCACTTGGGAGGCTGAAAACAGGAGAATCGCTATGAGTCTGATCTACGCAGTGAGATCTTATAGACCCTGTACTAAATACTTAAAAAAAAAAAAAAAAAAAGAAGAAGAAGTTCATAGGAGCTAGAAATATACCTCAGTGTTTTCTTAGGACAAGATAGGCTGGGGAGATAGCTCAGTGGTCTAGCACCTGCCTGGCAAGTGCAAGGACCCATGTTCGATCCTAGGTACCACACGCCATGCCAGTCTCGCCCTGGGTGCACTGAGCCCGCCACCAAGACCAGGTGTGGTGGTGCACACCTGTCATCCCAGCGCTGGGGAGGCTGAAATAGAAGGATTACTATGAGTCTGAGCAGAGTAGAGAGACCCTGCACCAAATACATAAATTAAACAAACAAACAAAAAAAGATCCTCGGTTCAATTTCCAGTATCAAACATAAAAACGAATTTTATATAATAAAGATATATTAAGGAAAAACCTGATTAAAAAATGGCCTAGGAAAGGATAGAGTAAAAAAGATTTGTTAAAGAAACGGCTCAGGTAAGGCGATTATTAAGCATGTCACACCACTAATTTTGGAAATAATCCATCAACTCTCCACAGAAATAAAATCCCAATTGAAATGATTGTCCCCAAGGCAATGGAAAATGCTAAGACTGTCGCCAGTCCTCACTGTCACTGAAATTCTTTTTACCTTGGCTTGGATTTGAGTTGAAAAGCTAAGAAAAGTCTTTACAGCGTAGTCCAGAAGGAGAAACTTTGAAAACACAAGAGCAAGTTACCACAGGAAAATGAACTAAATCAAAAGAAAAGCCCAAAGCCAATTGTTAACCAGTCCAGTAAATCAATATAATATCTGGCTATCAGATATAAAGGTAGACTTGAAAGGACTACCTAGAAGAAGGTGTCTAGGCCAAAGCAGAAAGAGTACCCTTTTCCAGGCCTGATCCGCTAGAAAACTGAAACAGATTTTCCTTGAGATCCAGTTACAGGAGAGCAGAGGAGAACGCAGGATACAGAGGCATGTCACAAGTGGCCAGACTCATCAGAACTTATCTCTATGTGGGTGGAGAAAGGGCCGGAGAGGCCTGCCTCCCTAGCTTGGCTTTGCTATTTATTAGCCTCATGACCTTGGACAACTTACCGCTTCTGAATCTTTTCCCCTTGTCTATGAAACAAGGGTTTTATGATATATGATTGGTAGTAAATACCAACAACATTGTTGAGAATTAAAGGGGAAAACCATGATTGTTTGACAAACAGCAGGTATGCCCCATCCGGCATAAATCACTGCTACAGTAAACTTCGTTTCCAGCCTAAACAGGAGCAAGGGATAAACCAGGAAAGGGTATTATCTTCAGAAGAGAACACTTGGACTTTCCTTATTTTTGGATTGGTATGTTTCCCACTTCCACTCACTCTATAGTCACTTATGGATACCTTCCCTCTGAGAATGTCAGTGGACCCCGCAAAATGGTCACAAACAGAAGCAACAGAGGCAGAGGTCCCGAGCATGGCTGGTCTCAGCAAAATGAGGCCGAGCTTGTTAGTGCCAAAAGTGGCCCCGCAGCTGGTCCACATGGGCCTACGCCACAGAGGATCAGATCATAGCTCATCAACTCACACACAAGGATAAAAGCGCTGTCGCAACAGCATCTTTAGAGAACAGCTAGCATTCTGCGGCTTTGGGCTCTTTTTCTTCAAATAGTCAAAAAGCTGTTCTCATAGTTGTCTTGCAGTGCCAATTTCCTCTGCATATTTAGAGTTGCTAATGAAGCATGTCTTACACACAGCATCACATTTTCACAATCTTGGGCGGCAACAATAATTATATTGTCAAAAATCCGTTTTACTAGAGGAGGCATCAAAAACTGTACGACTGATGCCCTGTGATCAAGATGCTGTGACTGCTAGGAATGATCTTCCTAAGCTCCACTTTTCCGACCTCTCTCATCTGAGCTTTTCCACTCGCTAGCTATAGAACCTGAAAGAGGGATTAATTTCTCAAGGTCTCCATTTCCATATTTGGGCTACTTATTTGCCAAGCTCTGCGCAGATGTACAATCCTATGAAGAAGCATTAAGTAGCTAGGTTTCAGACAGTTTGTGAAAGCTTCTAAGCTCATACATAACTGATGACACAAAGCAGATAGATGAATATATATGTTCATCAACGTACCATCTTGTTTGGGAGAAGCAAACTGTTGATGGCAATGCATTGTTCGAAGATTAACCCATGCCAGGCATGCAGCAGAAACTCAAAAGCAAATTCAATGTGTAAATAAAGGCATGAATGAGATGACTGAAGGGTCCTGGCAACAGAATCTGATATTACAGGTGGTAGGAAGGTAGAAGAAATCACAGGATAGAACCCCTCACATGCCAATGGAATGCTCCTGGCAGAGACTCCTAAGGTGGAAGGTCAGCAACAACAACCAGAGGAACACTGGGAGCCCCATTCCTGTAATACTTGCTTCCCCTAAAACAACCAACGCTCTGTTGAAGCCAAAATCTTCTGGGAAACTCTCAATTCCTGTTTATTCCAACACTAATGCAAAAAAGAAAAAGCTTACTCCCTGTAATTTAAACCTCAAAGGAGGTTAAGAGTTAAGGAGACAAAGAGATTCATAAAATATACTCACGTATACAAAATTGTATCTTCCCAGGGGAGGCTAAGGAAGCACACCAAATCCCAGGGTGGACAGGAAGTGGAATTGGAACCACAAAACCCAGGAAGACAGTCAACAACTTAAAAAACTCCAGATACATTGCGTGGACTACATCTGAACACAAGCAAGATGGGAGAAAGGAGACCCATGCTAGTCCCATGGACCAGTGGGTATTTCTCTGAGTCTGAGGAAGTCACTACCGCTTTCCCACAGCCATAAATTTCATAAATTTGTAAATTTCCAAAAGGCAATCAGGTAATAAAGCAAGACAGAAAAAGACAGAGAAGTTTTCATGATTAAGTGCCTAGAACAAACACTCAGACAAGAGCAAAAAAAATTTACTGTTTTGTTTTATTGGAAACATGGTCTCACTATATAGTTCAGGCTGGCCTTGAACTCACTGTATAGATTAGACTGGCCTTGAACTTGTGGCCATCCTCGTGACTCAGTCTCAGAGCTAGAATCAGAGGTATGTGCCACCACACCTGACTGAGAAATTTACTTTCATATAAGAACCAAGTAGATATAGAAAAGAAACTTTATTATTTTAATCTAAGGAGGTTTTAGAGTTTCATTTCTGTACCCCTACATCTATACTTTAACACACTGCAGTAACTATAAGAGCTCTAGGCCCTAATGGAACCAGATCCATTGGGAAGCCACCTGCCAGGTCATCAAAAGGTGGTTAGAGCAAGCACTGATCATTCATTTGGCAAACATTTCCAAACATCCTCTAAGAGTAAAAGATACTGCTCTGTACTGGGGCCCAAAGTCACTGGAGACCAGACCCTGTCACCGTCTTCAAGAAACTTCCATGCCAGTAGGAGAGATGGGCACATAAATAGCTACCAAATGACATGCAGGGAGAGTTATGGGCAGAGGACTGGAGCTCAAGGATGAAGTCTGACCTTGACCAGTAAGAGTTAGAAAGGAAGTCACCAAAGAAGGGACACCTGGCTTTGTCTCGAAGCATATCAGCCATGTATGAAGTAAAGTAACACAAGAAAAATGGTCCAGACACAGAATAAATAAAGGTGCAAAGGTAAAGGGTTAGAAAAGATCCCTGGGAGTCCAGGTAATGGTGTAACATTAGTTTGTTAGGTAGGAAGGGGGGCATAGAAAATAAACCCAGAGACTCCTGGGCAAGTAGAGTGATGAACAAAGCATCATGCAGCAACGGGAATGAGAAACAAGCTAGCACATCCCAGGAGGAGACAGGACCTCCATGGGAGGCAAAGCTTCCTGGAGGAGGCCAGAGGAGCTGAGCCTCAGCCCAGAAGCCGGTGTACAAGGCTGATGGATGAGTTTTCAAGCTGGAAACAGGAATCAGGCACTTTCTGAGGAACACAGCACGGCCTGCTCATGGGTAGAGTAGAGAATAACTGGATTTTCATGAAAGAAAGATGGGGACATTGGCTCTGAAACAGTCAGCTAGGGTCAGCTCTTTAGAGGCCTTGAAGGCCACAATGGGTTTTGATGACATTATTTAAGCCAAGAGAGACATTTAGGGACTTCTGAAGATATGGACAGCTACATAGCCATTTTTTTCCCCAGTGCTTGGGAGGCTGAAGATAGGAGGATCACTACAAGTCTGATCTATGTAGTGAGACCCTGCAGATCTTGTATTAAATTTAAAAAAAAAAAATGTTATGTCCATTTTAATGTGATATTAAAACATCTTTTTTCCTGTGCCATTTTAGATCTAGCTTTATTTGTATCTTCTATTTAGAGTTTCAACAGTTCTCCTATTTTATACTGCCTCTTAAACACAGACTGTTATGATAAGTCATTAAAACAATCAAGAATTATAATGATTAATTATAAAAATAATAAGACAATTGTTCTCGTTGAGAGCAGCTGGAGGCCCAGACATGTGCCAGGCACTTGGCACGTACCATCTCGTTTGATGTGCATGGTGCTCTTAAGAAGCAGGCACCACCGCAGCTGCCACTTTACAGTTGAGAAAACAGATTAACTTGCAGAAAATCACCAAAGTAGCTGGCAAGGGGTGCACGTGGGTTTCCCCTTGAGGCTGCCTGGCTCTAAAGCCCAAGTTCCTTACCTTCTAAGCAAGCCACACCTCTAGTATCTTTCCTGTGCACACTGCACCACACTATGCTTCAATCTGTCTGTGTCCTGAGTAAATTTTATAAACCAGCCCAGCCCCTGCTGAAAGCCCATGTGAGTTTACAGACAGCCATACTGGTAATTACTAGCAAGTTCCTATGAGCATAAAAAACATGTACAGCGGTCCCTCACTTATGGTGGAGGTTTACGTTCCAGATAACCCCTGCAATAAGTGAAAATCAGAAAAGTAGCAGCGGTATATTTATTTTAGTATTTATATATATTTTAAGGCTTTGAAAGCCCTTCCCACACTTTTAAAACACTTCTAATGTTCTTAACTATTTTCTAAACTTGTGAACCTACATAAGTTTAATAACATACATATATGTTCCTATACACTACCACAAAAAATCCCATGACAGTGAAAAATCTGTGATAAATAATTTAGATTAGTATTTTTTGAAAACCTGCAAAACAGTGAGTCCATGAAAGTTGAACCATGAAATTGCGAGGGACGACCGTATATCCACACTATGGATGCCACAGCCTCAGGTCGCGGGGTCAGTAGGTAACAGCTTTCCTGACTTAGTATTTGAGACCTGCTTATTATTCCCCCTCTATGAAATCAAAAGGTTGGGGTAAAGTACACGAGGAAGAAGGAGGAGAGAGAGAGGGAGGGAGGGAGAAGAAGAAGAAAAGAACCCATTAGAAAGAAGAGTAAACCAAACAAAAGAATCACCAGAAAGTGGGGGAAAGCACATGGAGGTGCCAGCCAGGGCCTCTTGGAGCAGTTCCTCCTCTGGCTGCTAAAGAGCTCTGGAATACATCTGCTAGAGCTGGATTCGTGTGCAGTCTGTTGTGGGCTTTTTCCGCCTGCACTGAGAGACCCACACTTAGGTCTAATCCTGCTTCCTGCATGGAAAGCCAGTTACTCCTCCAGGGGCGGCCAGCGAAGGCTCAGTGCCGGCCTCTCAGCACGCTCCTCGTGTGCTATCCGAGCTGAGAAAGAAGCCGAAGTCTTTCAGGAGCCTCTTGCTCTTGCTCAGCTCTACCCCTCTCTGCCCGGGGGTCTTGTTGCAACCCCGCAAGAGCCTCCTCACAAAGCATCCGCACTCCTTACCGAAGCAACTGCTGCGATGAGGAACAAAGGTCTTACAAGCAGTAGCGATAGCGAGCTCGGCGGAGATTATAGTCTTAATGATGAGGTCTTCCACATGGGCCATCAAAGCTGCAAACAAGAATTTCAAAATGAAGGAGAAGGAAATACTAAAATGCATAAATGAGTAGGACCAGGTCATGATATGATTATGAAAGCATGTGGCCTTGTTCAGAAAGCCTCTGTATCACAGCTCTTGCAATGGGTGCCACAGGGGAAGACAGCCAGAAATAGGTTGATTCAGCTGAGAACAGAGGCTCAGCTCCTAGGAGAAACGACAGAACGGGAATGGAGTGGCCGTCCTTCCTCACTCTTCTCCACCACCTCTGCCACCCCAGACTGAGACACTGCTTCCCAGTCTGCGCAGGGCTCAGCTTTAAGTGCCCATTGTGGTTCTAGGCCCCTTCTCCAACTCAGCACAGGGAGACTAGCTTAGAAAAGTTTGAACTCAGGGCCCATATAGAGCCATACAATTATATAAAAACTGGTTGTCTTTTAGTTAATAGTTCAACATTTGAGAGTAGGGCCAAGGAGATGGCTCAGTACAATAAGCGCTTGCCTGGCAAGCACAAGGATCTGAGTTCAATCCCTAGTCTGCAAAAAAAAAAAGAAAAAAGAAAAACACCCAAACAAAAAGAAACATTTGAGAGGAATAAATTCACTAGGGATTAAAGCAGAAAGTTATGCCTCCAAAACTAGAAACAAGAAGGATTTTTTTTTTTTTTTTTGGCCTGGCTCAGGCTGACTTAATGGCAGGTGTGGTGTGGCATGTGGAGCTGGGGACTGAACCATGGTCCAGCAAGCAGGTGCTTAAACAACTCAGCTAACTGGCAAGCCCCAAATTAAAATAAGAAAAGGTACTTGGAGACTCATGGAAAGCTTTTTCTCCGCTCTCTAAGCCCCAGGAAAAGGGACACCAGGAGCAAAGCCCCCCAATGGGTGTCTCAGCAACACTAATAACTCCTGCAAGAGGCAACAGTTAAGCTGCACAAAAGGACTCTAGAAGGCAAGGGGCTGAAACTCACCAGTTGTGTCTCTGCCTTCCTGTTTCAGGTACCTGAGCATAGCACTCATGCTCCATTTGTTTCCATAATCCTCCACTTCTGGATCATCACAACTAAAAGGAATTAAGGAATCAAGGTCTTACATGTCACTGGGCTGGGCTGCACACACCAGGTTCTTTATAAACAGTCTTCTTTAAGCTTTCCGAAAATCGTTCATCTTGCTAATGTGTTCTTAGCCACTTTTTCTTTAGGTGTCCCTCTCTACCAATTTCTTAAATGAAAATTAAAAGGCATTTCCTTTGCCCTTTTGAAGATGGCAAAGGATAAGAAGGTAAATTCTTTCCTACTCAATTATAAAAGAGTGAAGGAAACAAGAAATGTATACAAATTTTAAAATGATTGCAATAAATGAGTAAACTGGGATATAGGCCTTGCTCTTGAGGTAGACGTCTAGAAACCTAGGCTGGCACTTTCAGACCAGAGCTGACCAGGGCTGAGCTGGTGAGCTAATCTAGTGCAGCACTCTCATTCACTAACTGCAGAGTTGTCCTGGTGTGGGCAGCGTGCTGCCTCCTGTCTGGTGGCAGGTGGAGTCACTGTGGAAGGCAGCGTGCTCTAGAGTGAGGCAGGGGAGGAAGGGCCGTGCTGCCGCTGCCACAAACGCCACTACCAAGTCCTGCAGTCTGCAACCTGGGCTCTGCAGCCGCCCTCTGGAGCCCAGCACCACCGCACCCTCGACACCAGCCACACCTCGGTGCCCCTCCCCCACTGGAGGACGAGGCTCTGCAGCCAACAGGAACCGGTGGTCACAAGCCACTCCATGCAACCTGCACAGCTGCAGCGCTGCCCGGCCCTCCCAGACGCCTCCCTTTCTCTCCTGGACATGCTGGGCACCTATTTTTAGTCTGAGTAGAAAGTGACTGTTTGGGTTTCTTTTCTATTTTTCCACTTTCTGGCAAAATTATTGGGATGAAAGAAAACAGAGCAAGGGGAATATTTCCACACAGCTGGGCTGGTACTCCCTTTCACTGAATTCTTTTCTGAGATGGCTTTATTTTTCTCTTTAATTTTTCTCCTGATCAAACAAAATCTAGAAAATACATAAAAGCACATAAAAGAAAACAAAAATCACCCACCCAGAATCTCACCCTTGTAGTCAAGCACAGTTACAATGTCAGTGCATGTCCTCCTTGTTGTTCTCCTTCCTCAACAAACATAGCTTTTTTTTTTTTTTCTTTTTAATCTTTTTTTGAGACAGGGTCTCACTATGCAATTTGTGCAGGCTGTGAGCTCACTTTGTGCCCCAGGCTGGTCTTGAACTTGCAATGATCCTCCTGCCTCAGCCTCCTAAAAATAGCTTTGGATTTCTATTCAATGAGGAAATTCAGTTACATATACTGTCTCATAATGTGCTTTTACCACCTCTCACAATACAGTAGGAAACATCCTTGCCTCCGAGTCTATGCATACATGATTTATTTCTTAAAGCTAAGTTCCCAGAAATGGAACTTCTGTACCAAGGAGTTCACATATTTTAAGCACATTTTGATATGGTTTCCAAGTACTAACATAACCTCATTTCTTGACTTCTAAAAAGTTCCTCCACAGGCTGGGGACGTAGCTCAGCAGCACAGCGCCTGCCTGGCAAGTGGGAGGTTCCGAGTTCAAGTTCCAGTACCAGAAGAAAAATAGTTCCTCTAGGCAGGGTGGCTTACACCTGCAATCCCAGTGCTTAAGAGGCTGAGACAGGAGGACTGCTGTGAGCACAAGGCCAGCTTGGCCTACACAGTGACTTCAAGGCCAGCCTGAGCTACATTTTTTTGAGACCTGTCTCCAAAAAACAAACAAAACAAGTTCCATATGTCTATTAAATTCCCAGTCTCTAGTGAAGTAAGGGAAGACAATGAGGAAAATAAAATGAAGGCGTATTTTGGAACAGAAAGAGAGTCCTACAATTGCACAAGCAATGGAGAAGCAGCAACAAATATGTTTTAAAACTATTACATGTTAAAAAAAAAATAGATACTGGTCTGTAATCAGGATAGTCAAGGCACTGTAACTTTAAATTTGAATTCTGACAAACATCCTGGATATTTGTTTTTGGTGTAGAAATGAGTGCAATGATAATTATATACATGTAATCTCTTATCTACAGAAAATCTTTTACTTCGTATATTTAATTGGAGAACTCGTATTTTGGCTTCAAATTAAATTTACTAAGAATTTCAAAAAAAAACAAAAAACTATTACATGGCCCTTCAATAAGCGTTCTAGGGCTAGAAACCCAATGTTATGCTGTGGTGAAACGCATGAACTGTCCACATCCATGACCCACCCGAGCCTCACTCCTCTGACGAAGCCCAGACTCAGCCAGTACCTGACATAGTCTCCACTCTTCTTATTCACGCTGTAGTTTGTCAGGTGCATGAACTGGTTTCGAATGTTCTTGGCTCCTTGATCATATCGTACAGTTGCAAACCTGACAGAAGGACAGGGGATAAGTGTCAGGATCAGAGTTTTGAGAAAACAGAAGCTAGCTGGGTGTGGTGGCACAGGCTTGTAATCCCAGCTCTCAGAAGGCTGAGGCAGGGGGACTATCACAAGTTTGAGACTAGCCTTGATTACAAAGTAAGTTCAAGGCTAGTCTGAGCTGCATAGTGAGACCCTGTCTCAAAAGAACAAAAACAACAACAACAAAAAAAAACCAAATAAGAAAGAAAACAGAACCTAGAACTAAAGGATCAGTGAAATAATACTAATATCAATAATAGTAACAATAGCTATGAAGACTGACTTCATTTCCTAATCAGTATTGAATGCATATTAAGTGCTAAAGCCTATGCTAAGCATTTTGTATATAATATCATATATAAATAAGTTCAATCCTTAGAGAAACCCTATGAAGTATGTTACATTATATCTAATTTTTGTTTTGTTTTATTTTTGAGACAGGGTCTTGCTCTGTACTTCAGGCTACCTTTGAACTCATTACATAGCCCAAGCTGGCCTCAAACTTGGTGGTAATCCTCTTGTCTCAGCCTCCCAAGAGCTGGGATTACACAAGTATGCCACTACCCTGTCCTATATTTAATTTTAAAATAGATTCACCAACTCAGTATGATCCAGAAAGATTAGGTAACTTGCACTGCAAGATGACACAGACTTTAAAACCCCTGATCTTATCCCTATGGGATGCTGCTTCTCTGAAACAGAACTCTACATCAACAGGAAGGATGAAAAGTTGCAAGTATGGTCATTAACAACCCTGAGAAGTGTGTGTTGGACATTAGGGATAACTGGGCATTAGCTAGTTAAGAAACACTGAAGGTTGTGCTGCTGCTACTTTTTCACCATTCTCAATTGATGAATATTTCTACGTACTATTTTCTCCCAATGTTAAGTTCTTTCCTTGGGATAGATTCCCAGAGGGGGCATTACCAAAGAATACATAGACCTTTCAGGTTTTCATTATCTAGTGACAAAATGGTTTTCCAAAATGTCCATTTATGTTGCCACCACCAAGGGGAAGTGTGCCCAGCTTGCCAGGAGTGGGTATTATGGCAAGGCTAGATGTTTGCTGATTTGATAGCACAAAGGCGTTGTACTTTAGTTCCCATTCCTGGATTTCTAGCTCAGCTGAGTATCTCTTCACATTCAGTGGTTGTATTTCCTCTTTTGCGGGTTGTCAATGTCCTTTGTTCTACCTACTGAGGTCTGATTTAAGGACACTAACCTGGAAAAAGAAAAAGAAACCCTGAGTGTCCACACAGAGCCTAGTATTATGGGGAACTCTATGGGGAAAATTAAGAAAAAGATAAAAAGAACAATATGGCAGTACAGACTCAGAACTCATACCCATGGAAAGAATACACCTGATCTATATATAATTTACCAAGAACAATAATGGTCACATTAACAGCAAACAAAGCAGAACAGCATGAATTACAGGCACAACACAAAGGACTAATTCCTGAATTTGGAATGAAGGTACAAAACAGACGGATTAAACATGGAGTCCAGTGAAAAACAGGACAGTAATCTGATATCCTGGACTCTTGTCTAAAGAAGACCAAGCATAAAATATATGCGCTTCTGAGGGCAGTAAGCAGGGAAAGAGAAAACTTTCCAGTGATGTTCAGTATCAACAAAAGGTCACTCAGGGCATTTGGGTACGGTAAATATCAAACCCTGTTTACATATCACCCTTCCCTATCGTGGCTTTCCCAAGAGACAGATCCAAGTGTGTGAAAAAAACCTGGAAGGCCACAACTTTATTTTCAAATGATTTACAAATTATTTACATATGGTTATCCAGACTATGAAGTCAACATGCATTCTTACCACATTAAAGGTCAGCATTTAAAATTTTTCCTCTTCTCCATTTCTTCTCAGCCACCCACTATCTCCACTCCCCAATTCCCTGTACCAGAAATACACAAGAGCCAAAAGCATAGTAGTGGGAAAAAACAAAACACCAGCTAAACTCAAAACACTAAAACAAACACGAGGCTGGGAAAAGGGTGTGGATGATGGGAAAACCTTGCTGGGCATGTAAGGCTGAGGGACAAAAGTCTGACAAGCACTGTCTGCACTGAGGAAGGAACTCAGATTTTCAACAGACTTCCAGGAATCATGTCACTCACTGGCTAAGCCTCGCCTTTACCTCTAACCTTCTTCCTACAGTGACTCTCGAAGTAGATGGAAGACAGTTGCTCTGAATTCCTGTGAGACGCAAAGGCCAGTCCCCTCAGCTAGATATTACCTCAAAGTATCACACCTCCTGCTGTGCTCCGAAAGAATGATGGTGGGTGTGAGGGAGGGGAAGGTCCGCTTCAGAGAAGAGGCTTCTCATCTCTGCTTTGAGCACCCGATCTAAGTTGGTTAATGTAAAATGTCTGCCAAGCCCCCACAGTTGGGCAAATCTGATATCCAACACATTTATCATTCCTATGCTCCTTTCCACAAAAGCAAAACACTTGTACGAAGTTGTTGTTGTTCTTCTTCTTCTCCTCCCTCCCCCTTCCTTCCCCTCCTCCTCTTCCCCACCCTCCCTTTCCTGGGTCATTATATTCTGACCTTAAGCAAGGACAAGGTTGCTAAGGACAAAGTATGGGCTTCTTTCTACAGGGACTAATAAGCAGTAAGCAGCAAGAGATAGAAGAAAACCAAAAAACAAAACCCTTTGAATTAATGGGAAAATTCTCCTAGGGCAAAAGCTCTGCACTCTGTACTTTACTTTGCCCAATAGACTATGCAAAAGACCACGGGGGAGCAAGGGAAGAAGAGTATGTCATCATCTCTCTTCCTAACCCAGCTAGATCATGCAGCTCCTGTGAAAACCTGTATTCAGCAGATGGTATTTATTCTCTGATCACCAGTCCAGACCAGAAGTCACACTAGTCTTACATCCAGCCTACTAATCAAGTTCTGATTACCTGATTAATCCATAACAAAGGTTTTCTGTTGTGGTTTTTTTTTTTTTTTTTCTTTTTAAAATTTGAATTATTTGACCCACATTGCTTCCTGCAGCGAAGTGGCAGTCCAGCCCCATGAAGCTTGGAAGATGGTGGAGAAGTGGGAAGGGTGCTATGAGGCAGTGCTACAGGCTGCCTAAGCAAGGGTCTAAGTCCACAGAAGGTGGGCATCTGAGTGGAGGGTGCTAAATAAAAGTGTTGAAGATAATGGAAGACAGATTTCTCACTACTGCAGCAAACAGTTTAAAATATGGAAAGACAAAAGGCTAGAATGTAGTTTTGAACTAGACTTGGAAATACTAATATGGAGTACTTTTCAATGCAGAGATAAGCACAGAAATACAGATGCAAGTGTCTATGTACATACATTTCCCAGCTTATGCAGAGCAACAGCTACCCAGCATCCAAACCTTGATTTCTAAATACTATTTTTCATGACAAAGCAACCAGTGCTCCCTGGATATATGACTTCACTGCAGGGCCAGGTAAGAGAAAAGAACAAGATAACCTCAAACACTTTGTGCTCAAAGAATGATGAGACACGTCAAAAAGACACAAAAGTGGGCAGGTGGTGCACCCGTATAATCCCTGCATTTAGAAGGCTGAGGAAGGAGGATTGCTGTGAGATCAAGGCCAGCCCGGGTTGCACAGTAAATTCAAGGTTCAAAGCCAACCTGAACTACATGTTGAGACCCTTTTTTAATAACCCCCAAAAGAGGGAGCCTGGGCCTAGCTCAGTCCTTTAAATGGCTGCTTGCACAAAGCTGTCAGCCTCAGGTGGCTG
>NW_004524583.1:11135959-11156265 GCF_000260255.1 Octodon degus
ATTAAATGAAATCGAATCCTTGAGTCTTCATTAGTACAATAAAAGATAAGAAAAAGCTATTCCTTGAAGCAAAACACCAAAATAAAGGAAACAGTAGGAAGAAAAAGATCATTTGCCAAACATTTTTTGCAGTACTTCAGGCAAATTCCATAGATATTAAAGTTTTTGGGTGAAAATAGGATACGGAAAAGTATATGAATGTAGATATCTTTATAGAAAATACAAAAGGAAAGACAATGTAAAAGGTAAATGTAAAATGATTTTACAGAGGAGTTATGTAGAAATCACCTTAATCAAGGAGTCCTATGCCACTAAATAGTTCCCATGGGTCATCAGATACAATGCAATGAGAACTACTATCACATTTCTGTGGTATTCTTGACTCAAATACATAAACCTAGATTTAATCATGAGAAAATATAAAAACCCAAATTGAGGGCAAAATGTACAAAATGACTGGATGCAATCCTTAAAAATGCTGAGTTGTGAAAGTAACCGAAAGGCTGAGGAAGTACTCCAGACTGAAGGAGCCTAAAGAGATGTGACAACCACCCTGCCCTGGGCCCTCCACAGGTCCTTTCCTTATGAAGAATATTATTTGGACAACTGGGAGAATTGAAATGAGGTCTGTAGATATACAGTTGGTAAAAGGCAGGTCTTTACATTGTATTTGTAGCTTTTTAGACAAAAATGTCTGAAAAACTTGTTAAGTTCAACAGTAAAAATCTAGGTATCTAGCTTTCCTTTAAAAACCATTAGATCTGGCAATTCTAGTAGGTGTGGGCTGCTGGCACCAACATGATACCAAGTGCCATTAAGTGAGTCAGATGTCCCCTACTCCTGGGCCTCCACCTGGCCAACTACCCTCCAAGAATGTCCTTGTGAGCACTTAGGTTTGTAACCTTTAAATCAGAACTTCATGTGTAGGCTCAACACAAATATTTTGTGGTTGTTCTGGGGATTGTACCACTGAGCTACATTCCCTGCCACCCCCTTTTTATTTTGACACAGGATCTATGTTGCTAGGGTTGGGCTGAAATTTAAAAATCCTCCTGCCCTCAGCCTCCCAAGTAGCTGGGATTACAGACATGTAATGCTACTGAGCCCAACTTCAACACAGTTTATTAACAATAACCTAAAAGATAACTCTTTACTAGGTACCTGTTGTAGTCAGGGTTTGCAGGAAAACAATTTAAACAGGACACCTAATGAATACGATCATTTTATAGTGGTCACCCAGTGAGTCAAGTACAAAAGAGTGAGGGAAATCTGTCCACACACTAAAGACCAAAGAATCCAGCTGAGGGCCTGGATTCTGAAATCCTGCATGAGTCCAGCTGAAAAACTTGGGCTCATAAAAATGCCTCCCACAAGTCCAACTGGAGACATACAGCCCATGACAATTCTCATGCAGGTCCACTTCATGGATCTGGGCTGGGAAAGCCTAAAGGTCAGTGGTGGAAGCTAGAAAGTCTGTCCCAGCAGGATAAATTTTTTTTTTTTTCCTGGTACTGGGGATTGAACTCAGGACCCTGCGCTTGCCAGGCAAGTGCTTATTTTACTGAGCTATCTCCCCAGCCCCCACCAGCAGAATAAAGTATCTGCTAGCAGGCTGAGAGATCTGCACTGGAGCCAGGAAGCAGTGCTCAAGGAAAGCAACAGAGCTCCCCAGTAAAGTACCACAGCTATCTTCAGCGATAGTGAGGTCCCAAGCTCCTCTAATAATGATGACTGCAGAGTTCTTATCAGGAAAGCCAGCAGGAAAAGTTCCTCCAGGAGACTGAGCAGTGCACCATCTTCCCCTCCAGAGCCAAGAAGCATTGCTCAAAATAAGGACCAGAGCTCTCCTAAAGTGAACCCCAGCCATCCTCAGCGACACTGAGGTCCTGAGCTCCCCTGGCAACAAGAACAGCCAAGTTCACATCAGGAAAGCCAGCCCAACAAGCTCCTCAGGAGAGCCCACAGCCCCTCTTTTTCCTCCCCAGTGCTCCTTTTCATTTTGTTGGCAGCAATCCTCAGGTGGCCTCCACACCCAGCACCATGCAGATTCACTTCAGCTGGGGGTTACAAGTTGCCCACCAGGTGTCAATCCACCACAAGTCTACAAATACTTAACCTAACACAGACTGAAATCCACATCACGAATCCAGTCTTGAACCTCTCTCTGAATAAAGTGAAGATTTAGGAAAGCTTTCACAATAGAATTTCACAATCTTAACCTTTAAGCCAAGAACTGTGTGTGTGTGTGTGTTTGCACGCTCGCACGCAAATCTTACCTTCTGGGTTAAATCTGAAACTCTGGATACTATTTCGCAGCCCACTGATAAATACAACTCACATGCTTTTTCCCCCTCTGAAAACAAATGTAATTGTTTTTATTCTGACCAACTTATTAAATCAAATGCTTTTTTTCTTACTTGGCATCAAAACAATGTAATAATCTATACGTGTGTGTGTGTGTGTGTGTGTGTGTGTGTAGAAAAGATTTCAACGTTAGGCATATACAGATGGTTTCCAACCTCTGATCATTACATTCACAACGCTGCCACTTTATGATGTGAAAGTGATACACATCCAATAGAAACAATATTTCAAATTTTAAGTTCTGACCTTTCTGCCAGCTAGCAATATGCACTATGAACTCTCATGCCGGCAGGCATGCAGCAGTTCCATAAGCACAGGGTAACAACTGACACTCACCAGTAGACCTTGCTGTGAAGCTAGGGTGTTCAGCTTAGGTGTATTGACTGCATTTGTAACTTATTACAGGTTTACCAGGCTAAAAGGAGTACTTGGAGTTAGGTTAAATGAAATGAAAACACACCTGAGATGCATGTTCCAAACTCTTTACCAGAGCAGGAAAATAAGAGAGTACTAGGTTCTCATAAACTCTCTTTTCTTATTCAAAAGCTATTGTGTTCTTCTAAGAATGTGACACCATATATTCTTGTGGTCATTCTTAAAGTTTAGATGTAGGACAGTTAAGCCTTCTCGTTGGTGGCTTTATTTTTATATTCCCTACAAATGTACAAAGGAAAGATGAGGTCAACCCTGAAGAGTCAGCTGTGGCACGTGAGTGAGTCAGCTTTCAGCAGGTGTAGGCAGGCTGAGCCACAGAGGCCTGGACTCTGAAGAGAGGGCACCTCAGGCAGCCTTGCCAGGAGCCACTGGGTTTCATCGTGGCCTGACCCAGAAAAATCTTATGGAGGAGAACAAGAGGCCCAAGTCCTCTCTGATCTGCTGTCAACCAGCTGCAGTCTAGAGACTGCCAAAATGCGGTGGTGACTCGGCAGCACACGGCCGCGTGTCTGGGAGGGGATTACCAGCCTGATCCCCGGTCTTCAGAGCCAGAAATGACTCAAACTTCACAAACAGCCTGGGCCCGCCAGGGAGGGTGACAATGAGCGCTGGGGTGGGTTTCTCCCCCTTTTTAGTGTCTCTTCACCCCACCTGCTGCTGTAGCAGATTCTGGACAGTGTGCAGCCTGTGAGGTAATCAGAATTCTTTGGCAACCAGCAAGTACCTGAATTCTTTCAAAACCACAGGAATCCAGCAGAGAAAAGGTAAATATCCCTGTGGAGCCAGTGTTAATTAGCAAGGAAGGCTACTGAAGAAGGAACTAGGGTGAGGAAAAAGGGAATGGCATTACAAATGGTTTGGGGCCCTTTCTGAATTCCTGCTGAATCACATGGCCAAGGCACAAAGAAGTCAGGCCCATCTGGGCCTTCCCAAGTCCCCCACCTCCCACCTCTCCCACATGGGTGGAACACTCAGTTCCCCACATGGGCACTTTCCTGTCCCCAAAGTGTTAGTCCTATCTATTTCTGAGTCTCCAACAGTGCATGTGGTTTTAAATTCAATTTTGTTTTAATTTTTAAAACTTTTTATTTTTCCTATTTCAGTGCAAATTTGACTATTAGCTTTGTCTCTACAAAAGAGTTTTGTCCAACAATTTAAACCCCATATTGGATCCACTTACAGCTGTAAAATCCAAGACCAAGTCTTTTTGGATTCCATTTCTGACAGGAAAAATGAATCTTCACCATGTTAGGAAGAAGAGAAACACTCTCTGGAAACTGAGTGTCCCCTGCTGGTGCTAAAGAGCAATATGCTTACACTATTGACAACTAAGTTTGGTACAAATATTATAAGTAGCCAGACAGGTTAGGCTCTGGAGGAAGTCCGTGCAGTAGGTAAGAACACATCACCGCACTGGCTGGAGGTGCATCTGCCAAAGGCCAGGCCTCAAAATAAAGAGGATGACCACACCTACGTGCCTTCCCAAGAGATGAGCAATAATGTGAAGGTTATACTATAATTGGTATCACCAGGTCCAATAAAGTGTAGATAGACATCAGTCACCCACGTGGGTGACCAGCTCTCCTGACCGATGCCTTCCTAAAGTCTTTTGTTCTTTCATGTATGTTTACTATGTAAACTGCTTCCTCATTGGACTAATATCACCTAAGTGGGTATACTTGTAATCTTATTGGTTGATGATAGCTTTTGACCCAAGATGTACCCACTCCATGATTCTCTACCCACCTCGTGATTTTGCTCTACAAAACTTCCCATGTAAAGTGGGCTTGTTAGCAACTACTTTTAGGTCCCCGCCTATCTCTCAGGAGCTATCTCTTTCAATAAACATTTCCTACTGTTAACCCTCACTGTTCCTTAGAATAATTCATTCTTCAATTCTGGGGAACACAAACTCAGCATATCTGAGATGTAGCAGGTTGGGAATTACACTTATTTCCCTTATACCACTTGGAAGCTCTGACTCAGGGAGGCCTCTGCAGGACTACCCTGAACCATGAGACAGAGGACGCAAATACCAGGAAAGTGACTGCATTTAGACAACACTTCAACACTTTACCCACATATAAGACTCTTCCTATCTCTCATGTGACTAAAACAAGGACAACTGAAAACACTAATCTATAAAGAAAGTAGTTTTTCTTTAGTGAGTTTAAGAAAGTAAAAAATTTACACAGATGATAGACAAATTTTCACAATTTTCAAATTTGATACACAAATTTACACAATTTCACAAAACTGTCTCATGAACTTTCTGTTATCAACTTATGAGGCCCTACGTAGAAATGATGAACTGTCTCATTGCTGTTTATCAATAAAATTATGAAAAAAATCTTTTAATTAAGTAGAATGCTTTTGAGTTTCTAAAAACAAATCAAAACATATACTTAGGGGCTGGGGAGATGGCTCAGTGGAATAAAAGCTTCCCTGGCAAGTGTAAGGGCCTGAGTTCAATCCCCGGTTCTGCAAAAATAAATAAATAAATAAGTAAATAAATAACAAAATTTATACTTAGCTCCAAAGAATGTCACCTAGACTCTTTCTGCACACAAACCTGGCCTGAACATCCCCCAGAAATAGGTAAAATGACCTGTAACAGTCTGTCCCTTTGAAGGAAACAGTTACATGTGGCTAACAAAACAGCACTTCTACCTATTGCTATGGCTATCAAAGCAACAATACAAAATCTTTATAGCTGGCTATTTCAGGAGGATAAACTGTCAGCCTGGGGCCCATCTTAAAAACTATCTTGGCTCTCACAAGTGGAAAAGGTATTTTCCTTTCTGATTCTTATTATAAAACAAATTCTGACTAATCTATTTACATTTACAAATCTAAATTGTAAAAGCATGATTGTAGTTCAACTTGGCCAAATATATCTGAAAGCATACTCTAATTTCAAGGTAATCATCTTGTATATGTTTGTCTGTTCAATATGTTAGCAATCATCAGAGCACCTATAGCTATTTAAGAAAAAAAAAGAGCTCAGTTCTTTTTATTTTTTGGTCCTTCTTAAGATTTCCATGGAATACCTGTTCCATATTATGTCTAAGATGTTTGATATTCAGACAGATAGTGAGGTTAAGCTCAACTGCCTATGTTACAGGGTAATAACATCATTAAGCTTCTCTTCTGGAGGGTTAACAACTTAAGTTTGCAGGCCAAAAATTAGAGAAAAGAAGGGCTTCAAGGACAGCCAACATTTTGGCCCTAGCCTTTCAAGGTCAGTGAAGACTCAGGACATAGAAGAACCTGTACTGTAACATCCTGTAACTCAGTTGCATCCCAAATTTACTGATCGAGGAGATTATGGGGCTACAGAAGAAAGTGATCGATGATATAGAATATGCCTAAGGAGAGTCACATGGACAAAAACATTCTCTCAAGCTTTCACAGACAGCAAATTAGTCAAGCAATGGCCATGACTCATCCACATGGCTGATGACTTACAACGGATCTACAAACTGTGGTACAGGGTTTCAGGATAAATCCTGAGGGGATTTGACTGACCTTGTCAGATACAAAAGTTACATTTCTTGTTGCTTTATCTTGGTCTTAACCATCCACCAGAAAAGTATAAACACAAGGTATAAAAAGTAAATCCATATTAATATGCTGAGCTGTAAAGGGCTCACGTCAACAACTTCTGACATTGCCAGTTCTACGGATAACCCAATACTATTATGGACTACTGGACTATATTGGATTATTTTGCTGAAGTCACACACCTACAATATTCAAATGGCAATGGAATATCCATCTCTGACAAAACTAAATTTAAAAAGGGGATATAAAGAAAGGACTATCTTGTGTCTGTATATACAAAATAGTTAAGATAGATATATAGCTACTTTCTCTTAATTCAATGAGAAGAAAGATTTGTACTAATAGGGTTTGAACAGAATATCACGGCTGCACCCTGTACTATAAATAACTATTACGAAGACAACAATATACAATGTATTAATCACTGAAACTGTCCTACTAATCGGTTTTGAAACTGTCTCATTGCTATTTGTTTCTCAATAAAATTAATTTCAAGAAAAAGAAAAAAAAAAGAAATGATGATGTAGGAACTTTCCTTTCTAAAGAAAGAAACTTAATTATTTTTGCCTCTATTTCTACTTCTTTAGAAAAGATGATGGTTTTCTTTGTTAAGTCTCAAAGTAAAATGACTAGTGATCTCATTTCAGGATGATTATCTTCAGTTATGTCTACATAAAACACACATGACCTAAGATTACTAGAAGCTGTAGAGCTGAAGGAGCTATGAACTATTGTTGAACATAATGACAGTCAAGCACACTCAGAGCATTAAGAAGCAGGTGTCTGCCAAGACACACTCGGGTACATCCGAATGACTACACAGAACAAGGTACCTCTGCAGGACTTTGGCAAACAGCTTGTCCTACTGCATGCACCATCCTTTGGGAAAGCTTTATATTCACCTCTACTTTCAGGTAAACCTAGCCAAATCCTGGAAAAATCCATGTATTTTTTGGCTCAATGTGGTTGGAGTATTTAAAAAGCTCTTTTCTAGTGACTATGGCACAGGCACCCACTGGTAAGATATTGTACTTTAGTTCCTGCTGGAAGCAAGAGAAGAGTTGCTCCACTCAGCGGGTACAAGCAGCAGTCAAAGCACTGACGTATCTACAGTAAAGCTCTACAGTATTACTCCCGTTTTGTGCAGTAAACCACACAGGTCTTTAAATTATGCCAAATTTTATCCATGAGTGGGTAACATATGCTTGGAATATTATGCAAAACATACTGATATGATATTCTCAAGAAACAGTACATATAGATCACCTTGACATCTGTGCACTATACCAGAAGTCCCACTTGTGGAAAGGTATAATCAATTCTCAAGCAGGACAAAGGAAGCACTAAATACAGGATGAGGGGAAGAATAAAAATGGAGACGCTCATAAGAGAAAAGCAAAGTTCAGAAATCTCCAATTACAAAACCCTCATCTTCAGCCCTTGGGCAGAAAGTAGGGTACAGTTTACCTTCTTTTTGTTCTAGACAATATAGGAAGTAGGCTTTTATATACAGTCTTATCTAGCTTTGCTTACAAATATGTGAGCTCATTTATCTACAAACACTGTAGAAAACCTTCCTGTGGAGACTTGGTTAGAGTTAACAGGCAGTTCATGCTTACACGCCTGGTCCTAGCCTTTGTCCAACAACCAGAAAATGCTTTCATTTTTCCCCTTCTCCATTTGCAAGGGACAGAGGCCAGAACTATGGAGTCTCAGCAGCCTTCACTGTTCCCAGTGCCCACTCAGGATTCTTATGAATCCGATGGGCCTTATAAATGCTGTTACTGCCACCTAGAGGTGAAGACAAGACTTGGCTCAACCAGCTAGACCCTTTAGGTTTGTCTGCTCTCTGGATTCTTCTCACAGGATACATCAAAGGAAATGAGGATGTAAAATAATTAAAATATCACTCAGGTCAGGCGTGCTGGTGTATACCTGTCATCCCAACATTCTGGGAGGCTGGCACAGAAGGATCACAAGTTTGAGCCCAGTCTGGGCAACTTAAGAGATACCTTGTCTCAAAATAAAAACTAAAATAGCCTGGATGTAGTTCTAATCTCCAGTACTGAAAAAAAAAATCTAAAAAATAAACAGTAATCAGAATAGAATAACATATATTAAAGCCCTTATACATAAATGAGGATATTAAAATTAGGTTTTTCACAGACAGAGATTGCATCTATTTTCTTTACCACCTGTATGCGGCATAGACAGTCCTTTACCCACGGCATTTCCTATCTTCAAAGTACATTTTCTAATAAATAAATATGCACACACCGTGCTTTATAGCTTGTGACTGCTGACAGGTGTGAATCACCTGAATTGCTATGCTTTATAAAATGTGACCACTGCACATAAGAACTTCAGGGCAAACAGGAAGGAAAAAGGGAGGGAAGGAGGGAGAAAGGGAGTGAGAAGAAGAAATGTGTGAAAGGAAAATCAACTACAGCAAAGTTACAAACTTATTTTAAAAAATTTAAAATTTTTTAAATCACAGAAACACTATGATCTGTAAAATTCTATAAACATGGGAAACAAAACTTCATATTATTATAACGTGAATTTAATTTTGCAAATTGTATCATCTTAAAACCTACAAATCACATCACCTCAATAACACTACATTTACATGACCACTGCAAAGTACCTACATTGCACAGTAGGGGGGACAAAGAAGTGAAAGTCCTAAATGTAAGACAGGATGAACAGCTCAGTAATCGAGTTACAACCCTTGCTCCACCCAACCCCAGCTCGGACATCTCAGAAAGCAGAACGTGAAGCTCCCTGGCCTAAGTCTCAGCTTCCTCAACTACAAAAATACAAGTATAAAACTGCTTTAAAGAATAAAATAAATGCCCGGTTTGTGACAGGTAAATAAATGTTTGATTTTTCTGTCTAGATCTGCTGTGAACAACTATGTATGGTAAATTATCTTAATACCTTCAGTCTTCCTAATATTGTCATTGCATGAAAATAACCAGTGACCTAGATCACAGCTGGGCTAGGTGGCATGGGCACACACTCTGTGTGGGTGTGAAAGGACTCCTCAGCACTAAGACTGCCTCCATCATCGGAAGCCGCCTGGGTGTATTCTATTTCCTGAAAGAAACAGCTTGATCTTAGGACACTCTTTCACAGATCCACTCTACTATACTCCAGTGAAGGCTTCACTCAAAACCAAAGTGCCTTACCTAGCCAATCCTTCTTCGTAGAGATAGATGACAAGAGGATCATAGGAAGTCACAAGCACATAGAGGCGCACATCAAACTTGAAATCTGAAAAAAAGTTTGGATTCACAGGTAAAAGTTCTTTTGGCAATGATGAGGAGAATGTAAACAACTATGAAAGAACATTTTTCTTCATAATAAGCACATAATACCCACACACTTAATCTTTTCATGGATAAATACTATATATATATATATATATATATATATATAGCTTGTTTTTGAGACAGACAATGCAGTTCAGGCTGGCCTCGAGCTCACTTTGTAGCCAGGCTGGTCTCCAACTCACAACGTTCCCCCTGTCTCAGCCTTCTAAGTACTGGGATTACAGGAATGCGTGACTATGCCCGGCTTATATATACTATTTTTATACAGTATTGATAGTTTTATAGCCTATTAAGCATTTCACTACTGGAAACTGAACCAAGGGCCTTTGCAATGAGTTATGCTCTAGTCCTTTTTATTTTTTTGAGAGTCCTGCTAATTTGCTAAAGTACCTAGACTAAGCTTGAATTCTTGATCTTCCTGCCTCAGCTTCCCAGAATGCTAGGATTATAGATGGGTGCTATCATGCCTGGCAGCACTTTCTCTTACATTATCTTATTTCATCTTCAAAATAATCCCCAGTGGTAGTTAAGGAACTAGCTTGCCTCATCTCTGAAGTCAGAGATGCCAAGAATTTCATCCTAGCTTAAAAAACACTAGAGAAGACCATGAAAAGGTTAAGAAGTTTAGCAAGATCTAGCCCAGTGTAGTCAAGAGTCTAATCACAACTCACCATCTATGAGCAGGGGGTTGTTAATGTAACGGGAGACCAGGATGTTCTCTTCCAGGGAAATCTGGTTGGGCTATTAAGTAAATAGAATAAAAGGGTAGAAATGAAAAGCAATTCTAATTTATAAGAAAAGAACAAAGTTCTCAATCTTTTAAGAAATGTGGAAAACTAGAACTCTAGGAAAAGTTTTCCTCTGGGTACCCAAATATTCAATTGGCCATATAACAAACCACTTAAGCACTAGGGATATTCAGTTACAATGGGAAGAAAATAGATTTACACAGCATCTCACATAATAAATACAGCCTAGACTGCTATAAAGATTTATAAACATGAAATTAAATAATTACATGTCAAGAAAGCAAGAGTTATTTAAAAATATAAAAGTCTGCTGCTTCCATAAGGTGAAGTACAATGAAAATTTTAAAAAACACTACCACTGTTCATAAATGCAGGCTTTTGTTGAATTATTTAGAGAATGTGCAACTCTTTAATGGGTCCCAACGTTTTCTCTGTGAAATGAAATAAGTATTTGGTTGACTTGCCTAAGAGTATTTGCTAAGCAACTGTATATAAAAACTGAATGAAATCATTTAAAGATTTCTGCAATAAAGAGAAACTGTTTATATACTCAATGTGGGTGTTACTGGACACTGTACAAGACACCAGGGGATACAGTGATGGAGAAATCTGTCCTCCCAGAACAAGTCCTGTGAGGTCCTCACAGAACGTGACATTTAGCAGTTGTATCTCCCAACAGTTTAATATTTAGGTAGAAGAACAGCAACGTATATAACCTAGAAGAGTACAAAGCACCCATTATTTGAATATAAGATGTGAGGGTGCCAAGGGGACCCTAAGCTGGGACCACTGTGGGAAAGCTTGCCAAGGAAGAAGTGTGTGCTGAAAGCTCCCAGGCATATGGTGGGGAAGACAGAAGGCCACGGATGGCCCACAAAACCCCCTACAATGGAGGATGGGTTGATTCATGGGCCTGCAGCTGAAGCTTGAACTGGGAAATAATAAAAGGGGACGCTAGACAACTAGGAAGAGGGAGCTCATGGACAAAGGGATCTATCTAAACTTCTGTCAAAGGAGTTTCAATTCAACATAGTGGGAAGCAGGAAGTTATTATGGATTCTAGATTAAGGAAACAGTAGATTAAAATATCAGAAATTGAATCTATTTGTATTTAAGACAGAAAAAGCAGCTGCAAGCATTCAGGACAAGAGTTCTAAAAGGGAAATGGCAAGGAACAACTGTGATGCTAACAGTTACAGAAGCAGCTCAGAAATAATTGTTAACATGTAGAAAAACAAGATTTACTGAGTATCCTCAGTATTTCCTATGTGCCAAGGGCTATTCTAAGGGTCACAAGTGTGATCTGATTTAATCCTGACACAACCCCATGAGGCACGTGTATCACCATCCACACTTTAGAGATGAAGAAAGAAACAGAGGTTAGGGACCTGCTCAGTCACACAGCTAAGAAGCAATAAAGCAGTGCGGTACCCAGGAGTCTGCATCAGATCTTTTAACTTCTCAGCACTATTTGTAATTCCCTGCAATACTGTCTCCCAAATTCAAAAGTTTTTCTTTGTAGTAAGCTATTTCTCACCCTAAATACTAGTTATTCATAAAATAAGGATACTTCTATGACCCATAACATTACTCACAACCACCATGAGCAACTCTGCAGTCAAGACAATGAGACTCCCCTCTCCTTGTCCACTGCTGCTATCGTAGAGTGAGGAGGCAGCTCATGCCCGCCATGTCTGTGCGTCATCTGAACACAATGCCGTCAATACTGATTCACCCCCAAGGGCCTCAGCCATCACACCGTTCCCTGACTCCACTGCATTTCTTGATCAGCTTCTCACGAGTACTACTTCCATCTTGAGTCAGCTTGGAAAGATTCGATCATGGTACAAAGCTGTAAACCGTAGGCTATGTGGCAGACCTAGAATTAACCCCTCACAGCTGTGTCCCGAGTGAGTAACCCCAAACACTACAGCAGACACAGTGGTTTAAGAGTATGGGGGAGTCAACTAGTAGACCTGAGTTACCACCTTGACTGACTCTCCTCGAGAGTAACTACCTAATAAGTATCTTATAGACATTAAATAAAATTATGTTTGGAAGGCACAGTGCCACAGACATGTTAAATGCTCAAGAGATACTGTAAAAGGCTCAAGTCAGTAACTTCTTAGGATAACCTATTAATATTATAGACTGCTAGACAGCGTTAGATTGTTTAGTTGAATTCAAACACCTACAGTCTTTAGATGCCAATAGAATATTCACCTCTGACAGGACAAAAAAAATAAATAAATAAAATAAAAAGTTAAAAAAAAGATACAAAGGAAAGATCATTTTGTATTTATATATACAAAATAGGATAAATTTACAGCTACTTTCGCTTAACTCAATGAGAAGAAAGAGGTGTACTAACAGTGTTTGGACAGAATATCCTGTCTGCTTCTTATACTGTGGATAACCACTAAGAAGATAACAATGTACAGTGTATTGACTATCAAAACTATCCTATTAATCAGCTGTGAAACTGTCTCATTCATATTTATTTCTCAATAAAAAATAAATACATAAAAAAAACAAAAAAATGCTCAAGAGATAGCAGTTATTATCACCACTGCAAACTCAAGAGTATCTGTGTGGTTCTAAATGCTCAATTACACAACTCGGCAGCATTCATCACTGAGTTTCACATCTCATTCTACTTGGAGCAGTACACCAAAGTACAATGAAGAGATGTAAGGCTTAGGAGGATTTCTCCCCCCCCCCCCCGACAGGGTCTCACTATGCTGTTTGGGCCAGCCTAAGCTCACTTGTATAGCCCCCAGACCAGTCTCGCAGCTATCCTCCTGTCTGTTACCAGAGTGCTGGAATCACAGGCATGAGCCACCTCCACCTGGGTGTGCTGGGGGTTCTGGGCCACCTTGGCACGGGGGGGGGGGGGGGGGACCCGGGGGGGGGGGGGGGGGGGGGGGGGGGGGGGGGGGGGGGGGGGGGGGGGGGGGGGGGGGGGGGGGGGACGACAACACTGAACTTGGGACCTTGTGTTTTCCAGGTAGATGCTTATGCCTCTGAGATATTCCCCAGCCCCTTAGGAGAATTTATTAAAAGGCTTTATTTAAGCAGTAATAACACCTGGCACAAGCAGGCACTTCCTACATGTATCTGCTGAACAATGAGAAAAACAAAGAATATAAGATAAAAACAGGAAAAAAAAAAGATAAAAATAGAGACACAAGGGAGGACATTTGTACACATTGCAGCCAACACTCTCTGGTACCCCAAGATCTCAGGAAATACTTAATACTACATTTGCCCTGGGTAATGAGACAAGGACAGCTGGGCTGGACTACCAGACACAAATTAGTGCTTCAATTAGAAAACACCAGACCCTTCCCTTGCACAATTTGAATATACTGAATTGGGAAAACAGGACATCAAATCAGCTTCTGAGGGAGCTGAAGCAAACACAACTTTGAGCCTCTCTGAGACATTTCTAGAGTTAAAAGACACACTGTTAAGAGGCCTTGCCAACAAACCAACAAAATGCGTCCATCCCACCCGCAGGAGTCCCACATTGCTCTCTGCAGCATTGCACACGTGTGATGCTTTTTCTAGGCTTTATTCTGTTCTCCTTATGGTACAAGTTGCTATTTACAGGTATTTTCCAAAAGGTTATAACTACTACAGGGCAGTTTTATTAAGAGGCCCTCTCCTGCCAGTGGGAAGATGGGGAAAGATGTTTCCTCTGGCACACACACCTAAGCCCACCCGGCTGCCAAAGTCCCACCCACGCACACCACATTGGTCCAGCACACAGACCCTCGCTCCCGCCCCTGCACATCTGAAAAGAAAGCAGGCAGAGGCCCTGGAAAGAGTTACTTCATCCATCTGGCCAATGGGTCACATATTCCATGGGACAGTGTCCAGGTATGGAAAAGAGGGATGGTCAGGCCTTCTGTGTGAGGAGAGAGAGGGGCATTAACCACACCGGCCTGCATGAAAGGTAACAAAATTCCAGGCTTAGGGGGGTGGATAGGTTCCCCGTGGGTCCACATGTTGCCAGCTCCCCGTATGCCTGCTGGCAACTTCCCAGGCTTCTGTCTGGCACTTCTACTAAATACCTAAAAGAATCAGATTCAGTCCAAAGCTTCAGTGAGGGGGAGCGGAAAGGCAGAAGGTCCTGCCAAATGCTTTGATCTATGCAGGGGGTCTCAAGGGATTCAGCCCAGTGAGAGGTGGGAGGGAGAGAGAGGCTCACTGCCAAATGTGCATTCTCCACAGACATGTCATTCCCTTTATGAGCCTCGGCACCAGGGAAGTCTCGGCGCACGGCTTCACAGTCCCACCAAGAAAAGTTTAACTTTTCTATTCTTTCTGAGGCTAGCTTTAAGAAAACAATTTACCAGAGCAAAACAGTGTTCCAAAAGGAAAAAAGTTCCAGATGAGTTAGGAATCAACCCTATTCTTTTTGACTCATGTCTAAGAAAATAAAAAGCAAACTTAGGTCACAGCTGACTTCCAATTGCAATTCCATTTGGCAGCTAAAACCCAAACTAGAGCTGTCTATGAGAGTCAAACATCGGAGCTCTTGGCACAGGACTGAAGGAATGGCTGTTGGATCAGAGGCTTATGCCAAGGTCCAGAGAGCCAAGGCATGTGACCAAGTTTTGTATCACATGAGACCCAGGATAAAAGGACTCCAGAGAGACCCAGGCCAAGTAATAGGACTTGTAGCTGGGGCCTTTACTATATTCAAACTAGATCCTTTATGTATTCAGTACAAAAGGTCTGGTCATCATTGTTTACTGCACAGTCTTGAGTCCAGGCCGCAAGTGAAGATTTTCCAAAGTGAAAGATTCCTCGGAAAGTTTGTTTCTGCACACAAAGGAAATAGCTCAATGCACAAAGATAAGTGCAGAATTTAAGATGGAGTACTGGCCACACACACAACATAGCTATCCTCACTTACCCTTTCTTTGGAAGAACAGAAAGGATATTTTTAGAAGAATGAAGTGATAACAAGGCTAGAAAAAAAGTAAAAGGAGCCAAAAGAGACCAAAAGTTTAAGCAAATCCTAAAGGTAGAAGAAAGCAGACAGGATCCGGCTGGAAAAACAGTAGAGGAAATCCTCACCCAACGTATCAGAGGACAGCGATCTCCTCAAGGAGGCCCTGCGAAGTTCCAGGCAAGGGGCTCACAAATAAGAATCCAATCAGTAATCCACACAACCCACGGGACAATGAAGCCAGCAGACTTCCTCTGACACCCACAGTACAGCTTCTATGGGCATGGCGACCTCCTAGAGGCCACTCTGTCTCCAACAGACATGAAAGCAAAAGAACGAATGGTCACTGTTCTAGCTGTGTCTAGATATCCCTCCAAAGTCACATGAGTCACAGTGGGGGCTTTCCGGAAATGGCTGGATCTGGGGTCTGTGATACTAGGATTAAGAGTGTGAAAGCTATCCACCCAAAGGACGGTAGCCTAGATAAGATGTAAAGTCCAGAAAGGCTTATCACTTGCTGCTTTTGCTGTCTTCTGCCTGCCACGAACTGTTTCTCCTCTGTGATGCCCCTCGGTCACACCGCCCTACCTTGGAGCCAGCCAACAATGAAATGAAACCTCTACAAACTGTGAGCCAAAGAAACCGTTCCTCTTTTAACTGTGGGTATTATATATTTTGTCTCAGCAACAAGAAAAAGTAATCAAGACACCACTTTACTAAAAAAGAAATCACCAAAATCTCGGCAGCCATAATGAGACCCACCCTACACTGGCAAGTGGAAGGGGTATGCTCTTTACCCACATCTTTAGACACACAGCATCTAAAGTGAAGCCCAGCAATCAACATGCTTGGCTTTCACACAAAACACACAACTGGACTCCTACAGGAGACATGCAATTAGACAAAGAGTCCTACACAATCATAGGAACAACCAGGCAGTCACCAGTTTCAATGAGTCTACTCTTTTGTTCATAAATATGGCCCAATGCTTATGGATCATGAAAGTTGAGAAAATTCAATACCAGGAAGAAAGACAACTTCACAAAAATTCAGTGACAACCTTTTAAAAGAACTTCACTGGGTAGCCTCAGAAAAAACAGGCACAACAGCATCCACTAAGCAACAACAGGCCATGTTATAACCTCTGCCTGATGTCCTCCACCCAAGCCTCACACTCTCGCAGGTGGGGCTTTGCAGAGATGGCTACATCTAGGGCAGCAGCAGCACAAGTACCCCAGCTGGGCGTTTACTGAAAGCTCTGAGAGATTGACATCAGTGATCTAGGGTATGTGATACTGGGATTAAGGGGGTACGATAATTACTTCTGGGTATGGATACTAGAGAGTCAGACTCATTTTATTTACTTTGTGTATGTATTAAATTTTTAAAGAACACGTAAGGAAAATTTTGAAAAGACTCAAGAGACACATGGCTTTTTAAACTGAGAAGAGGATAGGCAAGAACAGGAGGGAGAGAAAAGAGGGAAAGGAGTAGCAGCACATGAGGTTAACTGCTTGGACAACTCTGAAAGCAGGCACACGGGCTTTCGCTCCGCTGCAGGGACTTGGCACCAGCTGATACTCTGCGGGGAGCCACCACGAGGGCACCGAAGGGCTACCCCCTCCCCAAATCTGAACAGTGGCTTTTTTTTCAGGTACTGGGGATTAAACCCAGGGCCTTTATACTGCATATATCCCTCCTCAGTCTTTTTTATTTTTTAAGACAGGGTCTCATTAAGTCACTAAGTTGCTTGAGCTGGGCTTGAATTTGCAGTTCTCCTGACCCAGACTCCCGAAGTACTGGGATTAAATGACAAAAAGGGGTTAAAACTCTTAACAACAAACTTTCCCTTGAACATGATCTCCAGCACATACTGGGCAGTCACAAGACAGTATAGTAACACTGAAAACCACACAAGATAAAAACAAACCTTTGATGTAAAATCTAGCATTCCTCCCAGTGAACTCAACCATCTTTTCTAAAAGCTAATGTACAAAGGTATTTTCACCTAAAGCTAAAAAGGCTTTTTGTGATGCCACAGGAAATGGCCTTGTCAATGATAATTTTAAACATACAAAACAAGACACAATACAAGTACTCCTGAAAAATCTACAAGAAGCCGTATGACTGGGAAAAAATTCTTTTTTTTATTTTTATTTTTTTTTTATTTTTCAACAAATAATACACTGCATATATTCTTCTTAGTGGTTAATTGCTGTACAAGATGCGGACTTGTGATCCTATTTACAAACACCATTAGAACAAATCATTCTATTCATTAACAGAATGTAACTATATATCTATCCCAACCACTTTGAATACACAGATACAAAATGGACATTCATCTGTATACCCCATTTTTTCTAAGTTCCGTTATTGAATATTATAGGTGTGTAAACTCAGCAAAATATTCTAAAAGAGTCCAGTAGCCCATAATAGCATTGGGTCTTCTGTTTAACTGGCAATGTCAGAAATTATTGACCTGAGTCCCCCACAGCTCAACTTAACAGCATGGCTTTATTGCTTATAATTTCGTCTTCATACTTTTCTGCTGGATGGTTAAGACCAAGGTAAAGCAGGACCTATGCAACAAGAGTTGTAGCTTTTTGGTCTGAGAAGGTCAGTGAAATGCCCTCAGGATTTGTCCTGAGATCCTGTACCTCAGATTGTAGAACCTTTATCAGTGCAGCCATGTGGATGAGTCACGGCCAATGCTTGGCCAATGTGCTCTCTGTGAAAGCCTGAGAGAGTATCTTCTCCCCATGGGGAAAAAATTCTTGACACAGTCACAAGACACTTTCACCTCACCCTCAACCCTTAGAAAAGTCCCCAGTGTCTCACCCTCCCGGCACAATTCCCCTTTAAGAAATTCAAGGGCCGGGGAAGATAGTTGGGCCAGGGAGATAGCTCAGTAGAATAAATGCTTGCCTGGCAAACACAAGGTCCTAAATTCAATCCCCTGCACCACAAAAAAAAAAAAAAAAAAAGACAAACATTCACCTACTGCTGGGTATGGTGGCCTCCACCTTGATCCCAGCACTCAGTCAGGAGGCTGAGGCAGAAGGATCTATGAGGCCAGTATGGGTTATACAGTGAGTTGAAGACCAGCCTACACTACATAGTGAGAACCTGTCTCAAAAGAAAAAAACTGGCCCTTACCCTCATTCTTGCCTTGGTAATCTGTTTTACTGCCCACATCACCAACCCACCATATGTCATTTTGCATGGCATTTTTGAAGCAAGCAACATTTTAACAATGAAGTATTTTGGCTAGGAATAACCTGCTGCTAGTAGGATGAACAACAGCCAACTCATACCCATCCTACATTCACTTCAGAACGCATATTTCAAAAGTGAATCCCAATTTGACCCACAGCCAAGGCCCGGCATGTGAGTGAGACTGCCCAGGGCCTACTGGGTCCTCATTGACTCAGGCCCGGCTTGTGAGTGGGTCCGCCAGGGGCCCACTGGATCTTCATTCAACCCAGAGCCCAGGCCTGGCATGTGAGTGGAACTTTCTCCATCAGACAGGCCTGGTGTGGAATCCTGCAGCAGAACTCCGTGCAGAGAGGCTAGAGGCAAGATCCACCCAGCTGATCCAGGAGAACATCTTGCCAGAGTGTCACAGAGGGTTCACTTCCAAGGGCTGCAGCAGGAAGAAGTGGCGCACAGCAGCCAGACTCAAGCCACACCCACCTTGACCAGTTTGAACTTGGTAGATCCAGGCCTGGTGCGAATATAATAACTCTATTTAAGTTCTACACCAAAGGCCAGAAGACAGTGCTATACAAAATGACAAAGAGAAAGAGCAAAATTTCTCAGGCCCTGAACCCACCCAGAACAAATGCAGGGGACAATAGCATAGAAGAAATTGGAAATTATACTCCTTAAATCTCTGAAATAGCATCAAAAGTAAAGAAACAACTGCAGAAAGGTATAGAGGAAATCAGATCAGAAATAACTTCTGAAGTAAAAAAAGAAATGATAACTATAATGAAACAAGTACTAAGTGCTCCTAAAGAAGACATTGATAAAAAAAAAAATAGAGGAGAATAGAAAAATGACAGAATCCTTGAATGAGAAATATAGGAAAGAAATAGAATGCATGAAGCAGACTCAAAGTGCTCATGAATTTTGGGAAATTAAGACCTCAAACACAAGCTGGCAAAACATTTGAATGAAAGTGACTTTTTAGACTTTGAAGACACCATTGCAGCTAGTGAAAAGCTAAGAAAAGATCAACAAGGATGCAGGAGAAAAATAATTCAACATCTGCAAGATGATGCAAAGATGAACAATTTAAGACTAATAGGTATCAATGAGTAAGAAAGAGTTAATACAAATGATATAAAAAGAATATGGACAGAACAGTGGACAACTTCCCAAATATGGGGAAACAGTCTGACATTCTGCTAACTGAATGAAGCATATAGAACTCCAAATAACATCAACCCAATTGAAAACACACCCAGACATGTAATAATCAAGATCCCAGAAATTCAGCACAGGAATAGTATACTAAAAGCCACTAGAAGGGGCCTGACCCTAGCGCAGTTCTATAAGTGGCTGCTTCGGCAAAGCTTTCAGCCTCAGGTTGCTGTAGTTCGATCCTCACAACACTCCAGCCTGCCAAACCACCCCTGAGGGCATTCGGAGAAAAAAAAAAAATCCTTAAAAGCCACTAGAGAAAAGAAATAGAGCACATTTAAAGGAAAACCCATCAGAATAATGGCAGATTTCTCTTCACAAACCACCAAATCAAGAAGAGCATGGTGGGGCTAGGGAGACGGCTCAGTGGAATAAGCGCTTCCCTGGCAAGTGCAAGGGGCTGAGTTCAATCCATGGTTCCACCAAAAAAAAAAAAGAAAGAAAGAAAGAAAAGCAGAGCAGAGCAGAGCA
>NW_004524583.1:11161561-11165049 GCF_000260255.1 Octodon degus
CAGCTAGAGAAAAGGGCTGAGGAAAATAGGATCTCTCTGGGAGAGCAGAAGAAAAGGATTAAAGAATTTGTTGCTTGCCACTTCCCACGCCCTAGAAGAACAGATCAGCAAACAGTCCATGCCATCCAGCCCAGCGGGCTGCGAGAGCGGAAGATGACAGTAACTCCAGCACAGCTGGACTTGCTTCTCAAATGCTGGAGGATGTAGGGAGGAGGCTGGAGCAGCATAAGCTTTCTTTTGCAGATCCAAGAAAGGAAACTTTAGGAGTCAGACCTTGGGATACTTTCCTCTTCTCCCAGGTCCTTAGGAGCAGCAAGGGTAGCTTCTTTACACCCTCTCTTCAGGGGCCACTTAGTGGCTGGGGGAATGGGCCTTGGGGAACAGGTACACAGGACGCTGGAAGCCTCTGGAGGTGTTGTGGGGTGTGGCAACAAGCTCATAGCTGGAGAAGCCCACCTCTGGGGATGTCAGGTAGGAACTGAACTGTTCGGGCTTCAGCTGGATTCGATAGTAGTTCTTATAGGTTGTTTCTGTGAGAGTCTTTCTCTTGCTGTAGGATGACCATGGTTGGGGCTCTAGGACCAGGATGCCGCCTGGGCGTAGGTGTCTGTAGATCCTTTGGAACATGCGCTTCAATCCCTCATCTCCCCAGTTCAGATGCACCCACTTGGTGAGGCTGAGGCAGAGCACCACATCATACTCAGCTGTCTGGGCCTCCACCAGTTCATCTCGTTCCAGCACATAGTTGCCCGTAGGCAGGGGACGGGGAGCTGGTGTGAAAAGGTCTCCTTGACACCCGACCCTTGTTCCTAAGGAATGAGTCTCAGCGGTCTCCGCCCAGCTCTAAACCCAACAACCTCCCTACCCCGCCTCCTTCCTCCCCCTGAGAATTCTAATCATATGAATATAAGTTTCTTGATTTTGGCACAGAGTGAACTATTAAATGACTGATCTGTAAATTCTTCATTTTTACTTTGGACAATTTTTATTGTTATATTCATTTAAGTTTGTAAATAATTTATTTACAATGTGCAATCTATTATTAATCACATGCTATGTACTCATTTCAGAAATATTTCTCTAAAATTCACTCTGTCTACATCTTGTATCTTCACATTTCAATATTTGTCTCCAATATACTATAAAATTACTGATTTTCAAAAAAGCTAATGAAAAGAAAAATGTGGGAATAAAAAAGTGAACACCTGCTCCTCAAGAGAAGGAACCACCTGGGTATGAGGGTGCATCTTTCACATACTCACATTGTTGATCAGGTAGACGCCCCGCCCCCTTGAAGAGGCCACTGGTTTGACTATCCAAGGTCCTCGGTCCTTAGAGTACGAATCTGCTCAAAATATTGGCAAATAAAAAGGAAGAGAGGAAAACAAAGAGAAGGAATATGAGTTCATTATCTTAAATTTTTAACAATTGTTATCCACTCAGGAACCCACAAAAACCTTCTGAATTTCTAGTTAGAGGGCAGCTGCTAGAATTTGTAGTTCTGTACTAACCTTAAAAATCAAAGGTGTGGGAAGAAGGAAAGAGGACAGCAAAATTACCTAAATAATTTTTCTTGAATGATTTCCCCCCCATCTTTTTTTGGCAGAACCAGGGATTGAACTCAGGCCCTTGTGCTTCCCAGGCAAGTGCTTATTCTACTGAGCTATCTCCCTGGCCCCTCCTCCTCTTTCTTAAATAAGATGAAAACAAAACAAGCAAAATCTGGGTGTTAATTATTGCTGACAGCCTTCAGGAATCTCAAATTCTCACCTCTGCTAACTAACAAGAGCTTTAGCAAACAGGAACAAGGTCAAATCTAACATTCGATCTCCAAACACAGTTATATTCCTTAAATCAGTGAACCCCAGCCTTGGGACCAGTTTTGTGGGGAACAGGTTTGCCATGGGCTGAGGTGAGCAGTGCTGTAGATACAGATGAAGCCTAGCACACCTCCTATATGTGGCCCCTCTTAAATAATTCCACAGAGCTTCTAGGAAAAGAAAAAATCACCTTCCTAAGTACAAGTGGCAAGAGAGCACAATAACCTACAAGTGAGATTAAAAAACATTTGCTTCAGTTTCTTCCCCAGGTTCAGCTTATACTTTCAATATCTTTGCATCCTGAGAGAAGAAAGAAGACAACTGATACTAACAGTCCCAAAGGCTTGCACATGCTGGCTCTACCTTCCACTTAGGGAGACAAGGGGACAAGCAAGGATGGGGGCCCCGGGCTGCTAGCTGCTAAGATCTTAGCCCAAGACAGGTGAGAAGGGTGCTAGCCCTAGCGTGGACTCTGCCCTTTCTCATTCAGACCAAAAGACTCCCATGGAGCAATGCTTACAGCTGCAAGGCTGGTGAGAAATGTGAAAGATGAAAATAAGACATTTCTTTTTTCTTGAGATTTTCACTCTCTGACATAAGAGAGATAGGGAAAGAAGAGATGTGTACAGAAATCAAGTAAATGGAAGTTTCTCAACAGATCTCATACAGCCTCCTTTTTGCACAGTGCCTAGCGCATCGAGATATTTGCGCCACTTTCTCTAGGACGCAGCAGTGCAGACCCAGGCAAGTTCCTGAAGTTCCTGCTTCTCCAGGCCAGGACTTCCAGCTATGTGCCTCCTCTCTTCTCCCAGTTGAGGGCACAAACACCCTTATCCTGAATCAGACCCACAGGAGGCAGCAGGTCCAACACTCCCGGCTCAGCGCCTCCTCCAGGTCACATGCCACACTGACTACTCCTTTCCCTGCCTTTCTCTCTGACAGGAGCCAAACAGTCTCTTAGAAGCCTCTCAACACAAACTTGACCTTGTCAGTGCAGATAAACTGTTTCACCAAGAGAAGGGGAAAGGCTCTTAGTCCACACTCCCTCTTTATCTCCTGCCTTTTCCCTTGCAGCTTAACAGGATTAGAGAACAATATAATATGCCACATAGACTCTAAAGCTCTACACATAGTTCTACTTCTAAAAGTTTATCCCCTGGTTCCAGTCACAAGTATATGAAATGTGGTATGCACAAGATGGCAAAACATGAATTAAATACACTAGACCGCATCAACATGAGGGGTCAGCAAATTGCTTTTGTAAAAAGCCAGACCATAAATGCTTCAGGACCTAAGGGCATGCAAGCTGCACTGCAAGTCCTCACGCCTGCCACTGGTGCTTGACAACAGATGTCAGGAAACAAAGGATGCTGTGTTACCATAAAACTTTATGTGAGGATACTGAATTTTTTTTATTTATTTATTTATTTAGTTTTTGAGGTACTGGGGATTGAACTCAGGACTTTGTGCATGCCAGTCAGGTTCTTCTGCCGCTGAGCTGTTCCCCCAACCCAGGATTACTGAATTTTTTTCTTTTTTTGGTGGTACCAGGCATCGAACTCAGGACCTTGCACTTGCTGGGCAAGCACTTATTCCACTGAGCTATCTCCTCGGCCCAATACTGAATTTCTTATCACTCATCACATTCTCACATTCTATTTCTTTCTT
>NW_004524583.1:11165319-11179895 GCF_000260255.1 Octodon degus
ATCTGACTTTAGGGATGGCAGTCTGCAGACACCTGATCTAGACAACAAAATATTAATTAACTACTACACAGAATGATCTCCCAAAAATACTTCTGAAGGCAGAGCGTGTTATGTCCCTGTTCACATACACACCTATGCTCCTTACTAATAAATGCCGACAGTATCTCTAGAAAGATAGGCATGAAACTAGCGACACGACTGGATCCAAAGAGGAGAAATGAGCAAGTATAAGGACAAAGGAAGCTTTCCAATGATTACTGTTTTCTATATGTTTGTACTGTGGGAAGATACTGCCTTTCAAAAACTATACTGTATAGGGGCCGGGGAGTTAGCTCAGTAGAATAAGTGCTTGCCTGGCAAGCGCAAGGGCCTGAGTTCAATCCCCGGCTCCGAAAAAACAACACAAAACAAAACTATACTGTATAATTTTAAGGTCATGCTCTAGAAGACAGTTTTATAGTTACATATGACAAAAAGTTAAACCTCCATAATTAAGGTCACTGAATATATGTAGGGGTTTTTCATTTTGCTATTTTCCTCAGATATTTGAGGAGACAATGGATGAGCACAGAAGAAACTATTAAGATACACAAAAAATTTAAAGATTGCTAAGCTTCCTTCATTAATTCTATGGTTTTAAGTATGTAATCTGCATTAATCAGTTTGCTAGGTGTAAATAGTACTGAGAAAGATAGGCTTTACCTTCATGAAGATTAGACTACCAGAAAAGACAGGTAATCATAGAGTTATGAACTGTCAGGTGCTATAAAAATGTCTTAAAAACCGGGCGGAGTGGCATAAGCCTATAATCCCTGCACTCTGGGGCTGAGGCAGGATTATTGCAAGTTCAAGGCTAACCTGGGCTACATAGTAAATTGAAGGCCAGTTTGTCTAAAAAAAAAAAAAAAAAGAAAAAAGAAAGAAAGAAAAAGCTCCTAATTCTTCTGCTACTTTGCTGTTGCCACGTTCCTCAAATATTCAACATCAAAGACTTGTCCTCTATTCTAGGCTTTGCACATTAATTTGTGATACTTCAGAATAAAGATCACTTTCGCAGGTGCTAAAGAATGTGGTCAGGAGGCAAGCAAAACCAGACGTGAAGGCAGGGCAGCAGTCCAGGCAGTCTGCCTGGAAGAAAACGTTCCAGGCGTGCGCTCTGTATGTATAACGGGCAACATGCGTGGTCTAACAGGAAGAATACTAACCACAGTAGAAAGGTCTGAGTTACAATTTCTGCCTTACAAGCGTATGACCCCATGGGCAGTTTGCTTAACCTAGTCTAATTATTAAAATGTTTCACTGGATTGGCTAAGATTTCTTCTAATTCTCAAATTATTATTGTAGAATTTCCAGGCACTTGCAATCAACTGGCTGACACCAAAATTTTGTTGATAGCTTAGAATCACTCTTCAGCTCCTCTTGCACCATGAAACACAATTCTGGAGAAAGTTTCGCCTTGTATACTGCCGCCCCGCCTGCTGGCATAGAGGATCAAGTATGCCGACTGCTCAGAAACGCCAGCCAAAGTGATCTCACGAGCTTGAGCTTTTTGTCCTAACAAGAAACAACCTTAAATCCATCTATGTAGAGATGCAGTCCCAACACGAACCAGTCTCTAGCCATGTGAAGGCCAGGCTGCTCCCAGAACCACTCCAAGTAACTACAGTGGGAGCTGACATGCAGCACTGGACCTGTGAAGCTCCTGCAGCCATCACCACACTCACCTCTTCTTTGTTGCTTCCTTCCTCCTGCGTAGAAAGCTGTCTCCCCGGGGTAGTGGCTAGAGCTGGCCACAGCTCGTCATTCGGGTCCACAGACCTTCTAGTCTACACCCAGCCCATGACACCACCTGGGCTGGCTCCCTAGTGTCTTTTAATTAATTTATTTATTTTTTAACATTTATTTATTGTGTGTGTGTGTGTGTGTGTGTATGTGTGTGTGGCCAGCTCAGCCCACCAGGGGGCACGGCTGGCTGGCATGTGGCGCTGGGGGATTGAATCACGGTCCCTGTGCTTTGCCAAGCTTGTTCCAAGTAGGTGCTTTAGACCACTGAGCCATCTCTCCAGCCCCTCTCCCTAGTGTCTTGAGCAAGCCTCATGCCCCGTCCTCAGCTCTCTTCTCACTCTCAGCACAGGACCTCATTACCTTTATCACCTGAAGGCTGGAACTCCAGGCAGAAACCTAACCTTGCTCCTCTTCACCTAAAGTTGTGTCTGGGTCAGCACTTCGAGTACTTCCTTCTCTCCTTTAGGGAAGACACGCCACCTCTCATTCTCAAGACACTGCCTCCCCTAGCCCTCCTCTGTTGCTCGTTGCCTCCCTCCCACCCTGCTTCTCTGTGGGGCTTCTGCTCTTTCTTTTTCTCTCCCTTAGCAATCACTTCCATCTGCAGCCTCTACAATCTGTGTCTCTGGCCAAACACAAAGCTGTTATACAACTGCCTGCAAAATATCATTACTTGCTTGCCCCGGAGGCCTCAACTCTGTACCATGTCCCAGTTTAACACTCTCTGCCCGTGGTGCGGCTCTTCCTTCTTGTGTTCTTGTTTACCTTGCCTAATTAGAGGCTTTATGATCCAGGCAGAATGTGGTGGCACATGCTTATAGTCCCACCTATGTGACAGGCTGAAATGTTTGAGTTCAGGGATTAGAGGTCAAATTAGGCAACACAGTGAGAACCCTGTCTCAAAATAGAAATAAAAAGCAAAACCCTGACTGATCGCCCTAGCTTCTCAGAGTCTGCTTGGAAGTCCCTCTCACCCTGCCCTAGGCCTCTCATCTAGTGAGGAAGTCTGGTGTAGGCTCTCGCTCTGTGCACTCATGCCTGTGCTCCACGCAGCCACGCTTATCCATGTCACTGCAGCGGCTTTCAAGCAGCCGTCATCCTTCCTCACTGTACTTCTTCCAATTCATTCCACTACTTTTTATTTTTTCCTTACTTTTTGAGACAGGGTCTTCCTCTGCAATTCTCTGTAATTCAGGCTGGTCTTAAACTTGCTATGCAGCCCAGGCTAGACTCAAACTCGCATTGGTCCTCCTACCTCAGCCTCCTGAGTGCTGGGATCACGGGCAAGCTCCACCATACCCAGCCTGTTCCAGTTATCTTTCTAAAGGCCCATCTGTCTATATCCCTTTTCTTTTCAAAATCTATTTCCCACACTTATTTAAGTGCTTCAGGGTCCAGAACACAAGCCTTTCAACTTGCACATGCTAGGTGGACACCAAAAAAAGAACTTCAAACAGATTTCGCAAGGAAAAGGAATGTCTCATTAAGAGAGCTGTCTACGTGTCCAAGCTGCCTAGTGAGACTCTATACAAATAAATAAATAAATAAATAAATAAATAAATAATAAAAGTGAGCTGTAATACGTAAATTCAGCAACACAACCAACGATGCTGGAGATTTCCCAGACCCTGGACAAGTGGCACAGAATGAACACAGTCCGGCAGGTCTAGATCCAAGATCCTTCTTGAGCAGCATATCTTCCCTGTCTGTTCCCTTCCAGACACAGTAAGTCCCTGCCGTGGTATTTAGGTGCCAACAGCAGTGAGTGGTTTGAATTGGGGACCAAGGAATTTCACTTGCCTGCATTTGTGGGGCCTCAAGGTGGTGGCTTTGGGTTATGGCACAACACTGTATCTTTCGAGTTCATTTACTTTTCTGAAAAGGAGAACTCATAAGAATTTAAGTAACAGGCTGAAGAAGCAATTCCATGGAGACCCATGTCAGACATGAGCTGACAACTCATACTCTCGCCAATCACCTAAATGAACAACATGCCCACTAATCCTCACCCCACTACTTCTACCCGCACTGCAGAAGGTCAGCCAGGGAGGAGAAAGGGGGCTTCCAACTGAGATCCCTTCAGACTGTCACAGAATCAAAACAAAAAAACAAGATAGCAGACTGTCACTGAACATCATTCTGGATGTTAATTTCTCCTTAGGGATTCAGCAACAGGAGTTCCTATCTGGACCTATCTTATGCTGCTGAAATGGGAGCTGCAGCGTTTCTATCCTCTCCTGTTCATTTATTTCACCATGTTTTGTTTTTTACTTGTATTATACAACAATACAGTTAAACACCACTTGAATTAGGAAATAATATTAAGTAATTATTAAGTACCTGTTTATAGTACATAATGATTACGTTCCTTGGGGGGTTGGTACATGGACAGAACACACCTCAGTACCATTTCAAGTGCTTTCCACATACTAAAATACACATTCTAACAACACTGTAAGATAAGGATCAGTAATGGCCTCACCTTACAGATAAGACACAGAAAGGCTTAAATAATTTGACCCAAATCACACAATTTTTTAAGTCTTTTTTTTTTTTTTAAGAGATAAGGTCTTGCTATATTGCCCAGGCTTTTTTGAATACCTGGACGCAAGTGACCTTCCTACCCCAGCCTCGTGAGTTCCCAGAGTTACAGCTGTGTACCACCATACTCAAAAAAATAACTGCTAACTACAAATTGTCAGCCTTGAGTACACTGTAGCTGAGAAGCTGACTCACTGCTTAGTGCTCTATTACTCACTGCAGAGCCTTGCGTGGGCCAATAAGAAGCTGCCAACCAATGGTCCCAGCTGGAGCCATAGGCATAACAGTAGGAATGCTCCCAGTGAGGCTGGTGTCTTCTCCCAAAGGATAAACACCCACTGGTGAGATGGTGAGCTCCACAGGGTAAAGAAACCAAAGCCAAGAAGGCTAGGGAAAACTCTCTCCCCTACTCTACATGCTGCCTCCTCTACCCACAAAACATAAATGGTCTCTCTTTAAGAAAAACTGCTTGAGAGTTCCGGTGTGTCTGACCTGATACTCTGTTCTCTGGGATGAGGAAGTGGCCACAGGCACGCTGCGCAGAGGTGCTAGTACCGAAGCACAGCGGTGGGGAGCAGGGCCTCTGAAGCCACACTGCCGGTCTAATGCTAACACCAACTCAGGCAGCAGCTTAACCAACCTTAGTCCCCTCATCTATAAGACCCTCTCAGAGATTTCATGCAAGAGTGTCTAAGAGGAAGCAGATGTTCATTAAGTGTTAGCTATTATGGTTTGTATACATTCTTTTGAAAAGTTTTTTTCCTTGGCACATGTTTACAGTACATAATGACTACGTTCCTTGGGGGGGTTGGTACATGGACAGAACACCCCTCAGTTCTTTTCTTCATCCTCTCCTCCTTCCCACCCTCCCCATCTCTTAGTCTATTCCTTTTGGCAAAAGATCTAGCTCCCTATTTCCTATTATGTATTTTTTATTTTGCTCTTTATTTAGGCTTTGGGTTTCTCACATAAGAGAAGCCGTGGAACATTCAAGCAGCTGTCTGATTTATCTCATGTAACATTACTGTCTCCAGGTCCATGCATTTTTCTACAAATGACCCAAGTTTATCCTTCTTTATGGCAAAGTAGCACGCCATTGCATATATATATGCAATATTTTCTTTATCTCTTCATTTTAATTCTGCTTCTAAGATTTAGCTACTAAGCTGTTGGGCCAATGAGATAGCTTAGCGGACTAAGTGCCTGCTTAGGCAAGCACAAGGACTGGGCTCAATCCCCAGCACATGCCCCACCAGCCCCAAACCCAGGCACACTGAGCTAGCCACTGAGTCTAGGCATGGTGGCATACACCTGTAATCCCAGCACTGGGAAGGCTGCAAACAGGAGGATCACTATGAGTCTGAGCTGTGTGGTGAGACCCTGTACCAAATACATTAAAGAAAGAAAGAAAGAAAGAAAGAAAGAAAGAAAGAAAGAAAGAAAGAAAGAAAGAAAGAAAGAAAGAAAGAAAGAAAAAAAAAAAAAAAGAGCTGTGATACTTTAAACATGGGTATGATGGAGACCACGATGAAGTGGCTCTGAGCAGGATTTAAAATTATCCAACTGGTTTTCCATGTTTACTTCTGAGTCTGTCTAAGGCCACAGCTGAGCATATTTGGCTTCAATCTCAATTAAGTAAGAGGAGACTGCAGCTGCAGGCTCCACACTCCTACAATAACTGTCAACCTAAAGATAAGGTAGTTCTGATTGACATAATTTACTACTTGGGAAAATATTTCCCGAGGTCCTGCTAATTCCTACATTTTCTTCAGTATCCCCCTCCTTTGTTTGAAACCTGAATAAATACAGGCCACCCAGAGAAGTTCTTGGGCTTAGCCTGAGAATCTCAAATTCTGTTAGAGGGTTTTGAAATTCCTGGAGCACTAAAATCATACCAGTTGTCTCATTTTAGACTTTGCATCCACTTGTTTGGGAGATTGCAGGCCTGATCGGTCCACAATAATAAGGGATATAACTAACCTGTTATGGGTATATACATGTCACTGTCATAGAATGCCTGTAACTCTTTTACGAAGATACTCAGAAAGTTGGGGCAAATGGAATTTCTAGTTTTATCATTTATTTGAGAAACTGCCCTGCTGATTTCCACAGTGGTTGTACTAGTTCACATTCCCACCAGCAATGCTGAGAGGGTTCCTTTTCCCTTGCAGCTTTCGTAGCCTTTATTATTTGATTTCTTGACAATAAGCCATTCTTTCTAAAGGTGGAATCTCAGTGTTGTTTTAATTTGCATTTCTCTACTGTTCAGAGATGATGGACATTTTTTCATGTATTTAGTGGCCATCTGTATTTCTTCTGAGAAGTGTCTGTTCCTTTCAGATGCCCATTTTTCTTCTTATTCTTGGAGAGACATAATTTTTTTTATTTTTCTGAGTTCTTTATCTTCTCCAGTTACTAGCCCTCTGTCCAAGGAATAGCCAGCTAAAAATTTTTCCCAGTCTGCAGGTCGTCTCTTCACTGTTGGCTGTTTTTCTTTTCTGTGCAGAAATTTTTCAATCTGATATAATGCCACTTGTCGATTCTTGGTATTATTTCTTATACTATTGGGTTCTATTCAGAAAGTCCTTGCTTATGTCTACATCTTCAAGAGCTCTACCTATTTTACCTTTCAACAGATTGTTTTAACATTTAGATCTTAGATGTATTTTGACTTTAGTTACTATATGATGTAAGACATGGCCCTAGATTCAATCTTCTCAATGTGGACAGCCAGTTTTCCCAGCACCATCTAATAAAGATGCTACCTTTCCTCTAGTATATAGTTTTGGCCCCTTTATCAAACATCAGATAGCTAATGTAGCTGGAGCTGCTTCTGTATTCTCTATTCTATTCCACTGACTCACATGTCTATTTTTCTGCCAATATCATGCTTTAAAAAAAAAAAAAAATCACTGCAGCTTTGTGGTATTTTGACATCTAGGTTTGTGGTACTTTCTCCTTTGCTGTTGTTTCCCTGGATTGCTTTTACTATTCTTGGTCTCTTCTGATTCCATGTGAATTTTAGAACTCTTTTCTCCAGTTCTGCGCGGAATGCTATTGGTATTTTGATTAGGTATTGCATTAAATCTGTGCATCCATTTTGGAAGTATCTTAATTACTGTTCTCATTGCTGAGACAAAATACCTGACACCCAAAGTTCAAGGAGGAAAGGTCTATTTCAGATTGTGGCTCATGGAGGTTTCAGTCCTTAGTTAGCTGTCTCCAATGCAGGATGGCACGGCAGAGGGGCACCACAGAGGAGAAACAGTCTTGGCAAAGCAGGCAGGAAGGGCAGTGCAGCAATAGAGACCCCACCTTTTTCTTTTATCCCATCTAGGTGGCAGGCCTTTGGGGTGGTGCCCCCTCAACCAGGCTGGGCCTCCCCACAGGCAGTATGGGCCTTTTGTCTTCAGTAAACCCATTCAGTCACATGCAGAGCTATTTTAATTCCAATCAGTGGACTAATTTAGAACCACACACTTTTAATCCCAGGACCACACACCTAGATCCAGCCAGCAGGAAAAGCCCTGCTCATGAGTGCATGAGGCTTTAATGGTACTTCTAGCTACAAGTCCTAACAGGAAGTACACATTTTGGCAATACTGGTTCTTTCTATCCAAGATCAGGGCATGTCTTTCCATTTTCTGATGTCTTTTGATCTTTTTCGGGGTTACTTAGCCTTCATTGTAGAGGTCTTTTACTTCCTTGGTTAATTCCTAAGTATTTCATTTTCCTAGATTCTAGTTTAAATGGTATTATTTTTGTAATTTTTTTCTCAATGAGCATGTTCCTGGTGGGTAGAAATGCTACTGATTTCTATACATTTACCTTGTATCCTGCTATGCTAGTGCTTTTGGTGATCTAGGAGTCTTCAGCGGAATGCTTTGATCTTCCATGTAAAGGGTCAGATCATCTATGAATAATGACAACTGATTTCTCCCTTTCCTGTAGACACTCCCTTTCTGGCTCCTGCTCTGGCTCGCGTTTTGAGCATGTGTACCTTCCCTGCACTTAAGCCTCTCGGGCCCCCAAGCCTAGAGTCAGCTGTGCCACCACGGAGGAGGTGCCATACACTCTGGCTCCTCAGGCAGGGCCAGGACAGGTAAGTTCATGATGAGGCAGAAGAGGTAAGAGGCCCATTGTATTTACTGGAAAAAAAAAAAAAATTGGTACTGGGAACGGAACTCAGGATCTTGCACTTGCCAGGCAGGTGTTGTGCTGCTGAGCTACAGATGATCAGCCCATGAGGCCCAATTTAGATTTGAATCCAGGTCACACTTTCCTACATCGCTTTATCAGCAATACAGCTGACATTTAGGTCCCTCTTCAACTCCCATGTGTATTTTTTTATTGGTCTGGATTCAAAGGAGAGAAGGTGTCTCTGGCTGGTGCCTCCAAATCCTAACATCAAAGACTTAAAGAAATATAACACTTTTACCCCAAAGAATATAAGTCTTGCAAGTCCAGACATCTAGATGGCAAGACACTTTTCTTTCTTTCTTTCTTTTTCTGTACTGAGAACAGGGTCTACAGAGACTCACTACGTAGATCGGACTCCTAGTGATTCTCCTGTTTTCAGCCTCCCAAGTGCTAGGATTACAGGTGTGCGCCATCTCGCTCAGTCTCAGTCTCAGTCACTGTCTCATCGCACTCCAGGGGCAGGGGTGGGGCTGGCACAGCACACCAGGGACAGAACCCTGGCTGCCGTGCTCTGCCTAAGCAGGCGAGGACTGTTTCCTAAATGACAACAGAGGGCCAGCCAGATAGCTCAGTGGATTAAAGCACCTGCTTAGGCAGACGAAGGGGTCAGAGGTTCGATACTTGGCCTGCCCTGCTGGCCCCACCCCAGGGCACACTGACACAGCAATTGAGACTGTGTGTGGTGGCACATGCCTGTAATCCCAGCACTTGGGAGGCTGAAAACAGGAGAATCACTACGAGTCGGATCTACATAGTGAGTCCCTGTAGACTCTGTCCTAAATACAGAAAACAAACATACAAACAAAACAACAACAACAAAAAAACAACAAGTGGAAAAGAAATAATGGGACAGGAGGCATATGTAGCTCACATGCAGAAGTGTGCAATGCCCTTATGCAGGCATTGACTCTTACTGATGAAGAGACAGCCATGCACAATACACAGGATAGGGCTCACTTGCGTGACACTGATGCATGACACTGATGGTACTGTCATCTTACTAAGAATGAATAGACAGGTGTACAATCAGAGTTCTGGTTCTATATCTGCATTACTAAGAAACACACTTTCTCAAAGACTTGAAAGGCCTGAAATGGCTGCTAAGGTGCAGCAGCCTGGCACTGACTCTGCTCAGTCAGTGGGTGCCAGCTCGGGTGCTGGGGGCAGGCACCCTCCAGCAAGCACTTACTACAGAATTCTGCATACTCAGCTGGCAGGAGGAAGGTCTGAGGGAGGATGTGAAAAGCCTTGAATCCATGTGTATGCTGCATTCGAATGATGTTTTTGTATAGCCGGTCCTTCCGGGTTAGTTCATAAGATCTAAAAATCAAAAAAATTAATTGATTTCAGCAAACTCTAACTCAGAGGTTTTCCTGAGAAGCTCATAGCTCACTGTTCTGGAGCACATACTAACATACTGTATGCACTGTATGTCCCAAATCGGTCCTCACATTAACACAAAAGCTACTAATCATCAGGTCAAAGTTTTTGGCCAGATTTACTCAGGCCTGGTGGCACACATCTGTGATCACTGAGTTCAAGGGCAGCCTGGACTGCAAAGTGAGTTTGTCACATTTGTTTGTTTGTTTTTTTTATTTTGAGATAGGATCTCACTGTATAGTATAGGATAGCCTTGAAGTCATGGTGTAGTCCTGGCCTCAACTCACAGTGATCCTCTTGTCTCAGCCTCCAGAGTACTGGGATTGCAGGCATGCACCACTATGCCCGGCTGCACAGTGAGTTTAAGGTTGGCCAGAACTATATAGGGAGACCACGCTGCAAACAACAACAACAACATAAAAACAAGATATAAATACAAGGAAATTTTCCCTTTTGGTATACAATCTGAGTTAGGAAAAGCACAAATAATTAGATACTAACCACTACAATCAACATGTACAAACAGTTCTGATACACCAAGTACCTCAGTCTCTTTGTATTTAACCCATACAATCACGGCTCAGCCCCAGGAAAAACATTCATCTCTTTTTAGTCCTTATCCTTTTTACTTTTCCAGAAAGTTAAAAAAAAAAAAACAAAAAAACAAAAAAAACAATACAACCCCATCTGGCATTTGTTTGTTTTCTGGGTTTATTTTTCTTGTTGTAGTTTTAAGTACTAGAAACTGAAGCTAGGGCCTTCACAATGAGATCCATCTTCTTCACCCCCTTTTATTTCTGAGACAGGATCCTCATAAATAAGACAGGCTTATTTCACTGAGCACAACACACGAGATTTATTCTTATTGCATGCATTACTATTCTGCCCTTTTTGTGGCCAATAATAACCCTTGGCGTTGATGTGCCACGGTTTGTTTTTACAATCTATATTTCCATTTTTAAAAAAAAAAATGGGAGTCTTTCTTTAAATTAATTTATTAATTTTTTGATACCAAGAATTGAACTCAGGGCCTCCAGCTTGCCAGGTAGGCCCCTGGCAAGTGGCTTGCCAGGCAGCTTGCCACTGAACTACATCCCTCACAGTTCATTTATCTCATCAGCTGAAGGATATATGTATTACCTCCAGTTTGGACAGATTATGGATTAAGTTGTACAAACATTCATATACAGGTTTTCGACATAAATTTTTTTGCACCCTCATATCCTCTTCTGTTATAACTCTATTATAATGCTGACAACAGTTTTTTTAAATTGTATTTGCTTTATTTTATTTTTTTCATAATTTTATTGATAAACAAATAGCAATGAGACAGTTTCAAATCAAATCGCTAGGACAGTTTCAATAATTAACACACTGCATACATTCTTCTTAGTGGTTAATTGCTGTACAAGATGTGGACTTGAGATCCTATTTACAAACACCATTAGAACAAATCATTCTATTCATTAAGAGAATGCAACTATATATCTATCCTAACCACTTTAAATACACAGATACAAAATGGACATTCATCGGTATACCCCATTTTTTCTAAGTTCCGTTATTGAATATTATAGGTGTGTAAACTCAGCAAAATATTCTAAAAGAGTCCAGTAGCCCATAATAGCATTGGGTCTTCTGTTTAACTGGCAATGTCAGAAATTGTTGACCTGAGTTCCCCACAGCTCAACATAACAGCATGGCTTTACTTCCTATATTTTGTCTTCATACTTTTCTACTGGATGTTTAAGATCAAGGTAAAGCAGGACCTATGCAACAAGAGTTGTAGCTTTTGGGTCTGAGAAGGTCAGTGAAATCCCCTCAGGATTTATCCTGAGATCCTGTACCTCAGATTGTAGAACCTTCTGACAACAATTTTATGTGAACATTTTTTATTTTTCGAGGAGTGACTGCTAGGCTATTTAATAAGTTATATTATTTATCTACTGCTACATAATAGATAGCCCTGAGCTGGGAAGTTCTATCTTAGAGTCTGTCCTCAGATTCCAGTCAAAAAGGCTCACCTGAAGGGCTGGCTGACAGGCCTCCCTGAGAGCCTTCCACAGGTGAGAGTATTCAGGACTTAAAAGCCAGCTGCTGAGCATCTCCCTCCCCTCATCTCCCTCAAATCCTCTCCTCATTCATTAAGGTCTGCCCCCTCCTTGCTTTTTTTCTTTTACTTCTGTCTCTCTACTATCCAGGAAAAACCTAACACTTTTGGGGCAGTGTTTTATTTATTTATTTTTTTGGCAGAACCAGAGATTGAACTCCAAGCGCTTGCACTTGCCAGGCAAGCGCTTATTCTACTGAGCCATCTTCCTGGTCCCGGGGCCATGTTTTAGGCTGTGTGAGCTCCCATAACAAAACCTACAGACCAAGCATACTTTCCAGGCTGGGAAGAGCTGGATCTAGACTTGGGCAGGCTCTGTCCTGGTTCATAGGTGGCAGCCATCCTTCCCTATGTCCTTGCTCAGCCACAGAAGGCACAAGAAGTCTTTCTGGGATGTCTACAGGCGTCAAGACTAATAAAATCCCTTAGTTATTGCAGACTGATCAGGCCTGCAAGCTCCCAAATAAGTGGATGGTGAAGCCTTAAATGAATGAGACAAATGGTATTGTTGCAGGCAGCTAAATTAGATGGAAATGTAGGCAGTCAGACAGGGCTAGGCCCTCAAGAAGACAATAAGATAAGGTGACTTTGCAACTTGGAAAGTGACCAGACAATCCTGCTGTGGGCCACACCTCAAGACAAAATAATAAACAAATAAATGCAGTCACATACTTCTCTAGGGATGGGCATCAGGGACTGATACTCTAAATAGGTCTCAATCACCTTGAAAGAGCCAGAAAGTTACTAAGGCAATCTCCAACAGAAGAGCCCCTGGTCGGTATTCCTGCCCCACTTGGCTTGGCTTCCCCATTTGGTCCTGGATTTAACCAATTTTACCTGAGCAACTGTGCTTCTAGTAGTCTTATTAGTTGACCATAGTTTTGTCCCACCTCATGTGGGAGTTCCCTTGTGTTTCACCTTAGACCCGCCTCACCACATGGTTTGCTCTATAAAAATCCCTAGAAAAGGCAGGTTCCTGGGCAAGCCATTCAAGTCCCCCTTCTGTCCCTTGGACAGAAGCTTTCTTTCCCCCAATAAATATATTCTACTCTTAAACCCCATTTGTTCCTAAAATTCATTCTTCAGTTTAAGAGAACAGACTCACCCCAGGTATCTTTCAGGTTGGGAGTTTCACTCCATATATCATGATTTTAGGACTCCAGGAGGATTCTAGTCCTCTAATATTTTCTGGGGTTTAGAACAAAGAATTTCTCTGTGTGGCCTGTATTTATTAGTTTTTCAAACAAAGGAGAGGGGGATACTGAGGACTGAGGTACATGCTGGAATCTGGGCAAGACTTGGGAGTCCCCTCAAGGGCTTCTCCAAATAATCCAGATGTTAATTTAGGAGAACTATGCTATCTGCAGGGAGGCCTTCACTGCAGAAGTCTGCAGCTCTAGTCTCCTTTTAGTTAATTGGGGTTGGAGCCTAAGGTCCTCAGCTCTGGCCTCATCTTGTCCTTTAAGGCATCTCAACGTCACAGGCCAATGCAGGCCTCAGTGGGGACCAGGGACTCAGAGGTTCACTTACTGAGACTGCTGCCCATTGCCCATCTCTAGACAAGGGCATAAGCCTCGGGGAAACTCACTCATGAACATGAGAAGCCAATTGATTTATACTGAATCCTGCTCAGAGCAGCTTCTTAGTGGTCTCCATCATACAGAAATCTGATCTTATTCATGTGAGCTTTGCATTATACCATAACCACCTCTGAAATCCCTTACTATCACTCTAAGGGCTAGAATTTCAAAATATTAGGATTTTTGGTGAGACAGAATTATAATTTTTATTAATACAGGTTTGTGTTACATAATTACATTCATTTGGACAACTGGTGCATCTGTATATCACATGTTAGTAATTTTTGCCCACACTTCCCCCTTCATCTCCTTCCTCAGATGCCTTTCCAGTCTCCACAGAGTTTCTGTTTCCTATCATTTATCTTGCTTTTTAAATTATTTACATTTTGGGTCTCTCATTGTAGAGAAACCACGTAGTATTTAAGTTCCTGTGTCTGACTTTACTTAGTATTATGGCCTCAATAGTCATTCTTTTCCTATAAATGTTTCAAATTTATCTTTTTTACAGCTGAGTGGCATTCCACAGTGTTCATCAGCTACCTACTCTTTACCCATGCATCTGCTGGTGGGCATAAAGGCCACCTCCGTAACTTAGCTAGTGTGAGTTGGGCTACTGTACTACGCATGGATGTTCATTATCATCTCAATACAACAACTTAACACTTTCAGGAAGATGCCCAGGCAGGGGCAGAATGATTCAGTCCATGGTAGAGAGCAAAGAGAAAAAATGTCTTAATCAAGCTGGAGCTTTAAACTTTTCAATGTGAATGTTGTCATAAATATTTAAAATTTTAAATACGCCTTCTATTTTGACAGCTAGTGTCAGGGTTTACTAAGACACAGTTTATAAATAATATGTGTGCCATCATCAATTCCAACTAAAGTTTGGCAACTTGGGTTTTTAATTTTACTAGAACATTATTTCTTTTTTTTTTAATTTTATTTATTTATTTTGTGTGTGTGTGTGTCCAGCTCAGCCC
>NW_004524583.1:11179995-11191759 GCF_000260255.1 Octodon degus
AAGCTTGTTCTAAGTAGGTGCTTTAGACCACTGAGCCATCTCACCAGCCCTAGAACACTATTTTCTACCAAAAACTTGTATCATATTGTTGTAAGCAGCTAAATTAGATAGAAATATTATAGGCAGTGAGACAGGGCTAGGCCTTCAGGGAACCAGCATGGAAGACAAGGTACCTTGCCCCTGTGAGAGATGCATGCTCCTGCTGAGGGCCAGACCTAACGGCCAAAGATCGAACAAACACTTACCTCCCCTAAAGATAAGCTTCCAGGATGGCTCATCGTCTTGAGGAAGCCAGAAAGAGTCACTAATCCTAATGTTATCGGCTGGCTACTGGATAAACTCCTGTCCTATATTCACGCCTGCTTGCTACCTTACAGGCTTCTCCACTCGGTTGTGGATTTAATCAATCTTACCTGGGCAATGGTGCTTGTAATCTCATTTTATCCCACCTCCTGCTCCCCCTCCCCCTCCCATGAGTTCCTATTTTTGCACCTTTGACCTGCCTTACTGCATCTTTTACTCTAGAAAAGTCCCTGGAGGAGAGTTTCCTGGGGAAGAGAGTTTCCCTGCTCAGGCCCCCCTTCTGTCCCTCTCAGACAGCTTTCTTTTCCCCAATAAATATTCTGCTCTTAATCTCCATTTGTGCCTAAAATTCGTTCTTCGGTTTTATAGAATAGCAACACCAGGTACCTTTCAGGTTGGAAGGTTCATTTCCTCTATATCAACAGTATTAGTATGAATATAAGTAACTTCTTCAAAACTTTTTATCCAAATTTAAGACATTTATAATGATATTCAATGTTTTATCATGATAGCGTTGCAGGCAGCCGAGTTAGATAGAAATATTATAGGCAGTCAGACAGGGCCAGGCCCTCAAAGGAGATAACACAGAAGAAAAGATACCTTACAACTGTGGGAAGGACGGATGCTCCCGCTGTGGGCCAGACCTAAAGACCAGAGATCAAACAAATGCTGACCTTCCTAAAGATTAGCATCCAGGATTGATCATCACCCTGAGGAAGCCAGGAAGAGTCATTAATCTCACTACTACTGGCTGGCTACTGGACAAAGTCCTGTTCTATATTCATGCCCACTTGCTATGTGACTTTGGCCCCATTTGGTCCTGGACTTAATCAATCTTACCTGAGCAATGGTGTTTGTAATCTTATTGGATGACCAAAGTTTTGTCCCAACTTGCCCACCTAAGCAAGTTCCCATGTTCTCCACCTTAGACCCGCATGGTTTTATTCTATAAAAGTCCCTGGAAGAGACACCTTCCTGGGGACCACCCACTCAGGGCCCCCCTCCTGTCCTTCTCTTGGACAGGAGCTTTCTTTCCCCCCAATAAATATATTCTGCTCATAACCTACATTTGTTTCTAAAATTCATTCTTCCATTTTAGAGAACACGAACTTGTCCAGGTCAGGCCGGTAGATCATTTTCCCTCATATCATTTGGAGGTCATACCAAGATCACTTTTACTCTATATTATTAGGATGAACTTTCAAAAGTTTTACTTTCATTTTGTGAATTAGATTTAAAAGCTATTATTGTAATCAATGGGTTTTCTATTTAGAATCTCATGACACTAATGCAAAATGGACACCATCTAACTCTTAGTAATATTCTGTTGCTAGAGCAGCCAATACTTTTACTAGTTCTCATTGTCTTTCATGTGTACTGAAAGAAAAATTGGGATCAAGAGTAAAATTAATTTAGGAAAAAAAAAAAATCATTGACCCAAATGAAAAGACGCACTTCCTAGCATAAGTGAAACTTCAGCAGCTATACTTGTTAAATTGACATCATAAAATTGATTACTAATTTTTGATGTAGATGCTAATTTTTTTTTTTTTTTGAGACTATGTCTTCTGGTGTGTGTCAGATGGATGTTGAATGTACAGCAATAATGTGGGCCATCTACTTCTGTATCAACTGATAGGTTTTTCAGAGGCCATAGTACAGAGATTGGAAAAATAAAGCAGCCTTTATTAACTCCAAAGACAGGGATACCCCGGAGGGCATATGAGTCAGGTAGGTCCTCGGGCCTGAGACAAAGCAAGTTGTGGCTTCTACGGCCTTTTCCTAGGGGTGGAGTTTGAGGGGGATGTTTAGAAATATCTGAGAAGCTGACTGGATCTTCCCTCAGGTGGCAGGAAAGGTGAAAGGAAATTGCACCTTGGGCTGGGTCCAAGAAGAAGGGGGGAGGTGGTCTCTGAACTGTTGTTTTAAGGGCTTCAGCCATATTAGATGGCCACCATAATTCAGCAATTTATACTAAGACCAGAACCTATCATCAACAAGTTCTAAAAAATATGGAAATTTCATATTTAATATTTCACTACATATTCCCACTTTAAGATAACGTTGTTTAACCAGGTGTGGCACTTGAGAGACTGAGGCAGGAGGATTGCTTTGAGTTCCAGACCAACCTGGGCTACAAAGTAAGTTCAAGGCCAGCCCACACTGCACAGTGAAACTGTCTCAAAATCAATCAATCAATCAATCAATCAATCAATCTGTTTATAAAAGACAACATAAAGCAAAGTCATTGAAGCACATCTGTAACTATAGAACAAGATCATATAATAAACAGACACATCTTAAAACAAAAGAACAGCTTCTTCCTGACCCATAGATCCAAGAAAGTGCAAGAAAAAATCTATGAAGTGTGCTGTGACCTAGTCTGGGAGTGATACACTGATAGGCTCTAGCCCCATATAGACTGCTCAGTTATTGTGGTGGTCCTCTAATATGGCCGAAGCCTTTAAAACACCAGCTTATCTCCCCAATGACCACTTCCTCCTGCCCACTCCAGCCCTGGATACAGTTTCCTCTCTCCTTTCCCGAGCACACAGGAGAGACCCCAATCTGCTCCTTGCATGTAACTGAGACTGCCCCTCCAACTCCACCCCTAGCGAAAGCGCTGCTTTCTTTGTCTCAGGTCGGAGGATTTTCCCATCTGCCCTCAATCCTCTTCATGTCTTTGGAGTTAACAAAGGCTTCTCTTATCTTCCCTATCTCTTTACCACACTGCTAAAAATCCTATCACACACCACTACTTCTGCCACATTCCATTTGTTGGAGGTAATTTACTAAGTCCAGCTGACATTCAAGAAGAGAAAATTTTAGCTCAAATTTTTCAAGGTAGTGTTACAGAATTTATGGACACATTTTACAATCACCATATAACATGTTTAACTTTATAAGAAGCCACCAAATGGCTACTCTGAGATTACTGGAAAAACAAGCCCAGTTCCTCCTACCATTCTCAGAGACAGAGGAACTACCACAGTGTTTTCCCTTTCTCCACCCTGACCTCAACACAGTCACTCACACTTGGGGCACCAGCTGTGTGCACCTCTTTCTGCACAAGCCTACTGCACGTGCCAGCTGGCTGATCTCTGAGTCAACTCAATTCTGACACCGACTACCCGCTCCCAAGCTGTTCCCTCACTTCAGGTACCACTTACAAGCCCCACGTTGTTTTCTCTGTGCTCGGATTGAGCAGCCATTAGTCAGAGAACCCAAGATTGTCTCCTTGGGTGCAAGTGCTTTCCTTTAGACCACAACAGAATTCACTGTATTTACAGATTGTCTTAGTTACTTTCTCCCGTTGCTGGGACAAAATACCTGACAACCCAAATTTTCAGTTCATACTCAGCTGGTTCCAAGGCAGAGTAGCACATGGCAGAAGGCAAAGGTTCGTGGTGGTGGAAAACAGCAAAACAGTAAGAGCAAAAGGGAGAAGTAGCGGCAACACAGAGCAAGCCTATCTCCCTTATGTCGCATTCAGGCTATCCAACCCAGGCTGGGTATGGCATTCACACCCATAACTGGGTCATCCACTGGATCATGAATTCATCACAAACTATAGAAGTCTGCCCCGTAATTGCATGAGGCTTGGGGGGGGGGGGACAGCTAGACACTAACCATAACACAGGTTTATTACTAACAATAGAAACATGGCATGCACAAGGCAAGGCATGAAAGAAGGCGTGCAGAGCTTCCTTGCCCTCTCCCAGCATGCCACCCTCCACGAAGCTCTGCACAGTCAGCACCTGGAGGCCCTCCAAACCCTGTCCATCAGGTGTGGAAAGAAAGCTCCCTGAGGTAGGCCTTGTGGATCAAATCACTGGTCACTCATGATCAACAGAAGCTCCAGCCCCTTTGTCTTGCCCCAGAGGCTAAGGGGCTGCTACAAAGTCCACCCTCTAATAAAACCTGGTCTTTTCCTTACGCAGGCCCCTAGGGGCCGGAACACTCCTTGATTCTTTAGCATGCGAAAAGACACTTGCTACTTTAAAGATTTCAAGGATTTTAGGAATTATACAGCAAGAACCAGAGACTTATGGCTAAATACAGAATTCACGGCCAGGGAGATGGCTCAGTGGAATAAGCACTTCCCTGGCAAGTGCAAGGGCCTGAGTTCAATCACTGGTTCAGAAAAAAAAAAAAAAAATCACAATATTTTGCATCATCGTCAGAAACATTTACTGTTCACTTGCAAGGCAACCTGTCCAGCACCTGATGGTTTGGTTTGTTTTCTAACCATTCTAATAGTTGTATATTGGTACCTCACAGGGTTTAGTTTCCATTTCACTAATGACTAATGAGGTTGGGCATCTTTTCATGTCTTTATTTGCCATATAGTCATCTTATATGAAGTAGCTAAATCTTTCACCCACTTTGAAACATAGGGTTGTTTTATTATTGAGTTTCATGAGCTCATTATATGCGCTGGATATAAATTCCTTACTAGATATGTTTTGTAAATATTTTCTCTATTCTACAATTTTCTTATTTTCTCTCTCTCTCTCTCTCTCTCTCTCTCTCTCTCTCTCTCTTCCTCCCTCCCTCCTTCCCTCCCTCCCTTCCTCCTTCCCTCTTTCACTGGGACTCAAACGAAAGTCCAAGTAGAAGTATATCCTCAGCACTATTCTTTGATAGGTTATGGCCCTAGTATGAACTGCTGAATTATTATGGTGGTCATCTAATATGGCTGAAGCCCTTAAAACAACTCTCCTCACAGACTACCTCTCCCCTTTTTCTCCAATTCAGGCCAGGGTGCAATTTCCTTTTACTGTGCTGGCCCCTTTAGGGACGGCCCCAATCAGCCCCTCAGGTGTAGCTAAACTTCCCTCTCAAACTCCACCCCCTGGCAAAGGGCCAGAAAAAGCCTCAGCTTCCCTTTGTTCCAATCCAAAGAATTCCTTATCTTCCGAGATTTTTCTCTGTGTCCCCCAAGATAATAAAGGCCCTTTCCCTTTTTCCTTCTGCCTGTTTTTCTGCTTGGACACTGTCTAAAACCTATCATTCTTAATTTTTATTCTGAGACAGGGTCTTGCTGGGTCACTAAATTGCCTAGGCTAGACTCCAACTTGTGATCCTTGTGCCCCAGCCTCCCAGACCACTGGGATCTCAGGCCCACACCATCACAGTTAGGTGATTTTCTTAACAGTGCTTTTCAGACAGCAGATGTTCCTAATTTTGATGAGGTCCAGTTTATCATTTTTTTCTTTTATAAATTATGTCTTATACGAAAGACATTTTTATCTAACCCAAGATCATAAAGACTTTTTTCTCTCTACAAATTTTCCAATTTATGTTTCACATTTATGCCTGATTTTTTTTCTAAATGAGTTTTTAAAAATTGAGTTATAAGTATAAAACCCACTCTAAGACAAATTTTGAACATAAAGAAAAAAAAACTGTTTTCACCCTAACATTTATTTATTTGTTTATTGGCAGAACGGGGGATTGAACTCAGGCCCTTGTGCTTGCTGGCAAGTGCTTATTCTACTGAGCTATCTCTCCAGCCCTTACTTATTTACTAATGGGGGTCACTGGGAATCAAACTCAGGACCTCATGCTTGCCGGGCAGATGCTGTGCCACTAAACTAAATTTCCGGCCTAATTATAACTTTTAATAGATTATAAAAATGAAATAAGCTAGGCATGGGGACATACACTTGTAGTCCCAGGACTAGGGAGGCTGAGACATCAGTGCAAATTCAAAGCCAGTATGGGCTACGTAGTGAGTTCAGGCCTGGCCTGCACTAAGCAGTGAGGCCTTGCTTCTAAAACAAACAGGAGGCCAGGGAGATAGTTCAGTGGAATAAGTGCTTGCCTGGCAAGAGCAAGGTCCTAAATTCAATCCCTGGTTGTGCAAAACAAACAAACAACAAAAACCCCACAAAACTAAATACAGTATAACCAAGTGTGGTGGTATATGTCTGTAACCCCAGCAGTTAGGGAGGCCAGTTTCAGTCAAAGTTCAAAGCCAGCCTGGGCTGCAGAATAAGTTCAAGGCAAGTCTGAACTACCCAGTAAGATCCCGTCTCAAAAAACTAAATGTATGAAAGAAATTCCAGCTTATTAAAGCTTCATCAACCAAGTCTATGCCTATTGACTACCATAAATTATAAAATACTTTAGGAAAGCTGCATGTTTTATTTTAATTGAATCACAATTCTCTAATAGTATTAAAATATGGATTAGTTGCATACTAAAAAACATCAATTAACAAGTTCCAAAACCAAAGCTTTCTGGAAAAGAAAAAACTAGACATCTGGAAAATAACAACTTGGCAAGGAGAAAATAGATCTCCAGGAATCAGGAAGGAACTGGCAGGAAAATTAAAAGCTACACATTAGTTCAAGAAATGCAGCTGATGGGGCAAGAGAGACTTCATTTTCTTTCTGAAACTCCATTTTAACAAAAATCACTTAAGTTCACTTAAACTGTAGATAAACCCACTCCACTCCCTCTTACCACTCCTCCCCTATAGTTAACGCTAAAATCCACTGAGGAAAATAAACAAGGCCATAAAGAGGGGAACAAACAGAACAGGTTAGGAAGTAAGGTAAACATTAATGCACAAAATCCAGCAGGGGCCAAGGGTTCAATCCTAGGCATGCTGAGAGGGCAACTGAGACTGGGCTTGGTGGAGCACGCCTGTAATCCCAGCTCTTGGGAGGCCGTAAACAGGCGGATCACTACAAGTCCGATCTAGTGGTGAGACCCTGAACACCCTGTAGATGCTTCCTGAAAATACAAAAACAAACAAAAAAAACACCCCACAAAACCCTGTGACCAGCAGATGGTCTACAGTGCCTAGAGAATGTAAGAATGTAAATCCTGTAACAACTGTGTGACAATTCTGCAACACTCCTGAGCGTGGAAATATGGCTGCTACTAACACCTAAAAAGTATATAACCTGAAGGCGAAGTTCAGGCCCGTATCTACATCCTGTAGGACCAGACTCAGGAGTCTAGGATGTCAGTAGCAGGCTGGCTCCCACTAAAAGCTTTGTCTGTTGTGGGGGCTTCGCTCGCTGTCACCTGCCACTACACAACACAACGCAAAGACAAGAACAAAGCAGTGTGGAATCTTACCCTAGCTCCTGGAGAGGGCAACCTGTCTCCATAAGTAGATATAAGGTAAGCCCGCAAGGTGAGAAGTCCTTGGCTCGCAGTCGGGCGGGGTTCAAGCTGCTGGCATTAAGTAAAGCTGGCTGCTTGAAAACCCCGGCCCTGCCCCTGCTGGCAACCAGCACAGATCTGACTGCTTCCCCATGTGCGGTGCTCGGAGACACACCTTGGCTTAGACAGCTAACACAGCCCGAAGTAAACAGAGGGCTGCTGGAACAGGGGACACGGCACAAACCCAGAGGCCATAAAGCCAAGCAGAGGAAGCTGTAACCTCCTGTATCCCAAAACTGCAGATCCCAGAAAAATAAAAGCACTTATTAAAAAATACAGAGAAAAATGCTCTGAATTCATCTGTTTTTCACTGATTATGGGAGTATTTTTTGAGACAAGTCTGTGTAGTTCTGGCTGGCCTCAATCAGGCAATCCTCCTGCTTCAGCCTCCCTAGTACTGGGATTACAAGAATGTGCCACCACAATTAATTCTCTTTTCATTCCTTTATTCTCTTTTAATCTTTCATTTCCTTTTTAAAAAAATTTTATTCTTTTTTAACTTTATTAGTACATACTTATCATACACATTGATCACATTCTTCATAGGAATATGTACCTATACAATAAACATCTCTATTCCTTTTACCCATTCCAGTCCCCTCCCTCCCTTTTTTTTTTTTTTGGCAGAACCAGGGATTGAACTCAGGCCCTTGCACTTGCCAGGGAAGCGCTTATTCTACTGAGCCATCTCCCCGGCCCCCCAGTCCCCTCCTTCAACCCCTTCATCCTCACCCTCTTTACAAAGCTTTCTTTTCTTTTTTTTCCCTTCCATTCACCATTTCCTTCCTTTCCCTTCCCCTACCCCACCCTTGTTCCCCTTTCCATTTGAACATGTTCTTGCTACTTCCCATACTTGTCCTCCATCATGTCCTTTGTTTACCCTTTGAGTTTCTCACACAAAAGAAACAATGTGATACTTAAACTTGAAAGTCCTTTAAGTGAAATAAAGGTACATCCATTTTCCTAAAAATAACTCAAATTTATCCTTCCTTACGCCACACCAGTACTCCATTGCATATAAAGGTCACATTTTCTTATTCATTCATCTGTTGACTGGCATATGGGCTGTTTCTAAGATTTGGCTGTTATAAATTGTGCTGCTATGAACATGGGTATGGATAGATCACTGTTGCATGATGCTTTTAAGTCTTGCAGAAGGAGACTTAGAAGGGGAAGAGCTGGCTCAGGTGGAATCTCTTGTTCTAGTTTTTTGAGGAATTCCATACTGACCTCCACAGTGGTTGCACTGGTCTACACACCTACCCGCGGTGGCAAAGGGCTCCTTTTTCCACACCTCATCAGCATTTGTTGTTGGCTGATTACTTGAGGACAGCCATTCTTTGTAGAATGAGATGGAATCTGTTGTTTTAATTTCTATTTCTTAAACGACCAGTTGTACTGAGCATTTGGTGGAATTTTGGGGGTATTCCATGTAGAGTAGCAAATAATAATTTACTTCATTCCTATCCATTCATTTTCTTTCTTTCTTTCTTTCTTTCTTTCTTTCTTTCTTTCTTTCTTTCTTTCTTTTTTTCTTGTTTAATTGCTTTGGCTAATGTTTCCAAACTATATTGAACAGAAGTAATGATAATGGGCATTCTTGTCTTGTTCCTGATTTTAGAATGCAACTTTCAGTTTTTGACCACTTAATATGTGGCAGCTGTTAGTCTCTCAGATGGCTTTTGTCAGATTGAGAGACTTTTATTGCTCTGTAGTGGTTTTTTTAAAAAACTACGAATAGGTGTTTGACTTTGTCAAATGCTTTTCTCATGTCTGAGAGGATCATGTGGTTTTCATCTTTGATTTTGTTAATGTGGCATATTACACTCGCTGATTTGTATATTTTGAACCATACCTTCATACCTGAAATGAATCCTACTTGGCTGTGGTATATAATCTCCTTGATGATTTGCTGCATTCTATTTACTAGTATTTTTTTTTTAAACTCTATTTAGAACAGGGTCTACAGGGTCTCACTACACAGATTGGACTCATAGTGATACTCCTGTTTTCAACCTCCTAAGTGCTGGGATTATAGCCCTGTGCCACCACGCCCAGTCTCAATCACTGTCTCAGTGCACCTCAGGGGTGGGGTCAGCATGGCATGCAGGGGATTAAACCCCGGCCACTGCACACTGTCTAAGCAGGCACTTCAGTCCGCAGAGCTATCTGGCCAGCCCTATTTGCTAGGATCTTATTAAAGATTTTTGCATCTATGTTCTTTAAGAAGCTTGGCCTGTAGGTATGTTTTTTGGTTGGATCCTTCTTGGTTTTGGTACTATGGCAATGCTTACTTCCAACAATGACTCTGGGAGTACTGCTTCCCTTTCAGTTCCACTGAAGAGTTTGATGAGGAGTGGCATTAGATCTTCCCTAAGACTCTTGTGGAATTCACCAGTGAACCATTAGCACCCGGGCTTTTTCTCGTTAGTTTTATTATTTCCTCAATTTCATTGACTGATGTATTAGGTTATTTAGTATTTTTGTATCTTCTTGAATCAACTTTGGTAGTTCACATTACATATATATGCATGCTAGGGAGCTGGCTCAGAGGCTTAAGTACCCGCCTGGCAACTGCGAGGTCCTGAATTTGATCTCTGGTACTGGAAAAAACAAAAACAACAACAACAAAAACCCATGTTTGTGTGTGTGTAGGAAATCTGTCCATTTCTTCTGAGTTTTCCATCTTACTAAAGTACAGATTCTCATGAGAGAGGAAACCACCTCCTGAGGTGAAACTGGGCAACTACAGGTTGACTATACAGCTGAGCTCTCTGAAAAAAACTGAAGGCTATGACCCCAAGTGTGTGTAGGTACAGCGGTACTGCCACGTCAGCGGAACATGACAGACTTGGAAGTCCACCAGAACTCCTCACTGCCGCTTCACTGCTGTCCCCACACACTACTGCTTCACTTCTGCTTCTGTAACCACCCTTGACAACAGCTTACCCATTTAAGGCTGTCCTTGGAATAAAAATGGTATAAAGGTAAAAGAAAGACCCTATTCAGGGCTATCAGAAAGACACAAGATAGCTACTAAATCCATTTGTTTAAAGACTTGTTCAGCCCTGATATTTCTTTGGTTTTTGTTGTTGTTTTGTTTTTGTCTAGTTAATCTACTTGTGACAGTAGAATATTAAGGTCTACCACTACAACTAAATTAGTGCTTATCTGATTTTCATGTCCATTAATGTTTGTTGTATATAGCTGGGGGCACTGGTATTTGGTTAACGTATATTCATGATTCTTACCTCTTTTCTTGGGGTTGTTCCCTTAACAAGTATGTAGTGACCTTCTGGTCAGTCCTGACTTGAAATTCACTTTGTCTGCAAATAGAATAGCTACCCCTGCTTTTCTTTCCAGGTTCCTGTCACAGTGCAGTGCTGTCTTCTATCCTTTGTCTTTCAGTCTATGAATTTTTTATTTAAATCTGTTTCTTGTATGCAGCATATTGCTGGATCTTATTTCTTGATTCATTCTGCTACCCTGTTTCTTTTGACTAGTAATTGAGACCATTCACACCGATGATGATAACTGGTATCTACTGACTTATCCTTGTCATATTACTTTCCTGTTATTGGCTCCTTTTCATTCTCTTTTATTTGATTGCTTGCCTTGGCTGGTGGAGTCACTCTCTTAGACTCATGGAATTTTTGTCCTTATTGTCTTCTGCTGCAATCTCTCTCAGAACCTTCTGAAGTGCTGGTTTGGTGGTCATGAATTTCCTCAGGTGTTCTTCACTGAAGTATCTTATTACTCCGTGAAGTTTGGAAAATAATTTTGCAGGGTACACCTGGGCTGGAGGTTGTTTTCTTTTGTTACTTATAAATACTTGACTCTAAGCTTTCCTTGACTTATAGGTTTGTGTTTAGAAGTCCACTGTGATTCTAATGGGTTTTTCTTTCTCTCTTCCTTCTAGTTTCTCCCTCATCTTTTTATCTTTTTCTTTTTCTCATCTTTGTTGTTTTCTGTTAGTTTTATCTAATTCTATAATTTTTTTCTATTCCTTAACAGGATCCTTTATTTCATTTTTCTTTCCTCATCTTCTGTTGCTTAACTTTTCAAATTTTTCTCCTTTCTTTCTCTTTTCCACCATTCCCTGTAGTTTTACTAGTATAACCATTAAGCATTATTAATCTTTAGTTACTTCTAATGTTACTACTGTTGAAATCATTTCTACTGTTAGTAGACACATTTAGTAAATGTTTACTGTATGTTAACATTATATAGGGCCAGGGAAATGGCTTAGTTGGATAAGCGCTTCCCTGGCAAGTGCAAG
>NW_004524583.1:11191900-11213406 GCF_000260255.1 Octodon degus
TTTTTTTTTTTTAAGAGTTATTCATTTGGTACAGGGTCTCGCTATGCAGCTTGGATTCACAGCAATCCTCTCTGTCTCAGCTTCCCTAGTACTGGGATCACAGGTTTGCTGTGCGCCACTATGCCTGGTTTCAGTGGCCAGCAGGGCATGGGGCTGGCATGGCATGTGGTACTGGGAATTGAACGAGGGTCTTGTGCTTGGCCAGGCAGATGTTTAGACTGCCAATCTACCACCCTGGCCTTATTGGTCCTTTTCTTTTTGTTCTGTGTTTTTGTTTTTTGAGAGAGGTTTCTCAAAAAACCTTGATCTCATCCTCCTGCTTCAGCCTTTTGAGTGCTGGAATGACAGACATGTACCACCACACCTGGCCCAGTACTGGTTCTTATGGTATGTCAGTATCTAGTTTGTCTTCAACACCATTAATGTCACTGATGCACTGGCTAATGCCAGGGTGGCATAGATATTGCTAATATAAGGCTTTCTCTGTATACCAATATCTAGATTATGTGTCACATAAGAGACCAACAGTACTATGGTCCCTTCCCAGAGAACTAGGTGCTGAGTCAATTTCACTATATCCTCTCCCACATTAACAGAAATGATCAGATCTTAGGACAGAAGCAAAAGCATATAAATAACTAAGGCCAGTGACCTATAGTGAGCCACTGAAAAGCAGACACTGAAGAAATCGCCATCCTAGCAACAAAATCTTTTTACCATCATCACCAACAAACCAAAGTCAACCCCCTAAAAAAATATAGAAACATGAGTAGACAAGGTAACAAAATGCCTTCAAAAACTCCCAACTCTCCCCAAAGCTAATCAATGGGGAAGTAATCAAAAGTTACACACCCAAATTATTTGAAAGAATAACCAAGGAGATTAAAAACACAGTAAGGTGCTCAATGAGTCCAAATAAGAAACTATAATAAAACAAATAATGACCATAATAAAGAAAATGATCAGCAAGTTTACGGAAGACAAATATCTAGCTCACAAAATTAGATAAAGGTAACAGAAAAGAACAAAGGAGAAAAATAAGAATAAAAAAGAAAGAATTAAGAACCCATCAGAATCACAATACAAAAGATGAATGACAGGGGCCAGAGATACAGCTTAGTGGCACAGCACCTGCTTAGCAAGTGTAAGATCCTGAGTTCAACTACCGGTACAAACCCCCTCCCCCAAAAAACAATGAATTACCAGTTTGACAAAGAATTAAGAAAGAGTCCATGAAAAGATTCCAGAGAAATCTAGATTAAAACTTCTACTGAAAATATGAGCATCAGGGCCAGTGAGATAGCTCAGTGGACTAAAGCACCTGCTTAGGCAAATGCAGGGACCTCAGTTCAATCCCTGGCACCACATGCCAAGCCAGCCCTGCCTCCAGGGTGGGCTAAGCTGACCACCAACAAAAAAAATAAAGAAGATATGAGCATCAGCAGAAGACACGGCTGCTGTTAGAGACCCACTATTCAGAGATACCTTAAAAACAAAAGGAGAACACGAGAAATGGATCCAATAGCTGCTAGGTGATACAAAGAACACTCATCTAAAATTAACTAGAACTTGTGAAAAATTAGAAGACAGCACAGATGACATAAACAACCTATTCAGAAAAATAACAGGAAAAAACTTTACAAATATAAGGAAAGATAGAAAGTTCTCAATGGGATCTTAACCTGGAAATTTACTATAATAAGATCATTTGGTCTAAAGTTAAGGTCTGTCTTGGCTTCTGTATGGGAGGGACACAGGACCAGTTTTGCAATTACTGCACTGGCTTTAGGTCTACAAATATGGACTAGGTAACCATAAGCTGTTTTTTAATTAATTTTTTTTCAAATATGCAAAACTTCCCCCAAAAACAAATTAATGACACTTCTCAGGAATTTTGCTGTTTCAGAATCTGAATCTGTCAACCAATGTGCATCGTCACTTGGAATTAACAGAATTATTTTTGTGAGTCTGTGTTTCTCAAGTCACATCTAGATAGGTGTGGCACAAAAACTTTCAAAATGTTTGTGTTCTCTTATTTTGCTAATACACTTCATCTTTTCTCTCTCCTTTTTCCCCCCAATTTTCATTTTCTATTAGCACGTGTATGTCCATAATAGCTATATGCTCACTGGGGTATTGGTGTGTGTGTAGCACAACTTAACTCTATATCTTAATTTCTTTTTTCATCCCTCCTCCCCTCCCTGTCTGTCTCTTGGTCCCCTTTCCACTGTCTTTTTTAAAAAATGTATTTGGTACAGGGCCTCACTATGCAGCCCAGGCCAGCATGGCTTACGGTGGTGGGGACTGAATCCTGGTCCTTGCACTTGCCAAAGCAAGGACTTGGTCTACTGAGGTGTCTCACTGATCATCTATTGTCTTTTATCTTGCTCTTTATAAATTGGATTTCTAGTAGGTTTTTTTGTGCATTTGTTCTCAACCCTGGAAATTCTTACAACTACAGACAACGTATCAAATTAACATACTACTTTTTTCATAAAGAGAAAAAGCAGTAACTGTGAAAGTGAAGGGGGAAAAAAACCTATCCACAAAAGATACTCTGTTTTAGGAATGAGAACTAGAAAATGTCTCTTTAAATCAGCCATGCCTTGACAGCCTAGCAAAGTGCCCGTAAGCACCCAGGGACATGAGTACTTCAGTCTGCTTTGCAGGCCCCTTTATCAGATGCCCCTCCTAAGAACTCAATTATGTGCTGGCTACCTGGTCCAGCCTAAGCTATCTTTACCTGTAGCAAAGCAGCTACAGGAGCATTACCTGGGAAAGTGATTAACCTTTTGTGCTTCAGAGAGGGTACGAAGTAAAAAGGGCTTCAAGTGGGATCCTGTCCACATCAGGTTATAGTCGGTGCTGCTTGGGTGAACCTGAGGGCAGACAGAAACACAGAATGCAAAATACCATCACAGACAGCCCTCTCGAGGAAGAGCATCACATATAGCTCACAGGGGGGGCCTAGGGATTATGCAAGCCTAGTAAGGCCAAAGCAACTGTCACAGAACATACAGCAACACATTTAGAGCATGAGAGAGGTGCCAAGCATAGTGGCACACACCTGTAATCACAGCTACTAAGGAGGCTAAAGCTGGAGGATCCCACAGCCTGGAAACTTAGAAAGATGCTGTCTCAAAAAAAAAAAAAAAGAAGTCTATATCTATATCTATATCTATATGCCAGTTATGGTGGTATACACACGTTATCCAAGCATTCTGGGAGCTGAGGTAGGAAGATTTCAAGTTCAAGCCCACTGTGGGAAACTAATTCTATGTCTCAAAACAAAAATTAAAAAGGACTGGGGGGATGGGGAGATGGCTCAGTAGAATAAGTGCTTGCCTGGCAAGCACAAGGGCCTGAGTTCAATCTCCAGTCTGCAAAAAAACAAAACAAAAAAACAACAACAAAAAAAAAAAAATAGACTGGGGATGGAGCTCAATGTGAAGGTTATGGTTTCAAGCATTCACCCAAAATTATAAAAAATAAAATAAATCCACCACCATTCTTTAAAAGTAGATGTTTCTCAGTACTCTCTCTTATTACAGTATAAGATTAGGGCCCACCCCCAAAACTTTTTTTTTTTTTTTTGTATTTTAGGGAAGCATCTACAGGGTGTTCAGGGTCTCACTACTAGATCGGACTTGTAGTGATCCATCTGTTTACAGCCTCCCAAGAGCTGGGATTACAGGCATGTGTCACCATACCCAATTTCAATTGCTGTCTCAGCGTGCCCCAGGGGCAGGGCCGGCACTACAGGCCAGGTGATTGAACCGCCAGGCCCTGTGCCTGCTTGCAGGCATTTTAATCTGCTGAGTTATTTGGTTGGCCCTCCAAAACTTTGTTAGGCCTTACATCTTTGCAGATACTAGGTAGAAAGTACTAATCAGAACTGAAACTTAAAAGCAGCAAACCAACTTAGATTAAATTCATTCATTAGAATTCATTTGTCTGTTCATTCAACAATTATGTACTCTATTCCTATAATGTGATAAGATCATAGCAAGCACTGGAGACAAAAGAGGAAAGACTGAATATAAAAAGGTGTCAGAGGGACCGGGGATATGGCTAAGTAGAATAAGCTTTTGCCTGGCAAGCGCAAGGGCCTGAGTTCAATCCCTGGTTCTGCCAAAAAAAAAAAAAAAAGGTATCAGAAAGTCACCCAATCCTACAGATCTCAACCTGGAATATGGAGCTAGCCACTAGACTTTCATTGGTGGTCTCAAAGCATCTGTAGTAGCAGAACTCTGTTCTACATATTGCCTGTCCTTTTTATAATAACATCTCAATTTTCCTGATTTTCATTAGGAGAATGAATTATTCCCTCAGTATGTAAGTATGTATTTATTGAGACAGGGTCTCACTAGCCCAGGCTGGCCTCAAACTTGCAGCAATCCTCCTGCTCGGCCTCCCGAGCGCTGGGACTACAGGCCTGCACCATCATGCCCACCCTTACTCCTAGGGTTTAAAGAATACATCAATCATCTATGCATGCTCTCTTCCAAGGAAATAATCAGTGAACCAAAGCTAATCCAGTCAGAAATCTCTGGGCACAGGACAAAGAATGGAGCTCAGGGAAGCCCATGGCAATGCCTGGAGAAGATGATCTTTACGACTACTGACCTACATCTCCAAGGTCGCCCTGCTCTCTCTCCTCCAGACTTCTCGGCTTTTTCTTCTAATTCTACCACCTTCTGCACATTTTCCCTGCAAATCTCTTTTGGTTTAAGTTATACAAAGTCCACTTCTATTGACTGCAATCTAAAAACCTTAACTGGGCACTAGACAATTCCATATGAGAACGCAGCATCTCACACAATCCCAAGAAGATAGTAAGAGGAAAAACAGGGCTGGGGAGATAGCTCAGTGGCATAAGCACCTGCCTGGCAAGCACAAGGTCCTGAGTTCAATCCCCAGTACCACAAAAACAAAACAAAACAAACAAACAAACAAAAAGAATGAATAGCAAGAGGAAAAACAAAGCCCTGCAGAAATGCTCTCCTTGTACTGCAGGGAGAAACTGGTAAAGCCAGTAACAAATTTCATCCGAGTTCCACATCCTCAGTAAACACTGATTGGGGGCCTGCCCCTTAGCTCAGCTCTTTAAGTGGCTGCTTCAACAAAGCAGTCAGGCTCAGGTTGCTGTGGTTCGATCCCTACAACTCAAGCCAGCCAGTCATGCCCTGAAGGCATTCGGAGCAAGCAAAAAAAAAAAAAAAAACCAAACCCTTCTGCCTCAGTAAACATTGGCCCCATGTACTTCCTAAGGCTGGAGACTAGTCATGTGGCAAGGATACTCAGCTTTTGGGTAGGTCAGGTGAGGCAGTAAAAACGAGCTTACTTCATGAAATCCATGGGCTGTCAGAATGCTGCGCACCAGGCGACTGTCCGTTCGCACAATTTTATAAGACAAATGATAACGTTCTAAAGAAAAACAAAGAATCAAGTTTATTAACCTGCAAGTTAACAATAAATACAAAATATACTCTAAAATGGTGGCTTGCTTCATTACACTCAGTGACATTACACTGCCACCTTTAAAACTATCCTAGAAAGGGCTGCGGTGTAGCCCAGCATTACAGCGCTTACCCATCATGCACAGAGCCCTGGTTCAATTCCATGTACCACAAAACAAAATGAATACGCCTACAATAAATAAACTGATGCTATCTGGGACCCAAATATCTGAGACTCTGGGATTCACTAAACTTGGACAGCAGAAAAAAATTCACATCTTTGTCTTCACTAACATCTAAAATTTAACAGTGCCTTCAAAGAGGAATGAGGGCTGCACATGGTAATCTCAGCACTCAGAAGGCTGAGGCAAAAAGATCACTGCAAGTGTGAGACCCGTCTGGGCTACGAAATGAGTTCACAGTCAGCCTGAAGTACACAGTAAGACCTTGCCTCAAAAGAGACAAAAAAACCCCAAGCAAGCAAACAAACAAACAAACAAAAAAAAAAAAAAAAAAAAAAAAAAAGAGGAACATGGGTAACAAAGCGGGTAGTACTAACAGTATCTGTGACACCATTACCAATAGGTATCAGGTATGTTAATATCACTTCTCACAGTATTTAAGTCATGGTAGTTAAACTTTCTACTATATTCTGTTATTCAATGAACTGATAAATTATATATACCAAAATATTTAAACATCTTAATTACTACATTTCAGTACAACTGATTTACTTTGTACTCATTTTGTTTTAATCCCCTTAAAATATTCTACTGAGAATTGGCCCCAAGCTCCCCCAGCCATGCTGGAGGCCACAGGTTACACAAACTGGCGGCCCAGGGACTGAATCTTGCCAGCAGATGCAGTCTGTTCATTCCTTGCGTGCTCCAAAAACAAAAGTGAATTCATTGCTAACCTCTGAAATTGGAAGAATTAACAGAAAACTTCGCATGCAGGGGCTTTTCTTGAAGAACCTGGCAACCTTGGCCTCTCTGCTCTCCAACATAAGTCATCTGGAGACCAGCAACTGTCCCCTGAAGGACAGGCCCACACTACAGTTCAGCCAGCGCCAGGCTTCGGCCATGCACACCTCCTGTAAGGCCCCTGCAGGACCTGATGTCTGTGAGCCTGTCTGGGAGGAAAGTCTAATCACACCAGATCTTGATCTAGCCTCAAAGATGACCATTTACTCCTGACTATTAAATTCAATTTATTTTTATGTGCTACTACACATAGAAAATTGGCTAAGAATTTTCCAGAATGCTGGGCTTGGTGGCACACACCTGTAATCCCAGCATTCACCAGGCGGACTGTGAGTTTGAGGCCAGCCTGGGTTACATAGTGAGTTCAAGACCAGGCTGAATTACAAGTGAGACCTACAGAATAATTTTTTTACAAGGATTCCACATAAAAATTTTTCTGAATCAGTATAGCACAGACTTTACAGACAGACTCTAGGACAACATTTAGCTTTCACTGTCAAAACAGTTTAAAGACAGCCATCTCCTTCTATCAATTATGTGTAAATATTCATAAATCACTGCTGCTCCTTGTCCAGCCTGGCAGAGACTCTGCAAAGTAGAAAGCCTGGCGCAAACTGGACATTCTGCACACTGGGTAATTCTTCCATGCTAAGCTTCTAAAGCCCAGTTACAGGCTTTTCCCAATGAGCCATCACTCATGTGTTGCTGCTGAAATACGGTTATAAGAGAAATAGTGCAGACTCTGTGTTTTCTTAGGTGCAGAATAGAATGTCAGTGGAAAACCGGTGAACACACTGCATGTGCTGGCTGGATTCAGTCCCTGGGCTGCCTGCCAATTTGTATAACCCATGGCCTCCACCTTGGACACTGCTTAAGAATACGTGTTCTGATTTCAAGTTGGAGAGGAACACACTAGGTAGACCTGGAACATCCTGCTATGACAACACACAGGGAAGTACTCCAAAGTTGATTGGGTACATGTCAAAAATAGACAAATTTGAGGCAATATAGACATAACTTATTTTTGAGACAGGGTCTCACTAGGCTGAACTTGGAATTTCAATCCTCCATCAGCTTCCCAGCGGAAAATAGTGACAGACTTATAATGTGCTTACTTATAAAAGAATCCATGACAACACCCTGGGAAGATATACCTGTGTTCTTCTGCTACTATTAACAGAAATTCCATAGCTTGAACAGACATTTATCATATTATAGTTCTTCAGGTCAGAAGGCTAACACTAATCTCTCACTAAGGCTAAAATCAAGGCACTGACAGGGCTATGCTCCCTCTGCAAGGCTGAATAGAACTTGTGCTCTTTTTCCAGTCTAGTGGCTGCAGTTGTGACTGACAGTTTCCTTCCGTTATCGTCACAGGAAGGAATGGCAGGTCTAGTTTTTCTAGTCCTGCTCTGGTCTCTTCTACCTCCTTATTCCATTTGGAAGAGCTCTTGTGATTATGTTGCATGTGCCTGGGGAATCCAGGATAATCCTGTCTTAAAGACATCTGGGCAGCAACTTTGATTCTTCCTGCCATGTAAGGTGATATATTCATTCACAAGCTTAAAGATTAGGAAGTAAACATGGGGAGGCTTACCATGGTCCACATTCAAGACCCCAAGATTCACACTCCCTCTCACATGCAAGATACACGCAACACAAAGTCTAAGTTTAAAATTTCATCTAAATTTACCAGTTCAAAACTCACAATTCTCACTGGGTGTAACACACATACACCTGGAATCCCAGCACTCTGGGAGGCTGATGCAGGAGGACTGCAAATCCAACCTCAGCCTGGGAAACTTAGCAAGGTCCTTCCTCAAAATAAAAATAAAAAATAGAGTAAGTATATAGCTCAGAGTAAAAGCCCCAAGTTCAAACTCCAGTAACAAAACATACCACAATAACAAAACCACCCCCAACTCTCATCATCTAAATAAAGCAAAGGTATGATTTCCCCTGGGGAAAACCTGCTCTTCATCTGTGGACCAACAAAACAGAAACAAATTATTTGTTCACAAAATACAATGTCAGTTCAGCATAGAACACTAACTACAGATATGATGGTTTTAAAATGGAAAAGAACAGAAGGATAAATAGGAGCCATACACCCTGATAATTTCACAATCAGCCAAACTAACTCCTAATTAGGTCTCAAGACCACAGAACAGGTCTATCTGCTGGGCTTCTTTCTTCACAAATGTTAGCACATTTCTGCAGCTGAGCAGTTTTACTCCTTCTTTGCTTGCAGAATCTGGTGAGCCAGCAGCCTTTCTGGTTTCATCCTTGGGCTGCTCCTTTTGTTATCAGGCAGCCCCTTCAGTGCCAATTAAAATTACTGGGTCCTGGGTTGTTCACCTAATCTTCTGGAGTTAAGACTGCAAGTTCTCTGTGTCTAGAATAAAGGACTGAACAAAACAAACAAAAGCAGCAGACAACTTTGAGAAAGAAAAAGTGGAGCATGAGGGAGAAACTGGCTTTGCATAGAGCTCGGGCTGAATAAAAAGAGAAAGCACAATGAAAGGACCCCTTGGAGAGAGCAGGGCCAGCCACCATGAAGAAAGTTGGGATAGCAAGAGCTTGCTGTCTTTTATGCAGTCCAAATCTCAAGGAAATGTGAGAATTTCCAAGTATGGATGCTGAGAGGCAGCACTGGGGCCCAACACCTCAGGCTAATAATGTCAGGTTAGGCCATTCTACTGAAAACCTGGAAGAGTTCTCATGAGAAGTGCATGTGCAGGACTTTGGAAGCTGTCCTGCACATATGTTCTGGGATCTTTGTAATTAACAGGTCATGCCTACTTCTCCAGCCAGCTTTGCCATGCCCTAATCTCGTATCTCACCTTCGGTCCAAGCTGCAGCATATAAAGAAACTTACAGGTCACTTGTGCATGGATTCACTCCGAGACAAGAAAATTCTCCATAAATCTTTCCCACTTTACTTCATTTCTAGGCTCCACATCCCTTTGTTTGCAGTCCTCTTCTCCATCTATGAAGCCAACAATTATGCTCCTACTCCTCATGTGGCAACTCTCTATCTTTCTCTTCTATATCAACACTCTCATGATTACACTGGGCCTTCTTTGATAATCTTCTTATCCTAAATTCAATTGATTACATACTTTAATTACATCTACAATCTCAATTCCCCTTTGCCTTGTAAGATAGCATATTCACAGGTTCTGAAAAGTAGAAGGTAAATTTCTTCAGTGAACTATTCCTCTGCCTACCAGAAAAAGGAAACCACTGGTTACAGAAAATCTAGCTAGTAAACCCAGAAGGAAGGAGAGAAATGGAAACTCAACACTTTACAAAAATATAAGTCATTCAGACAAGACTCAGTGGGCTGAAACATAAGCCAAACTAAACCTCTCACTCCATAACTCTGAATCAGCAAAGAAAAAGCAACTGAGACATGTGCCATCACCAACAGGGCAAAATAATTAACATTATGTGCCTCCAAAAGTGATGTGCTGAGAATACAATGTCACTAAGTGATATCCCTACATATTGTTAAGAATCTGAATGTAGACAAGGATATCAAGAGAATTTAAAGATATCTGTAAGACAGCTAATCTAAAAATCTTTTAACAACTCAATGTTACAGAAGATGAAATAAGTCTAGTAAATGGCTATGGACTAAGTAAGAACCAAGAATTATGACAACTCAATGTAATCTTTGATTGGATCCCAGATACAACAGTAAAACAAAACAACCATGAAAGAAAACTGGAGCAATGAGGAAAATATTCATAGACTGTGGATCAGAGAAAACAATTTTACCGTAGTTCTACAGAAGATGCTCTTGCTCTCAGGAGATGCCTGTTGAATAACATTAGGGCAAGGATTCTCTGCCCTAACTCTGCAGGGGTTCAGAGACAGAGAAAGCAACACAGCAAAATGTCTTAATTGGTGCAAGCAGGACGAGAGTACACACTCTGTGTGTTCACTGCACCATCTGTGCAGCTGGTCTAATTTTAGTGAAGGAAAATCAGTTCCTTTCATTATAACTATGATTACTAACATCTCCATTTTTGTATACGTGAAGCACATGGCTTCATTGACTGTATCGTTCCTGAGGGAGACAAGAGTAGTGCCTGATCTGTGCACCATCCCCAACCGCTGCCTCTCGGGTCAGGGTATGGGGAGGCAGTCAGGAAGGTGGAGGACGGCAGAGATGGGGTAAGAACAGAAAGCAGGTCCCTGGGGCAAGCTGACAGAGTTAAACCTGGCTCTACCATTTCCTTCCTGTGATCATCGATGCTTCTTTAATTTCTCTAATGCTTAGACTGGGCGTGGTGGCGCATGCCTGTAACCCCAGCTCTTGAGAGGCTGGAAATGGGCGGATTAGTACGAGTCTGATCTAGTAGTGAGACCCCGAACACCCTGTAGACCCTTCCCTAAAATACAAAAAAAATTTTTTTCTCTAATGCTCAAACTATTTCATAAAACAAAGTGAACACTCAGTTAATGTACAGGAAGCTTCAAAATAGTTGTGGATACATAAAGTTATTTTTACGTAGTAAAAGTAAACGTACAGTAAAATAGTTAATACACAGTATTAGGGTTGGGGATAGAGTTCAGTGGCACAGCACCTGCCTGTTAAGTGTGAGGTCCTGAGTTTGATTCCCAGTACCAACCCCCCTCAAAAAAAAAACCAAAAGCACTACATGGTAAATTACATACTTTATATAATATAAAATTTTAATGCCATTAATTTTTTTCCTGCTTCTAGTAATGAAGAAAACTGCAGCATGACCCACCTCAGCAGCAGCTGTCATTCTCGCAGTGCTTGAGCACCTCTAACTGGTAAGGCCTAATGTAGCCCAATGCAAGCAAGGTGAGTGGAACGCTATAAAGCACTATCTCTGCTGAGAATTTTTAACTCATATTCAAGTTGTGTCCAATAATGCTGGTTAACAATGCCGTATTATAAATTATATCTAAGCCAGACACAGCCTATAGGTAGCACCTGTTTGACATTCATATGTTCTGAAGTAAGACTGTATTTGTGATTAGTTACTAACTTTTAAAAAGTGAAAGACCTGCGAAAGCAGGTACAGGGGCCAGGGGTTGATCCCCTGCGCCTGCCGTGCCAGCCCCGGCCCTGGGGTGTGCTGAGACAGCGACTGAGACTGGGCATGGTGGCGCCGGCCTGCAATCCCAGCACTTGGGAGGCTGTAAACAGGAGGATCACTACAAGTCCTAACTGAAAGAATCCACATAAAAGCCTAGTTTCCCGGGCTTCTCTTGAAGTCTGGCTACCATGGTTCATTTTATATGTTAACTTGACTAGGTCACAGGTTGCCTGTGGCTAAACATTATTTCCCTTTGAGTCTGGGAGAGCAGCTCCAGAAGTCAGCATCTGAACTGGGGGCTGAGTAAACCAGACTACCCTCCCCAACATGGGTGGGTACTGCTGATCCACCGAGGGCTCAAAAGGAACACGAAGGGGGCCAACTCGCTCTCTCCCCACCAGACTGCTGTGCTGAGATGAAGAGCTCTGTCCTGGGCACTCTCGCTTCTCAGGCATTCACACTACCCCTGGGAGCCACGCCACTGGCTCCTGGCTCTAGGGCCTTCAAACAACAGCCCCACTTTTCCTGGGTTTCCAGCTTGCAGAAAGCAGATAAAGGGACTGTGCAACCTTCATAACTTGTGTGTGCCAACAACCCTATACCAGACCTCTTCAGCTGTCCCATGCCCTGCTTTTTACCTCCTCCTGCTGTATTCTGTTAGCTCTGTCTCTGGAGAACCCTGACAAATACACTGGGGATTTTTCTCCCACAGAAAGTCAATGAGAAAAAAAAAGTCAATAGAAAAATGCAATTGCAAAGTGAACCCACTCAAATGTTCAACAAGGAAACACTTTACCCCACGTTTTCTTTCATCAAAAGAGAGAGAGAGAGAGAGAGAGAGAGAGAGAGAGAGAGAGAGAGAGAGAGAGACAGAGAGAGACAGAGAGAGAGAGACAGAGAGAGAGAGAGACAGACAGAGAGAGAGAGAAAGAGAGAGAGAGAGAGAAAGAGAGACAGACAGACAGAGACAGGCAGGCCTTTCCTTGATTACTAGCAAACTGCCCAGTAATCCTATTTCTGAGCTTCTAAATAAACATGGCTAATTCCACCACAAGACTGCAATTTTCTCTTTCATAATCACTCACAAGTACCCCAGGAGGCAACCTGAAGTTCTAGGACCCTTGACACGTTCCAGGACAGACTGCAGCAAAGCAAATAAAAACCAGGCACCATCAATGAGGAAGTACCTAGGGAGTAGTAAAGGTCCCTAAGGAAACCAAACTGACACATTTGCTTTTTTCTTTTTTACAGGGTTTCACTATGCAATTCAATGTGGCCTTGCACTCACTCTGTAGTCCAGGCTGGCCTTGAACTTGCAGCAATCCTCCTGCCTCACATCCTCCCCACTCCTACCCAGAACGCTGGGATTAGAGCATGCACCACCATGCCTGGCTACACTTGCTTTTTAAAATACAGGAATAACCCCTTCACTGGCAACCTGGCACAGCTGGACCCTGGGATCAGAGAAGTACCTACGCTGTTCAGTTCAGTGCTTATTGGCCACATGTGATGAATGAGTGCTTCAATGTGAGTGCACGACAAATGACCAAGATTTTAATTTTAATTATCTTCAGTTATTTCAAATTTACATGTAAAAGTTGATACTTAAAATTATTAGGAACCAAGGTTAGAGTATAACTCAGCGGTAGCCACATGACTACCATGCACACAGCTCTGGCATCATAAAACAGAAGTTATTAGAGAACATGTTTGAATAACTTTTTTTTTTGGTTTTTTTTTTAATAACTTTAAGTGGATTTATTTTTTCAAAAGTAATATTTATGAAATCTAATACAGATCAAGTATTTTCAGTGAGATTGAGATTTCTATAATTGTAAAATATTACTAATGGCTTTTTAATATTGAGAAAATACGGAAAAAATTTTGGATATATTAGGTTAAGTAAAACATTAATTTCTCCTTTCTACACAGCTTGGATCATATTTCCATTACTAGCCTATAAAAATATAAACAAACATACACATTTAAAGGCAAATTAAAGATGCCTCATACTACAAAAAATTAAAAAAATCGCTGTTGGGACTCCAAGAAAACCTAAGCTGGGGATTGTTTTGTTTTGAGTTTGTTTCTTGTTTTTTTTCCCCTCTCCTCCTGAGTTTCTTTCTCAAAGTGGGTAAAAGAGAAAACACTGAAAACTGAATTCTTCCAGGGCTAAGATTATTATAACGGACACATTTTTACTTTTGTCTCTGAGGAGCAGTTTAGTTCTACTTGCTCGCTTATGTGCTTTGATGACCGCCTCTGAATGACAGGCCAAGTCTTGTAGTTAGCCTGAGAAGATTTACCTAGTAATTTCTTCTCAGGTATGGAACCATGTTCACAACTAACATGTTGGCCAGAATAAAACTGCCGGTTAAACATTTTATTCTCACTTAAATGACCTTTATCAATATTCTAGACTAGACAACAAAATTCCCTTTCTGGGTGTTCTCTGTAAACTATACTCCTGTTTGAATGTTAAGCTTTTGTTTCTAAAGCTTTTGTTTACTGTCTCATTGCTAATTGTTTCTCAATAAAATTATGGAAAAAAAATAAAGCTTTTGTTTTTAATTTTAAGATGTCTGAATGTTCAGTTTATGTATTTGAACTATAATAAACCAATCATTTTTATATAAAAAAATAGCTGTTGGCTCTAAAATACAATCTCATTTACATGTTTAAAATACATAAAACGTGGGGGAAAAAACAATGTTATACTGAAGAAAAAGCCATGCTCCTAGGATATATCACAAATCAAGTATGAAAAAACATACTACATCAAATTATTAACAGTGGAATTAAGAAATAGTCAATAGATAAACAGAAAAAATAAAATGGGCCTCTAGCACAGAGATCAACAGAAGATAATTAGTGTCCCAAATAACTTCTCAAGGGGATTTAACCACAGGCTTATGATCTGATCAGATTTATGTCCATGGTGGCTATTTATGAGCCACAGAACATGCTACAAACCAAGAATATTTAACAGTTCAGAAAACTGAGGCACTAATTAGCAAAAGTCATTTACACGGTCCTTTTTATAAAAGGGAAAAAAAATTACTAAACCAAAAATTTTAAACATAATTTAAGAAAAGTTTACTGTCTTTTATACCATGGGACTCTGTAAAGAAAAAAGTAAACAAAGACTTAAATTTCCAGAAACACTGACAATATTGATGGTTATAATTTCCCAATAAATGGTGGTGATCTAACACCAGAGGGTCTGCTTCTTACCATAGGATATGTAGATTATTTTATGTGACAAGCAGAACAACAGAAGCATGTTTTGTGGAGCTTCTTTCCTTCTTACTCACTGACATTCTGGCTCCGGCTCCACTTAGGAGGAGTTTTTCAGCAGTCTTCCCTTAACTCAGGCTTCAAAGAACACAAAGAAACTAAGAAACTGTACCGCTTTAAGTGGTAACCAGCAAACTGCTGAGGTGATTAAACACAAAGACCAAGCGGAGGGTGTAGCTCCAAATCCAAAAGCAAGTTGGCTGTTCTCTGAGCTCCTGGCTTATTATTGAAGATAGATTTTAAAGTCATTTAAAAGTAGTGTAGATCCTGTTCAACTTGCAAGTAAACAGCACAGCACAGTTTCAAGTGCCTACTGTTTGCCATACATTGAACAACTCACTGTATTTGATCTGTACAATGTAAGACTTTTCCACACCAGTAACACTTCTGATCTGCACCATTACAACCTCTGAAAAAGAGACAGCTCTCAGAACACTGCCAATTTCCAGTAGGGCCAAGACCATTCAACAAGGAAAGAACTGCATCTTCAGCTAACTGTGCCACAACAACTCTATGTCCACATGCAAAAGAATGAAAGTAGAATTTTACTTAACATTATATAAGAATATCAACTCAAAGTAAATCAAGACTGTTAGCTTGTTGGGCATGGTGGCCTAAACCTGCAATCCCAGTACTCTGGAGGCTGAGGCAGGAGGAGCATTGTGAGTTTGAGACGAGCTTGGACTACAAAGTGAACTCAAGGCCAGTCTGAGCTGTATAGTAAGACCCTGTCTCAAAAAGACAGAGAAAGGGAGGGTGGGGAGATGGCTCAGTGGAATAAGCACTACCCTGGCAAGCACAAGGGCCTGAGTTCAATCCCTGGTTTCGCCAAAAAAAAAAAAAAAAAAAAAAAAAGACAGAGAAAGGAAAAGAAAAATATGTAGGGATAGTTGGCTCACATAGTACTTTCAGATATGACATCAACTACATAAAAAACAAAAGGAAAAATACAGATAAACTGAATCTTATCAAAATTAAAAGCTTTTGCTCATAGAATAATTCACAGAATGCAGGGCATAAAAAAAAAAAATCACAAAACAGGAGAATCATTCATCTGGTAAGGATCTAATATCTCCAGAATGTATTTTAACAACTTGACAACACAAAAAAACAACTTAATTTTAATATTGCCCAGGACCAGCGAGATAGCACAGTGGACCCCGCCCCCAGGGATGCTGAGCCATTGACTGAGTCAGTGGTAGCTGAGCCTGTAATCCCAGCGCTGGGGAGTCCAAGCTGTGTAGTGAGACCCTGTACCAAATACACAAATGAAGGGGCTGGGGAGATAGCTCAGTAGAATAAGCACTTGCCTGGCAAATGCAAGGGTCTGAGTTCAATTGCCAGTTCTGCCAAGAAAAAAAAAACAAAAACAAAACCACACACACAAATGAAAAAAATAATAATTAATTAAATTAAAAAATGACAAAAGACTCTGAAGAGACCTTTCTCCAGAGATATACAAACAGCTAACAAGCATAAGAAGGATGACACTGAAACTATTCATCACCAGGGAAAGGCTAATTGAAATCACAATGAGGTGTCACTTCACAATCTATAACAAGTGTCAGGCTAAGGAAAAGGTGGAACCCATATACATTCCTGGTGGCTATGTAAAATGATGCAGCTTCTGTGACAAACATACAGTTCCTTAGTTAAACAGAATTACCTCACAATTCCATTCTGGTAATATTCAAAAGAAAGGAAAACAGATATCCAAGCAAAAATTTGTCTACGATCCTTTACAGCACCAATAGTAACAATAGCCCAAAAGTAGAAACACTACAAACGTCTGTCACCTAATAGTAGGGAAAGCAGAAGGTTGTATGTGAATTCAGGGGTCAGGCAGATGGCTCAGTAGAATAAGCGCTTGCCTGGCAAGTGCAAGGGCCTGATTTCAATCCCCAGTTCCAAAAAAAAAAAGTTGTATGTGAATTCAATGGAATAATATCCAGCCATAAAAAAGGAACGGACACATTCACACGCTCCCACATGGATGGACCTTGAAAATATACCATGTGAAAGAACCTAGACACAAAAGGCCGCAAGGTCTATGATTTCAACTAAATGAAATTTCTGGAGAAGGCAAATCCAGAGACACAAAGTAGACTAGTAGCTGCAAGGGCCAGGGGGAGCAGGGAGGGTGTGACTCTCTAATGGGTACAGGCTTTACTTTTGGAATGCTGAAAATGTCTTCAGACTAGACAGTGGTTGTAGACATGCATCTTGTGAATGTGATAAATATGGCATACACTCCAAAATGGTTAAAATGGTAAATCAGTCATGTCATTATCACAATTTAAAAACAAAACACGTACACATAATTAGGAGAGAATTCAAAGAAAAACGTGCAGGAAACAATGTAAGAGATTCTCTCAAGCAACAACTCCTCCTAGGAATAAGGCCATCTCACTATGTCATAATTTTTCCACACAAAGTTGTTAAGGTCATGGTCAGCTTTGGCATCTGCTGGAGAGACGACACCTACCTCCAATTACTCGGATATTATTGTCCTTCGTCAGAATAGCCTCAGCATGGAATATCAAAACTGGAATCCTCCTGCAGCCACCAGTCCACATGACACATGGATGATCTCTATAACCACAGAATAAAAGGGGAGGGCTTGTTAACTTACAGCTCGAAATCTGAATTAACTGCTGAAGTAACTACTGTGGTTTGTTTCTTAGGAGCTTTCTTCCTTCTGAAATAAGAAGCCCAAATAGCCTGTGGGCACTCACTCATTGTCCCCCCACCCCATTCTTAGCCACATGTTATGTTAACGCCAGTTAGTAGGAACTATTTCAAGGAGGCCACAGAAATCAATCAGAGCTCCTGAGAGGTAAGGAGACACATGCTGAGACCTTCTGGGAAAGGAATGCTTTCTTTTCCTTCTGTAGCAGCTAGAGGTAAGAAGGAACCTCTCTTTCCCTGCTGGCTCAGGATGAGAATGAAGTCTGGAGCTGCAACAGTCACTCTGTGACATCAAGGGAAGAGCCTGGAGCTGTCAGTAAAGGAGGAAGTCAGTAGCACCCTCACAGAGACAAGGAGGGACATGAGGGGGCGGGCAATGAAGATGGACTGGCAGAAGCAAGCCCTGCTCAGTACAGTCCGCAGATTCCCTTTGTTATCTAGGATGGTTTGAGTTATATTTTAATACCTCGACACATAAATGATTCTGATTTACGCCCAACGATTTACACTCTTTCTTTTACACACTATAGTGTCTTTTCAATCTAATTTGATGACCCCTTGTAAGATTCTGAGCTAGGAACTCTAAATTAGTGTGAGTACCCCAATTGAAATTAAAATCACCTATTTTGGTTGGGCATCATGGCACATGCCTGTACTCCCAGCCCTTGGAAGCTGAGGCAGGAGGATTGCTACAAGTTCAAGGCCAGCCTGGGCTGCACAGTGAGTCCAAGGCCAGACTGAACTTGCACAGTGAGACCGAAAAAAAAAAAAAAAAAAAACAAGATCTATTAAAAAAAATCACATGTTTTTGAGGAAAACTACATTAAATGGAACAATATATATTTTCCTTTTTTTTTTTTTTTTTGGTGGAACCAGGGATTGGTATATTTTCCTTTAATATAAAACCATAGGGCAGAAAAATCCAACTGCATTCTTTCCCTATCCTCAGAAAAATTCGGTTTAAGTAATCTTTAATATTTTCTCACAGAACAGGAAAATCTTCAAATTCCTTAGGGTCCTTAGGGTAAGGAGGTATAAAGGAAAAAAAAATTAAATGCAACTGAGTCCCTAGTCAGTACTGGTCAGCCAGCAAAATGTGTGTACAGGGATCTGAACCCAGGCCTGTGCTTTTTCTCCTCTGCTGAATAAACCCACTTCAGTGAGGTTTTGTATGCCGAACAATTGGATTTAACACTGAAAATTTAAACTAAGTCCTTAAATGGAATAAGATCCATTTAGCCAAGATTCACTTCACTCTTCAAAACTCACACGACCACACCTCCTCACAAAAACCGTATCACAGATGTCAGAGCCAAGACATACGCTCCCAAGTCAAGCTTTCAAAGATCCACCCTCTGAATGCAGAGGCAGGTAGGCTGCCACTCTGAGAAGTTAGGCAGCCTGTAGACTCGGGCTGAACAGCTTTTTAGTGAAGTGAAGAACCCCACACCGACTTCATTTCCTGTTTTCTAGAAATGGAACATGGATGTTTTATCATTCCTGTTCTTCAATTTGGACAACAGTACCCATTTGAGAGAAATGTTTACAGGGTACATTTTTAGTGACAAGGATTGTTTTTGTGATTTGCTTGCTTTTTAATCTTCAACACCTGGAAAATGTGAGCATGGGCCGGATGATGCCTATGAGGCTTCCAAAGACAAGCTCTCCACTATTTTTCTGTTAGTGGCTAGAAGAAAGAACAAGCATCCTAGGCTACAAAGTCTTAGCAGCTTTGGAGACTCTCCAAAGTTCCTTGTCATTCTAGCACTAGCTGCTAGCTGGTACCACTGTGCCTTAGCATCCACAAACAATGGATTGTTGCTACAGTCAGAGAGGCCTGATAAGAGGCAGGAACACAATGAACAGACACACAAGGCCTTTCTGTACTCTGTGGGAAGCAACATCCCTAACAAAGAAATCCTGTGATTACAACCTATAACATATAAAACGATAGTCAACTAAAAAGTACTTAGCGCAGTTGCTAAATTGTCATTAAAAGCATGCTCTCACCAGGTGGTGCTAAAGGAGAAAAAATAGATAACTGAACACTGGGACTTTACATTTTCATTCACGTCAGAAACAGCTATACGTTAAGAATATCTGCTGAGACTGGGCGTGGTGGCGCATGCCTGTAATCCCAATCCTTGGTAAGCTTTAAACAGGCGGATCACTACAAGTCTGATCTAGTAGTGAGACCCTAAACACCCTGTAGAACAGAAGCTTGAATGATTAGTTACTAAAGCAGGCCAGCAGTTTAGCTCACTATGCTGAAAGCCAAGGAAATTTTTTTTTTTCTTTCTTTCTTTCTTTCTTTCTTTCTTTCTTTTTTTTTTTTTTTTTTTCAGAACTGGGGATTTAACTCAGGCCCTTGTGCTTGCCAGGGAAGCGCTTATTCTACTGAGCTATCTTCCCGACCAGAAAATTTTGATTTTTAAGGAGAGCCACTTCGTTAGGAACTCATACCCTTCACCCCTGGAAGCAGCCTACATCACTCAAGGAGGGAGATGCACAGCGGAGTTCATATTCCTGCTCCTGTGCCTTCTTCAGAGCCCTGCCATCCCAAAGCTCCCCTCCACAGCCCACCTCTCACTCCACTCCTCCAGCCTGGATGGTGCCTTCCTTCTCTAAACTCCTGCAGCCTTCACTGTCTAACTGTTCTGGTATAAAGCTACCTTTTAAGACAGAAGTTACCAGGGCTGCTGTAGCTCAGTATTAGAGCATTACTGTAACCCCAGTTCAAACACCAGTACTCAAAAAAAAACTTTTACAAAATTAAAGTCACTATACTATTTGTTCAGAGACTATAAAGAAACCTTACATTAGTTATTTTGTTTTGTTTTCTTTAGGTGTTGCTAGGGGTTGGCCCAGAGCTTTGCGCACATGAGGCAAGCACTTACTCCTAAGCTGCATCTCCAGACGCTGCCACCAAGTTCGTACATGAAAGTTTCCATGTCTACATATAAATTTGCATTTAGGTTCCCTGAGCCAAACACAGAACAGCCTTTGCACATGTACTATTTGAAATAATGTCATCCAAAACAAGGGCTGCTCGGACAGTTTCTAAACGTGAAGTCCAAAACTGCAAGGCATTAGACTTATAAAGCCTAGGAACCCACAAAGAGCTAACAGATGTTCGTGGATATAAATTATTGGGTTGGTAGACTTTTTTTTTTTTTAAATAGTACTGGGGCTTGAACCAGGGCCTCACACATTCTAGGCAAGCATGCTATCACTGAGCCACATTCCTAACCATGGATATACATCTTTGGATCAAAGCAACGCATTTTTAAAATAAAACCTATCTACACATCTTTGGATGCCTTAAAATCTTCTAACTTCCAAAACTTTTCAAATGTAAATCACTACCCCAGAAGCTCAGAAACAAAATTAATAGTTAAAAATCGACAGCAGGAGTTTGAAAGAAAGAAGAGCAAGAGGCTCATGAATTTGGATTGAGGTGAGGAATATCTTAAAATACACCTTTCACTACATTTATTAGAAATTTAGCATTTCTCAATTAGGAATACAAGCAACAAATTTTATTTGTGCACAAACTCTATACCCATAAGTAGAGAAAATCTTGAAAATGGAAAGACTAATGCTGGCAGCAGAAGTTTAAAATGTGTATGACATGGTAAAAGGCAGCACACTGCGAGCAAAATGGGACACGGCAAAATAACCGATGGGAATTATCCATTAAATTATCCTGAAAGAGAATGACCCAAATAAAATTGTTAACTCACTATTATTTTCTATGACCTAACAATGATGAGAAGCCTTTCCTCAAAGATTTATTAATGCTTATATAATTTTCTTTAAGTGATACTAAGTAATGTTCTACTTTGTAAAAAGTCTACCATAAATTCAGTATTAAAACCAGTCAGATCTGTCTGTACATTTGTATGATATGTTATTTATTTACCAAATAATCTCACAAATATTATTCTATTTGCTCCTAACCACGTCTCTACAAAATAGCCTCGGAGGGGGCCTGCCCATTA
>NW_004524583.1:11213671-11222843 GCF_000260255.1 Octodon degus
TATATACCATGTCCATATCTAAAAGGATCACAGGTACTTTTGAATTAACTTTAAGCCAAATTCTCTATTTTGTGTCAAATATATTTTAAATAAGCAAAATAGCAAAGTCCTTCAAAATCTCTGAGAGGCCTCAGAGACCTCTCCTTGCAGACTCACTGGATCAGTCAATTTGGGTGGCACAGATTCCTACAAGAAATCTAAGTCTGAAGCTCAACCCATCACTCTCTTTGAGGGTCTCTGAGGAAGTTTCTTGATATATCCTCTTTTTCTTTGAAGACAAGGTCTTCTCACTGAGTAGCTCAGGCTGGCCTCAAACTTGTAGTGATCCTCCTGTCTCAGCCATGTCAGTGCTGGGATTAGAGCCATGTACCACCACACCCATCTTGATACTTCTAAGAATGAACTGAGTGAAGTGGAAACAGTAACATCTTCAAATTAAATATGATACAATAGTTTAATCTTTCAATTAAATAATGCCCAGAGCCCTTACTATAGTCTATAACAGCTGCACTAACCAGTATCATTCATTTTATTATGAAGGTCAAACAATCCAAAAAACTGACCCTCAACCTAATAGAACTCAAGAAAGCAACTGAGCGTGGTCCAGGGTACACAGCACAGGCTGTGGAACTCTAACATCCTCCTCTCAGCTGCTATGGTAACATGACTTCTTCATATTACCAACATCCTATCTCTGTAAAGGTTGTTAAGAAAACTAGCGTAATATAAACCAACATCACAGAGTTTGGAGAGCTCCTTTTCCCAATATATAAAAATGTCAAAATCTTCTACAGTGGACATTCCGACCAGGAGATCACCAAGACCTCCTACCTGCATTTTACAAGTAGGCATGCTGTTCACTCCTAAGTCCAGAAACAGAGCCTCAGCTCAGTGTGATAGCTGATAGAATTCAGGAATAAGATTTTGAATGAAATCAGATAGAAACTGAAACCAGAATCAGACAAGATCAAAGGAAAGATATAGGGTAAAAAATGTTGTTTTTTTTTTTAAAACCATACAACCTTTTTATTGTTAAGTAAAAAATGTTTTTGGTTTGTTTTAGTTTTTTTCTCTTAAAAGGAAAAAAAAAAAAAAAAAGACAACTGTTATTTTTCATCCTAACAACAAAGGAACCAAAAGCAGGCATGCGGTACTCACTCTTGGCTTACCACCTCCTCCTCTTCTGAGGATGATGCAGTTTCCTCCAGGTCCCGGGCCATCACGACTGGCATTTCCTTCCGGGTCTGTCATATAGTCAGCAAACAGGGGCCTCAGAGACCTCTCCTTGCAGATTCACTGGATCAGACAATCTGGGTGGCACAGATTCCTACAAGAAATTCAAGTGACCTGAAACACAGGTAGCTCTCTAGTCCTCGTTTTCTGCTGATGACCTTCCAAATAACGAGTGTACATACTCCTAAATAGTGCCCAATCTCCAGAAGCTCTCAGTGCCTCACATAGGACATGAAAATCAAGATTTTTTTCAAACATACTGTCTGTGTATATAAGAGCTGTTTCTAAGTTTGAGTTTCTCATGTGTCTTTTGTACACTAGATCTTCCATTAACTAAAAGGGTCAACTCTACTTATAGGGCAGCCTGAGTTGGGGGAGCTGATTCCCTAAAACATAAATTCTTTGCTAGACAAATCTAACTGGTGTTAAAAATAAAAATTAATATACAGCTACTTTCTCTTAGTTCAATGAGGTCTGTACTAATATTGTTTATTTTATTGTTGTGTTTTGTTTTGTTTTTCTTTTGGCAGAACTGGGGATTGAACTCAGGCCCTTATGCTTACCAGGAAAGCGCTTATTCCACTGAGCCATCTCCCTGCCCCCCCAATACTGTTCAGACATGGTATCATTGCTACATCTTTTCCTCTGAAAAACTACTACGAAAACAACAATATGCAACGTAATAAGTATAGTAACTGTACTACTAACCTGTTTTGAAACTGTTTCCTTGCTATTTTGTCTTTTCTCATTAAAATGAATAAAATATATATAAAAAATTAAAATTAAAACTCAAGCTTCTACACCTTTGCAAATACTTATTCAAACTCTACGCCCCTGAGCTATATCTCCGCCCCCTCAACATAGCATTTTAACAAAGTATTTTTCCACAGCAAAAAATACATGTTCATTGTTTTAGGAGAAATAAAACTACATACACTGTAACGAAAACGTTTAAATGATCATAATTGCATTCACCTCTGCCTTTCCAACGATATTGTTCTATGAACTCGTATTTACATTATTATTGTAAATAAGACAAAAAACACCGATCCTGATAAAGGTCCCTACAGATCTTCAGCGGAAATATAGACAAAGTCAAGTAACTTCAATGAATGTCTTCCGGGGACTCCCAAAGGGATTTCTGATCCTCCCAAAATGAGTTAAAGCTAAGTCCTTTAACTTAGCAACAAAACCTGCAAGCGAAGATGGGACGCCAGCCTTCCCGAGGCTCCCCACAGGGAGGAGAGACCAGGCTCTCGGAAGATTAAGGACTCGCCTAACGGGAGCTCCAGCCCTACCAGGACACCACCACAGCAGCACGCCCAGCTCGCCCCAATCTGAGCTAGGTCTGCAGAGGCTCCCCTCAGGAAGGGTTCGGCGACTCCGCCGCAGCGACTCAGCCCGGCGCGCCCGGAAGCTAGCTAACTGCTGCTCCAGGGTCTTGGAGGGAAGTGCAGGGCGCCCGCCTAGAACCAGGAGCGAACCCTCCTCCGCTGGGGCGGCACGCGGACGCAAGGATTTACCTGTCTCATCCTCCCATGGCTCGGGGCGGGCAGGCGGGGACCCGGCTCTGCGCCTACCACGCTCCTCCTTCCCCAGCCAGGCTCACAGCAGCCGCCGACTGCTGCTTCCCCGTTACTACAACAACCAACAAGCAACCGCCCGCTCGTAGCTATCGCGCAGGCGCAAAACGCCGGGCGCCGACCACTTAGGGCCGCGGGCGCGGACAGATGTCGTCATCGAGGCGCGGCGCGGGCGCAAAGCGCTGCCTAAGGCAGAAAGCAGTGCTAGCTTCTTTTACCCGCTTTTTTTCTCAGTCCCTAAAAGGTTGACTCCAAACCAAGAGTTCCGCCCTGCTCTAAAAGAGGGTGTAGTACGTGGGCGTCCTAACAGGGAAAGGTTTAGGCAGCGGCAACCGCTGATTGGCAGCAAAGGGGTTCACTCCCCATCTCCTGCTCGAGCAAAACCAGCACATCCAATCAGAGAGCGGGCTTCCGGGAACGGACCAATCCTGGAGCGGCGCTGAGGGCGGGGGCGGAGACAAATGGCTCAGGTGGACCCGGGGCCGAAGCTGTGCTAGGGCAGCTTGTTTGCCGCTGCTGTGGTGCTGGGGCTCAGCTCGCCAGGTAGGATTTGGAGAAGTATGTAGGTGTCTGTGTCTTATCTGATTGCGAGAGTCTGGAAAGATGGGGGTTATCTGGGAGGCTACCTTTTGGGAAGAGGAGTTCGAGAGTCCAGGACAAGCTACAGTAGGAAGATGGAGAGGACTTAGGAAATTTGGGAAACGAAAGGAAGGATGAACGACTGAGCACACACTGAGCCTAGCGCTGTGCAGCAGGCCTTCACTTTTTCTCATGCAGTTCCTATGATCTTGAGATTATGTGTCCTCCCATTTTGCAGATTAGGCTGCAAAAGGTAAATTATTTGCCCATGGTCACATAGCTACAGAATAGTAGAGCCAGAATAATTGGGTTGAGGAACTGAAGAAGGCAATTCAGAAAGGCTCAGGTTGCCTGCTAGGATTTGTAAGTTCTGGGAAGTGAGGTGGTGGGTGAGTCTTTTCTACCCTAGTCTGGGGCATCCGTGAGTCTTTTCTGACCTAGGAAACCAGACTCTCCTAGTGAGATGGATCATGACCCAGACAATGACTGCGATGGCTAATGGATCCTTTTGACTTCAACAGAGGCCACCCTCCTGATCTATGCTTACCTGAGGGTTCACCGGTTCAGCCTGACTCTCCTAGAGCTCTTTTCAGTTGGTTTTTTGATGCTTCAAATTGTTTTGGGCCATTGCTTATCTTAAACCTACCTATCTCAGCCGGGTGGTATGGGTCCGTATGGAAACCTCTTGCCACAGTGCCAGAGAAAACTTTGGCCCAGTAAGTTAATTGTACAACAGAGAATACACTGTGGGCGTACTGGTCGTGGTGGAGAGAGAAGCTTATTCTTGTATTAGATTCTTTATCTAAATAGAATGCATTTAAATCAAGCTTACTGAAATCATTACTCAGCAAGGGTTGATCTAAATTTTTAAAAAATTGACCTCATTTTTCATACAATTTAAAAATAGAATGGTAATGATATGTTTGTCTTCCTCAAAAATAGGAACTTCATCAAAACATTTTCAGTGAGGTACTACTGCAATATGGAGTCCAACAGAGGATGGTTCTTTTTTTGTTTGTTTAGTATATTTGGTACAGGGTCTTACTAGGCAGCTCAGACTCATAGTGATCCTCCTGTTTTCAGTCTCCTCAGTGCTTGGATTACAGGCTTGTGCCACCACATCTGATCTATGTGGCAGGCTCAGCACATCTGTGGGTGGGGCCAGCAGGGCAGGGCATGTGGTGTCAGGGAATGAATCTCGGTCCTTGCGCTTGCCTAAGCAGGTGCTTAGTCTGCTGAGGTATCTCACCAGCCCTGATGGTTCTCTTAACTTTGTCATTTATTAGCTGAACAACTCCATCACTTAGCCTCTCTGTCCAACTCTCCCTTATAAAATAAATACTAATAGTATCTACCTCGTAAGGGTTAAATGAGATAGTAGTATGTCATGTGCTTGGCCTAGTGAGTAGCAGAAATGTGCAATAACTAATACTTATTGTTATTTTCTTGGTGTTACAACCCATACCAAGATTGTTGCTTTCTCCATTTAATCTTACTAGGTCTAAGGTCACAGCAGTTTATTTTTACTTTTAGAGTTTCTAGTTCATGAAGTATGATGTATCTGAAGAATAGAGATATAAATGGTGCATCACACTGTAGGTTTTACAAATATATAAGGTTTCTATAGCATTGGAATGGTCTGTCACCAAAGCAAGTATCCGTGAGTAGATTTATAGTCATTTTTGAAGTTGGGTGTGGTGGCATTAACCTGTAATCCCAGCACCCTGGAAGGCTGAGGCATACAGATTACAAACTCAAGACCAAGCTGGACAACTTAATGAAATTTTATTTAAAAAAAAAAAAAAAAAAAACCCAGATATTTCCCAGTGTGAAGACCCTGGGTTTGATCCCTGGTACTTTAGATAGAAAAGAAGAGGAAGGAGGGAGGGAGGCAGAAAGGAAGGAAAGAAGGAAGAAAGGGAGGGAGGGAAAGGGGGACCTCTCAGTCACTTCCAAAAAGGCAAAGATCCTCGAGTACTGATTCCACACAAGAAAAAGAGTTCTCATTTAGAGTAATACTATATTTTGGAGAAATTAGTTGGACAAAGATAAGTATTATCTCACATACTACAGCGTATAATGTTCACCGCTATTAGTGTGACTAAATGTTGAGACCAATTTCCATAATAAGCCTTACACACAATTCCATTCTACTACTTGATAGTAATATTTGTATGATTCCATTTCTTCTGATCCCTTCTCTACATTTTTTCCCTCACAAGATTTGTCATTTGTACCCCTTTTATCGTTTAGCCCTTGTCACACTTTGGTATAGGGTAAATATTCCCAGGCAGCAAGTAACCCTGTGAAACAAGGGACAGGTGTTTGAGGAAGGTGTGTTAAACTAGGTTATTTGGGACCCTAAGGTATGAGAACTGCAAATTTGAGGTGAGCTTGCCCATGTTAGCAAGATCCTGTCTCAAAAAAGGAACAAGAGTAGTGTGTCAAGAAAAGTCTAAAGAACTTGGTGAGGAATTAATAAAATTATTGGCTAATAAACTTAATAAAGCCTTCATAAGTGGGACACAGGTTGACCACAGGCTAGTGAGCGAACTCCTGGTGACAGGGTACTATTTGCATATCATGTGTTCTCTACCTTTGTTTTCAAGGCAAACACCCTCTCAGTCGGGGTCATCATGAGCCGTTTCCTGAATGTGTTGCGAAGCTGGCTGGTCATGGTGTCCATCATAGCCATGGGGAACACACTCCAGAGCTTCCGAGACCACTCCTTCCTCTATGAAAAGCTCTACACAGGCAAACCCAACCTTGGTAAGAAGCCAAAGAACCACATGCTATTTAGGAGCGACCTTACTGTGGTTCTCAAGACAGAACCATCCAGAAAACTGAAAAGCAAACAAAGGGCAAGGTACAAGCTACCTGTTTCCCTTTCTCAATCTAATTATTTAAGGTGGTAGGCGGGACCACAAACCTAGTTTTTAAAACCGCCAGGCGATTCCAAGGCTCATCTAACCTCTTTTAGCCACCGGTTTTGTGGAGAACACTTAACCCTTTTTTTCCAAGCTTCTCTGGATACTTGTTCATTCATTTTACACTGCCCTGGGTAGTTAGTATATACAAAAGGTGGTTTAAGGCAAGGGAGCCCTCATTCAGTGACTCTGGGGTACTTGACTAGAAAAAAGCTATAAAGTAACTTTTCATAGTATCACTAAGCCCTCTTCAGAAATCAGGTCATGGCATGCATGGTTTATGTCCATGTTACAAGTGGAGAGTTACTAATCTCAGTCCTCACCAGCCATGATGGTGTCCCTGAGCAGATACCCCAAATCCCTCCAAGTCGGTCTCCCAGAGTGAACCTTCTGAATGCTCACAACAGCCTTTCCTGCATTTCTGACCTCTCTGCTGGGTCTATTTACACTGAGGCGTGCACTTCATCATGTTTTGGGGGACGCTTTGAGCTGTAGCGCTGTTTCATAGCGGCTGACAGTTCTCTGTCACATTTATAGCTAACCCAGATTCGGAATCTGACCTAGCTTTTTCTGTAACATCTGGGTATAAAATGAAATTAAATAGGCTGAGGCTTTTTTTTTTTTATGAGCAGAATATATTTATTGAGGGAAGGAAAGCTCCTGTCCAAGAGAGGGACAGGAGGGGGGCCCAAGTGGGTTGCCTCCATTGGCATGCTTTTTTTCTTTGGTGGTACTGGGGATCGAACTCAGGACCTTGTGCTTGCCAGGCAGACTCTTATGCCTCTGAGCTGTATCCCCAGCCCCTGAGATTTATTTTGAACATAGTTCAATTATAACAGGTATAAAGAACCTGAAAAAGTGAACAGGAAAATCCACCCCCCCCCATGCCATCAAGTGCTGCCCTCAGGTGGTCCTAAAACATTGTATGCATACATAGGATTTTAAAAATTATCTGGGCGCTGGGGAGATGGCTCAGTAGAATAAGCTCTGGCCTGGCAAGTACAAAGGCCTGAGTTCAATCCTCAGTTCTGCCAAAATAAGTAAATAAATATTTAAAAAATAAATAAAAATTATCTGATCTGGTCCCGATTGTTTTTTAACCAAGATTGCAATTTACTAAGAACTTAATAGAAGCCCATCTTGGATCTGACCCTTTGAATTTAAAATTCAGACCAAGAGCTTTGATGGCATAAGCCTGTAATCGTAGCACTGGAGAGGGAGAGGCAGGAGGATTGCCATAAATTCCTGGCCAGCCTAGGCTACATAGTGAGTTCAAGGCCAGCCTGCACTACAAAGTGAGACCCTGTCCCCGCACCCCAAGAACAAAACATGAAGATGTGCTGGGGGCTAGGGAGATGGTTCAGTGGAATAAGCGCTTCCCTGGCAAGCGCAAGGGCCTGAGTTCAATCCCTGGTTCCGCAAAAAAAAAAAAAAAAAAAAAAAAGATGTGCTATGTGCTAGTACCAGTTGTGCATGTGGAATCCAATCACTGTGTACTGCAAACGTACCATAAAACATTTGAGGCCCTGGGACTTGCTGTTAGGCCTTTTCATCAAAAACTATCCAGCCCTCAAGAGCTAATACAGATATTTGGTTGGCACCTAGAAATTTTTTTTTTCCTCACTACTATCTAAAAGTCTTCTTTATTGTGAATTTGATAGTGCTATCTGGTTTTCCGGAGGCTAGAATATTCTTAAAGCCCAGATAAACATTAAGAGATCTTTCAGGTGTCGGTTTTGTCTCGTGAGATTTGTCTTGCTCAGCAAAGGACAAGCCAGCAGGGAAGTTTTAGTATTTCTGAGCCACCAGATGCCTTAGGTCAGCGGCTGCATATTTAAATCACCCAACAGAGAGTATATTTAGGCGAGGACCGCTTCCAGAGAGCATAGTGTAGTTGAGCCAATATGTAGACATTGTTAATTTTATAAAATTGCCTTAGTTGATTGTAGTAAGTGTCCAGTACCACTGTTATGGGGGAATATGATCCATTTGTTCAGAGCAAGATATTTAATATAGCAGTGTCAGAATGATGCCACCAACAACTCAGTTTGCCCCAAGAAGCCCAAAGAAATAGTACCTTGTTCCACTGCCATGTGCACAGTCTGTCCTGATCTCCCTCCCTGGGTTTCCAGGAACAGGCAGTGTAAGCTCCTTCCAGGAGTTCTTTGCCTATGTGGGTGCGTTCTTGGGTTTCAGGCTGCAGGCATCTGAAACAGATCTGATGTCACTCTGGAATTGCCTTCCATTCCTCCTCGTCCCCAGGTTTGACACCAGAGCCTCCATTCTGCCCAGCCGTAGGGGGGTCAGGCTCAGCTACTTCCTATGAACCACCTGTGAAACAGAAGGAGCTGGGAAGGAGCTCCAGCCCTCCCCTTCTCAACATGTTGCTCTTTCTGCTACACAGTGAACGGCCTCCAAGCCCGAACCTTTGGAATCTGGACCTTGCTCTCATCAGTGATTCGTTGCCTCTGTGCCGTTGACATCCACAACAAGACGTATGTAAGGGAAGGAAGGAAGAGCTTTAGCATCCTTTTGTGGGAAGTAGGTGCTGGGCAAACCTCATTACCCCTGTCACTGGGACCTATGAATCATTTGACTCAGCCTAAAATGTGGATAATAAAGGATCAACAGACTCAATTCCTGCAAGGCCTAAAAATTGTAATAGACATCCAAGTCTTTCAAATCTGAAATTTCTTTGAATTGACATAGCACACTACAGTGGTCTGCATCATGCCCCTCACCTTCTTTACTAAAGAATAAGCCTTTTAGTCAGGTGTGGAGTGCATGCCCGTATCAAAAGGCCAAGGTCAACCTGGGCTACATCGGGTGGCATTCTCCCGAAACATAAAA
>NW_004524583.1:11222973-11241852 GCF_000260255.1 Octodon degus
TCTAGAGATAATAACTGAGGTCAGATGGTATACCATGCCTGATTGGCAAGGAAACCCCAAACGACAGTAGAGGTGATTATGCCTTTGTAAAGTTGTAAGACACAAGGTGGCCTAGTGACTAAGAGCCATGATGTCTGGGCAGGATGGTTTTTTCAAGATTGAGATAGCTTGACTGCAATGAGGCCTCGTCCTGCCCTCTTATATATGATCAATTCCCAGCTTTAGCAGCTCCCAACATATCTCCCTTTTTGTTTTGTTGTGTGCATGATGGGTATTACCTTGCAGTTGGAGAAGCTGTGTCTGCAAAATTCTTTAGAAGGCCTTTTCCTTTCTTTTTCTTTTTTTTAGGAAAGGGTCTACGGGGTGTTCAGAGTCTACCAGATCAGACTCAGTGATCTGCCTATTTACAAGAGCTGGGATTACAGGTGCGCAGCACCACACCCAGTCTCAGTCACCATCTCAGCTCGCCCTGGGGGCGGGCCAGCACGCAGGCTGGTGATCCAACCTGGTGGATGCACTCTACCTAAGCAGGCACTTTAGTCTGCTGAGCTATCAGGCTGGCCCAATTGGAGTAATTTAAATCATGTTTTGAGTAGACTAAACTATAACTTTGAGTTTTCTCTATATAATCAGCACTAATGACACCAAGCAAAACTCAGAAACCTCTTTGTACTGAGGCCCCGCCACAGTTGCTGCCTTTACTCTGTAACGTTGGGGCAGGGTGAGCTGCTAGCAGTGCCTAGATTGTGTTAGTACTGGAAATGGATTCCTTTGCCCACATTCCACCCTCCCAAGAGTCAAGGGGGCTGTGGCCCTGTAGCCATGGCTGATGTTGCAGCCATGGGGTGTGCCAGCTGTCCGTCTGGCTCTGACTGCTGGATGTTTTGTGTTTGCCGGGGTGGCAGTGTCTTGAGCCTAACAAAGTTTCTTTGCCCGCAGTGCACAGAGCCAGTGCCAAGGCCATGGTGTGCCCCAGTCGTGACCATGTACTTAGCACCAGGACTGTAGTTGGTGGGTGCTAACCTCCGCAGCTGGACCAGGCGTGTGGTCGCGCAAGTGGCTGGGAAATCCCAGCGGGGTTTGCCTGTGCTAGAGCACAGGGCTCTCCCTGAACCCAGTTTGTGCCTCCCGCCAGAGGCGCTGCTCGCCTGGAGCCAACTGCTCCCAATTTAGAACAACTTTTTCTTTTTTTATCTAATTGAGCGAAGCTAGAAGATTTAAACTGTCTGCTGTTCTTTTATTCCACCCTCCATGTCTGTTTGGCACTTGATTTTAAAACAGTGCTCCAAGCTAGGTCCTTCGTGGTGGGCTTAGGTAGTAACATAAATATAGGAACCAAGAAAACAACATTTTTCCATATGTCTAGATACATCTATAACCATCTGTGGTTTTTCATATATATTCTGAAGTCAGTAGACCTCCATGCCTCATGTTTTTCACCTGGTAATTGTCAGTGTAACATTCCGGTGCTACCTATTGACCCATCAATCCCTTCCCCCACCCTGTTGCTGGCAAAATTCTGGGGAACATCCTCCCACCTATCAATATCACCTTAACAGGAGTGCCTGGTGAGAGCGCCAAATGTAGGGGTTTGTTGGTGTCTCTGTGATCCCCGGAAGAAGACAGCAAGAGGATTTAGAAAATAAAGACCAGAGATAATAGATAATAGCTGAGGTCAGATAGTGGACCATGCCTGATTGGCAGAGGACCCCCACCCCTGCAGAAACAGTAGGAGTGATTATATGTCTGCAAAGCTGTAAAATACAAGGTTGTCTCATGCCTGATAGCCCACAGTGTGTGGGCAGGATGTTACTCTTCAAGACTGAGTTAGCTTGACTGCTTTAAGCAGTAGGGCCTTGTCCTGCTCTCCCACTGATTATCAGCTTCCAGCTTTAGAGGCTCCCAACAAGGCGGGGGGAGAATCAGTCTTCTACTAAAGTAATAGAGTAGTTTTTGTTTGTTTGTTTGTTTAGTTTTTAATTTTTTATTTTGTGGTGCTGGGGGCTGAACTTGGGTCTTGTACATGGTAGGCAAACACTGTACCGCTGAACTACCTCCTCAGCCCTGGTAATGCTCTTTTTAGACTGGCCACCCACATACATGTTTCTCACATTTCTCATTACAAGCAGGAATGAACACAGCTCAAATCCATGAGAAAAGAGGACCCCAGGATTAAGCTGGTGTTTGCTCAGGCAGTCAGTAAGTGAGGAGGGAAGGTGACCTGTGTGCTGTCTGTCTGGGGACTGTTTGCTGTAGGCAAGGGTAGCCGCATGTCTAGATCATGCCATGTCCAGTTCTGACCACTGGAGGGGGCGAAAGCTTGCTTTCTAGCATCGCCACAGACAGGATGGAAACAGATTGCTCAGTCCTCGGGGTCAGACTCAGACTGCCAGCCTCACACTGAAAAAGGTTTGTCTTACAAAGTTCCTGGCAGCTGGGGAAGAGAGGAGGCAGTAATGCCCCTGAGCCGCTCTATCATGGCAGGAGCTTTCACCTCCATAACCTTGATTAAACCTCTTCCCAGCAGCCCCAGGACGGGGTGATTTTCACTCCTCATTTTGTAGACCTCAGTCTTGGAGATCCAATTAATTTACACTGAGAAAGACTGACTCAAGTGGAATTTGAAGCAAGGTTATTAGCCCTCTGATCACTCCAACTTTCTTTCTTTTTTTTAACTTGAAACTGGTTTACTTGCCCTAGATTGACAAGTATTTTTGGAATTGGTTTGGTTTAGTGGAAATAGCCTGGGGCCAAGAATAAAACCAAGAGAAATGCATTTTGGTCAGCTTTGTTGGTAACTAGCTTCATAACAACAAGTTCATTACTTATTTTCTCTGTGTGTTGGTTTGTTCATCTATAACATGAAAAAGATGGCGGGTCTGCCTCAGGGCGACTAAGAGGGTAGACTGAGTAATCACTTTACAGCCCTTCACTGTGGGGAGGAACTGCTGAGGAGTACGTCTTCGTTTTGCGGTGGGCAGAGGTAATTCACACTTAGCCTTCCCGGTCTTCCCTGCTCATGGCTTCCTTCACCCAACGCAGGGCAGCTACAGCTGCTGACTTGTACTTTCCAGCCCTTCTAGCCCAGGACTTTGATCTGGGCACTTCTGGTGTGTACTCTGATCTTGTTCCCTCCCTAGCTCGAAGAGCAAGAGCAACACACTTGCATCCTGCCTTACTAAGTGTATAGAAATGTGCATCAGAATAATAAAACCATTTACTTCTGGGGAGGAGGAATGGAGGCGATAAGATAGCATAAATGATGCACAGGATGCTTTAGCTGTTATCTGTAAAGCTTTCTGTTTGCTTTTCTGAGATAAGGTCTCACAATGTAGTTCAGCTGGCCTTGAACTCATTATGTGACCCCTGCTGGCCTCAAACACATGACAGCACTGCTGCCTCAGTCTCCTCATAGGCATGTATGACCATGCCTGACAAACTGTTTCTTTGTAATATTTTACTTAAAGAAAACTGAACAAAAATATCCCAAGTGTTAAGATATTTTTTTTCATTGTAATGAGAAAAAAGGATAAAATAGCAGTGAAACACTTTCTGAACAGATTAGTAGGACAGTTACAATAATTAATACATTTCACGTTTTCTTGGTTTTAGTTAGTCAGAGGACAAGATGCAGACATCCAAGTGTTAAGATTTGATGGAGGTGGATACTGATTGCATTGGTGGTGTTGTAACATTGTATCATTTTTGTATGTTTGAAATTGTTCCTAAATTTTTAAAGAATTTCATAGTTTAGAAAAATGTTATCATAGGCAGAATGGTGGTGCAAACCTATAATCCCAGCATGCAGCAGGTTGAGGAAGGAGGATCTCTTAGTTTGCATGCAGCCTGGGTTATATAGTAAGACTTTTGACTCAAGAAAACCAAACAAGAAAGAAAGAGAGAGAAGAGGGGAAGGGAGGGGATGGAAGGGGAGAGGAGAGGAGAGCAGAGGAAAAGAAAGGAAAAGAAAGGTTATGAACAACCCAAGTGATAGCCAGTAACCTGGCTCCTTTCTACTTCATGGTCCGAGCTGGGGTACAAGTTTGAATCCCCTCCTCCAGGGGCATTGTCACCATGTCCGCCGTCTGACTGTTCTTCTAAGGCTAAGACACAGAATAACTCACCAGTGCTACCAGAGCATCTCAAAGTCCCAGCAGTGCTGTGTACCTCATTCCCCATTCAGGACATTGTTCTGTGGCTTCTGTCGTAGAAAACACTGGCTGGTGTGTAGGCAGACACCAGTTTGCACAAGTAGCCTATGTAAGAGTGACCACATAGGACTGCCACAGTCTGGACTCCACATGGCTCTAGTGGGCGTCCCCGCCCTGCTAAGCCTCAGAGCCCACTCTGGGTATCTGGACCATTGTCTCAGATCAGCCTCAGAAACCTTTAATTTTGCCCTAGGTGATAGCATGATGTCATCAAATAGCCAGGTGCCTTCCTGAAGGAAGGTGGAGCCACAGTCACCCCTCCAGTGCATTGAACCTGACTCTGCCTGACTGTGCTGAGCGAGCAGTAACTCTGTTCCCATCTCTGCTGCCCACTTAGGCTCTACCACATCACGCTCTGGACCTTCTTCCTCGCCCTGGGCCACTTCCTCTCTGAGTTGCTCGTGTTCGGAACTGCAGCTCCCACCATTGGTGTTCTGGCACCCCTGATGGTGGCAAGTAAGCACCCCACTGCCCCCGATGTGCAGCAGCCAGCCCAGCACTGGGGCTGTGCAGGAATTCTAAGCAGGAGGCTGAGTTTGTGTCCACCACTCCTCTTTTCTGTGTGTTTAAGGTTTCTCAATCCTGGGCATGCTGGTTGGGCTCCGGTACCTGGAAGCAGAGCCTGTGTCCAGGCAGAAGAAGAGGAACTGAGGCCAGCTTCACTGCCTCCAGGATGCCATCGTCTTCCACTGCAGCTGTCTCCTGCCTTCCTCCTCTTCTCTTTAATTTCTTTTTTGGCTCCATCCTCAGCCCCTTTACCACTTTTAGCCTCTGCAAATTTTTCTGGCTTTTGTTTTCCATTTAAAAATTTTTAAGATGTGTCATGCACATCTTACAGAAAGCACATCACACATCTGTATAATTTGAAGATAATTTTAAAATTGATACTCTCCCTAACAGCGTCCAAGTCCAGAAATTCCACACTTCAGAAGCCCACTGGGTCTTTCCCCGCCTGCAACCACTGTACACCCCAGGCTCCCATTTCTGAAAGCCTTCCACTTGTTTTCCTTTTATTTCCATTCCTTGTTTGATTTGTGGGCTGAGAACATGGAACTGTGACACTCACAGCTGCTGCCTGCCCCAGCAGCTGTGACCAAGGGCTGCTCCCTGGTGGTGTCCACGTGCGTCAACTCCTTTCTGCAGCTGGACCTGAGACTCAGCTGTGCTGGGGACAGGCAGCGCTTCCTAGGAGGGCTCCTCTCACCCACAGGCAGAGGAGGGTTGGAGGAGTCTGGGCTATTTTTAGACCTTCAGGTCAGCTCTATTTGTGTAACAAATTTTGTAATTAAAAAACAAAACAAAAACCTCTGCTGTCCTCATACTTTAATCTCCTCTAAGGCCAGAACAGCCCAGCCCTGCTGGAACCTGTGCTAAGAGGGTCACAGCTTTGTGTCTGATCAGATCCACCACTTGAGGACAGCTCAAGAGTCAGGTAAGTGCAGCTGGCTCCACACCACCTGTTCCTCACTGTCACTTGTGCACTTTCTCTCTTCCTTTTTCCCTTCTTCTCCATACTGGGGATGAAGTCAGGATTTTTGTACTGAGCCACATCCCTGGTTGCGCTCTCTCTATATCTATATCTAGGAACAAGGTCAAAGTTGCTAAGTTGCCCAGGCTGGGCTCACACCGGCAATCCTGCACAGCTGCCCAGGGTGTTAGAATTAGCAAGCATATGCCACCATGCTGAATTTCTTGCATAGTTAAAATCAAATCTTCCTCTACTTGTCCATCTCATCAACGTTCTAAGTTCACAGCTCAATGTCAGGACCTTTTCTTACTTTCTACCTAAAGAAATGGGTTCCTGAGGATGCAGAGATGGAGCAAAGAATTAGCGTGAACAACTAGCATAGTTGTGTGACTATGGATGCCCAGCAGCACGCAGCTTCCCTCCACTCCCGGATGCACTTCCTGGCCACGGTCCACACTGGGTGTACTGGAAGGGCCACTTGTTATTTCAGCAAGTGTTTACTGAGTATTTCTCGTGCTGGACACTTGGGAAAGAAATTGACAAATGGGCAAACCCAGCTTCTGCACGGGCTATGCTGTAATCATGGCAGCAGAGTCCATAAGTGAGCCACAGAAGAACTTCCAACAGTGAGAAAAATCCTGCAGAGAACAAGGTATTGCAAAAAATCCAAAACAACAAGGTGTTTGAACAAGAGGAAGGAGGTGAGGGATATGGAGGAATAGGAAACCTTTCCCTGAGGTGGTGGGATTTTAGGAGACTCAAAAGCTCTGGGGTTGATGTCTTGAGCTGTAAAGTGAGCCCTGAGGGCCAAGGGAGCCCCTGCTGGAAGGCAGTCTGTTCAAAGAGTGAGCTCTGTGCGGTAGAGTGTGAGGAAGTGGAAGTGAAGGAGGCAGAGGTGGGCAAAGGTATGAAGGGCAAGCAGCCTTTACACTTAAACACATTGGGAATTCGTCAGCCCCCCAGCCCAGCAGCACTGCACATTGAACCCAGAGCCTTATACAGTTTAGACAAGCGTTCTATCACCGAGCTACATCCCCAGGCCTTACAGCAGCTGTTCAGGTGAAAGGAAAGCTCTTCAGGTTTTCTTTACCCAGGAAAGAAAACAGGGCTGACATAAGGAAGAAGTTATGAGGATCACAGTCTTCACGAATGGTTTGATTTGGACTTCAGCTCCGGTTCTCTGTGAGTCGGCTTTGCCTGACTGGGTTGGCCTCCCCCTCAGGCTAATACTATGGCGCCAAAAGTGGATGCAAGATTCTAGGCTGCAAAGCAGCTTCATGGTAGGAACTATCTATCACTATTAAAAGAAGGCAGCAAGGAAAGCAGTGACCTTATAGAGTTTCTATTTGAGTGCAGATCTACCTGGAAGCCACCAGAAAGAGCCAAAGTCTAAAATGTAGCACCTCTATGCATAGCTCTAAAGAGATGATGTAGGTAGGGAGTTCAGCTGTAACAGCCCCGGCTGGAGTTTGTGCCCCCACCTCACCCCACCTCACCGGTGATTTAAAGTAGAATAGGGATGGGGTAAAAAGAATCAAAATGTGTGTTATTAGCTAAGTGTGGTGCTGCACACCTGTCACCCCAACACTCAAGAGGCTGAAGCAAGAGGATCACCTTGGGTTCAGGGCCACTGTAGGCTAAACAGTGAGTGCGAGTCTAGCTTCAACTGCATAGTGACATGCTGTCTCAAAAAAACCAAAAAAGACATACACATAGCAATTCCCCATAGTGAATGTGATGGTTATGTATTGCAAGCATGTACTAATAACCGTTTTAAATACCTGAAGTAGGATCATACTGTCTAGCTACTCCTGGTTATTGCAACTAAGAATTACTAGCAAATATGGTACTAGAAGGCCACAGGCATAGTGCAACTCTAGGGAAAAAACATACAGGAAACAGATCTAAGCAGCCTCTCCAAGTCCCAGGGGTCAGCGGAGCACCATGGGGTGGGAGGAGTGACAGTAAGGAGGACAGTTCAGAAGGAAATCCGGTGACGTAGAACTGCGGATGCTGGGGCCAAGCTGTGGATTCTGGCCAGAGCAAGCTGGTGCACAGCCGGCATGATCACAGAACAAACATTTCAGCCACCTTTGAGGCAGAGCCAGAAGCAACAAGGGGCTGTCTCGTCAGCAGTCGCATTCCCCTCTGTACACACTGGGGGAGGAGGCCAGGGTCACTTGTTGGCCACTGAACTGCAGTATCCCACGTAAGCAGACAGAAACTTTTACATCTTTATTTTTTATTTATATTTTGGGACAAGGACTCTGTGCTGCTCAGATTGGCCTCAAACTAAACACTCCTCTAGTCTTAGCCTCCTCAGTAGCTATGGGTATGTACCACTACACTCAGCCTCGGTCTAAAAAAACCCACTCATGTCTGCAGAAGACACAGATCCTTCTGTGCAAGGCTGCAGTTGCTGTTTTCCTGGCCTTGACCATCCCTGTCCCCTGCTGACCCCTCACCTCAGATACAGCCCTCAGAAATACATGGGAAAGTGACGCGGGAGATAGCCTAGAATAAGCACTTGCCTGGCAAGCATGAGGGCCTAAGTTTAATCCCTGGTTCCTACAAAAAAGAAAAAAAAAGAAATAACATGGGAGGGATAGCCAGATAGCTCAGCTGACAAGAGTTCAGTCACCCGGTGTGCCATGCCAGCCCCACCTCCAGGGTGCACTGAGATGAGACAGACTGGGTGTGATGGGGTGCACCTGTAATCCCAGCATGTGAGAGGCTGAAAACAGGATCACTACAAGTCTGTTTTGTGTAGTAAGACCCTGCACTAAACACATAAAAAAGAGGAGAACCTCATGGGACTGCCAACAACCACTGCTGCCCCACCAAATGACCATGCAGACCACTTTGACAACACTTTATTGCCTCAAAAAATGGTATCACAAACAGGAAATAGAACTTGTGGTTTGAAAATAAAGCCATGGAGCTCCAGTGGCACAGTCGATTAGCACGCAGTAATTATACTGAAAATAAAGCCATGGATTCTGTAAGTATGCTGTTAATACCTTCTGAGGGGCTAAAGAATAAACATCTGTCTCCTGTCAAAAAGTAAGGCACGTCTCCCTTCTCCCCCAGCACTCCTGTCACTTGAAGACTAGAGCTTTTATCACGCACACAGCATTCCATCCTTTGCTTGGCTCTACGCAAACACACACACCTCCTCCCACCCACCAGGGCCAACAGCAGCACCCAGCCAGCCCAGCTGCTTCAATGTGCTGAGGCAAGGACTGTGGCCAAAGCCAGCCAGCACGGTGGTTCCTGCCACAGCTACTCAACACTGGAGAAATTACTAAATTCTTGTTTCAGGAGACATTACTGAAGCCTATGCAGAGAGCCAGGCAGCAGGTTAGACAGACAAGGTCAGCTTGACTTAGTTAAAGGGGATCCCTTTAAATGTACAGTATCTTGTAGGGAGCCGCTGAAGCTGGAAATTGCTCATACGTGGGAGGGCAGGACAAGGCCACAGTGCCTAAAGCAATCAAGCTGCCTCCGTCTTGAAAAAAGCAGCCTGCCTGCTTTTAGGCAATGTCAGCTATTAGTCACTAGGCAACCTGTATCACGTGACACTAACTTTGCAAAGGTATAAATAAATGTCCCTACTGTTGTTCTGGAGGTTACTTGCCATCTAGGCAACCAGCCACTGGGGACCACCAAGAGACCAGCAAATCCTACAATATCTGATGGGAGTCTGCTAGCAGAAGATGGGGAGGGGGGTATACAAATGCCATCTCTCCCCCCCGCCGCTCCTCCCCCCAGAGGCAGAACGTGGTTCACCAACCAGAGGCAATGCCCATTTCAAGAAGCACCTTTCAGGCTACATCCGTCCTCTTAACTCTCAGAAGCAGCCTTGGACTTAGTCCTTTAGTGTAGATCTCATTTTCAGTGAACTTCACAGTGAGGTTGGCTATGATTGTTCCCTTGGGATAAAACACACACTTAGGTGATGGCAGTGTCTCAGTGCAGTGTCCAGATAAGGGCATATGGAGTGCCCAGGACACACAGAAGTACCTGGATAGGAACTTCTCTTGTAGGAAAAGTACCTTTCCATGCCAGGAAGGTAGTTAACCTTCCTAAGTCAGTTTCTTTGTTATGGCCACAACAAAATACTGGTGAGGTTTATTGATATTTGGTTTGATCAGCTTATAGGAGAATTTGGAGATAGATCCCAACATTAGACAGATCCCAACTGGGGCCGAGGGTCCTAACGGAGTCGCCCTGTGAGGCTGTTCCCTGTGAACAGTCCCTCTGATCACTCAGGAATGACCCTCCTCAGAGCTGGGCTTCTGGTAAGGCTCTTAAGACACAAGAAAAAGTTCATGACCTGAATGAGCTTTCTTCCTGTGATAATTTTGTAAGCATTCTCCCTGAGGGTGAAGGTGATGATGGAAGGCAAGGGGCCAAGACCGGCTGACTCTAGGACTGTCGCCCTCCCAACACTGCCACCCATCAGCTCCTCAAAGGTTGGTAATGCAGCCTGTTTGATGAAAGGTGCCAACCAAGCTCTCAAGAGGTTCCCAGAGGTGTAGGCACCACACAAGCCGCAAATATTTCCGCTGGTACCCTCCTAAAGCTCCAGCGAAGGCCTGCGTGCTGGCCGCGAAAGCTGAGCTGAGTAAGAGGTGGGGTGTTTGTGTTCCTGAGCCACCACCGCCTCTCTTGCTCAGAGATGAACTTCTGATATCACGGTTGGCGCCTTGCTGGTGTTGCTGTCCTCCTGTTGGGCTTTCTGGAAGGCAAAGCAGGTAGATAAAAGGCACAGGATGTTAGGCCAGGCAGAGCAACTGCCTGGCCCTGACTCCAATCAGTAGGGCAGAGCCAGGGGCCATTCTGTATCCACATCTGCACGAGCAAACAGCCAACGAAGCAGCAGCCCCCAGCCCCTGCCTACGTGTACTCCGCAAGCACTGCTCCCCGCCAGCACCACTCCAAGGAATAAAAAGCAGGTTTCCCATTGAAGCACGACAAGCACAGAGCATCCCATTCAGATGTCATCCCAAACTAAACTGGATGGAAACAGAAGAAAAGCCCAACTTTCCCTTCCCATTTTGAGGGACAAGAAGTCACCTTCATGCACCACCAACCAACAGTAAAAGAAGGTTTTTTTCATTTTGTTTTTGAGACAGAGTCTTACTATGCAGACTTGAACACATTATGTAGCCCAGGCTGGTCTCAAACTTGCAGCAATCTTCCTGCCTCAGCCTCCTGAGTGCTGGGATTAGGGGCATGTGCCACCACGTCTGGCTATGCTACCTTGCCTGGCTACAAAGGGATTTTTTTTTTTTTTTTTTTTTTGGCAGAATCAGGGATTGAACTCAGGCCCTTGCGCTTGCCAAAGAAGTGCTTATTCCACTGAGCCATCTTCCTGGCCCCACAAAGGGAAATTTTTAAAGGCAGTCTGCATAACTGCCACCTTAACACAGCATATTCATACTTTATGGAGAGGAAAAAGACTTCACGTTAGTTTGACCTTGGTTTTCTCAAGGAGGAATGGCATAGACTTCAGGGAAGAGACCTCCAGGCCACACTCATCTGGTGGGTTTGGAAGCAGATATCGCCTAGAAATTAGCCTGCGGGGTCCTTGGCACATACCACAAACTTGGGTGTTTATCCTTCGCCTCTTCCAACAGGGGTCTTCTAATTAGCAGGAAGGCTGTGAGCAGAGCCCCAGCCTGCACAGCCAGCACCACATCTGGCCAGAGGAGCATGTGCAAGGCCAGCCAACAGTGGCTGCCTTCTTCCTCAGGGCACCTCATGGCCAGGCAACAGCTGTGGAATCTAACCTTCCCTCGTCAGACCTGCTAACCTTTGCACTATAGTCAGTCTCAACCAGGAGGAACCTTCATTGAGGCAACTGACAATAAGGAACGCAGCCTCTCCCTGAGCACACACACTCTTGTGTGTATGCTGGCCCGCCCCCGCCCCTGCTAAGCCATTGTGTGAGTTAGGTGGGTATAGGTGAAAATGCAGCCAGTGTCTATGTGCTGGAAGAAAAATGGAAAACCAAACTATGATTTTCATAGTCAAATTCAGTCATGACTCCTGCCCTGGTTCAGTCTCTTCTCAGCCAAGCTGTCTTTCTCCCGGATGTACAAGAAGACAGATCTGGCTAGATCTGCTGCATGCTCTGTCTTGTCTGGCTCTGACAGTGTATTTGTTTATGAGTTACACTGACCACAATGGGCATAGAATGCCAGGGCTCTAGCGGAGGGATGCTCTGTGACAGCCACAGCTTCCCTGGTGGCAGTCCCAACACAACTCTGGCTTTCTCTTAATACTAAGTAGCTTCAGATGCAGTGATGTCCAGGCATGCATGATGGATTAGCTGGGGACACAAGACAGTCAAGCTCCACTACTGCAACTTTAGGCTTCTATTTCCATCCAGGGTTACTTCTAATAACCCCTAGTCAAGGAGACAGCTAGTCACTGCAACCAACTTTGATTAACAAACCTGGACCATGTGCGCAAGGATCTGGCTGCAAGAATAATGGAATATTCAAACTGCAGCGCTATACAAATGAAGAGAAATATACATATAGCTATCTGTGGAAGAAGAGAGGGAAAGGAAAAGAGATATGAGGTTGAGTGTGTAATCGTGTAGCAAGTTCATCGGGTTCATTAAGCAAATGTACAGAGTAGAAAACAAAGCATACACAACATGCCCACAGATTATAACATTGGCAAGTGGACTAAGATGCCCCTAGGGTGCCTCTGGGAGGTAGAATTATGGGTAGCTTCTATTTTTTTCTTGTTTGCTTAAACATCTACCAGTATAAACACAGATTATATAAAACAACTAGCAAAATCTCATATCACCTGATGTGCTATATCCCAAGCTAAATTGGAAACTGCTCACCTCCAATGTGTCAGGAACAATTAGAAAAAACCTTTAATGCTCAGATAAGAAAACTGTTAAACCAAGGCTTATTCATATAATGGAACACTATGCAATCATTAAAAATACATTGCAGAAGTCTAATGATAGCCTGATAATGCTTGTAGTAAAAAAAAGATCGATTATATTTTTGCTTTAAAATATATGTGATTAAATATGTGGGCATAGATATGCATAAATTAATATAAAAATAATAATGTTTCTAAATGATGGAAATTGTGAGGTGATTTTTTTTTCTATATTTAGGACAGAGCCTACAGGGTCTACAGGGACTTACTACGTAGATCGGACTTCTAGTGATTCTCCTGTTTTCAGCCTCCCAAGGGCTGGAATTACAGGTGTGTGCTGCCACATCCAGTCTCCATCGCCCTCTCAGCACACCCTGTAGGTGGGGCCAGCACGGGAGGCCCAGGATCAAACCCTGGCCACTGCACACTGCCTAAGCAGACGCTTTGGTCTGCTGAGCCTATCAGGTCAGCCCTTGTAAGGTATTTTTAAGGTTTTGCATTTATTGTGGTTTCAGTTTTCATACAAAGACTATATACTGTTTTAGAATGAGTTGGCTTAATTTTATGTTTTAGTAAGAAATATCCTACTTTTACTCCTCAAAGTTGCAATTCTTTTTTCTTTGCCCAGCTGATTCCCCTCTCCCTCCTCCTTTCCCCTCTCCCTCTTCCTGTGCCCTCCCCCACTCTTAAGCTGGGGAATCAAACCCAGGGCCTCACAACTAGGCAAGGGCTCTATACAGAACTACCCTCCAGCCCTTGCTCAGAACTGAGGCTTAACATTTTAGTTTAAGTGGATCCCAGCTGATTAGAGTAGATGGGAAGCATTATTTAGCTTGAGATCATTTTCCTGGTACAATCCTCTCCACATTGCCATCACTGTCTACTTCATGACTTGTCCTTTCAGAGCCCTATTGGCAGCATGTTGGCTCCATCCCATGGCTCTATGTATGGGCTGCCACTTGCCAAGAGAGCCACTGCCTCAGTTCCACCATCGTGTGGCAGAGTGGTCCAGCCAGACTCCCACCTCTTCTCTCTGGCCACTAACCACAAGTGGACAACAATGCAGCCAGGCACTCAGGACTTGGCTCAGCATCCAGGGCTGCCACTGAGCACTTGAACAACAGTGATGTGCTCTAGAGACCTTGGCAGGGAAGCCAGGAGGTAGGAAGGAAGTAGCGAAAAGCCCAGAAAAGAGTGACAGAGAGTCAGTCCTGAACATCTATAGAGGGAATCCTGAGGCTGCCATGATTATGAGAGGAGAGCTGGTCTTACAGCCACCACAAAACTAGTCCCTGCAGGGCCGCCTCTCGACCCTACCTGCATTGCAACATCCTCATTACAAGCCCAGGGCCTAGATCCCTTGGCCACTAAGCTTGGCATACTCACAATCTCGGGAATTTCTTTGTTTGCCTTTTGCCTCCGGAGATCTGCCTTAATGAAAGCTGAAATTGAAAAAGAAGAGTGACAAAGAATCATCAAGCAGAGCCGATGGTCAGGCTCACTCCATAGAGGAAACCCTTGTTTTCTTAAAGGTCACGATCCCAAACCTACACACATATTCTAAAATGGATTAGACTCTCCAGGCAGAGTCCAATAAAGACGCTCTGAGGCCACTTACATTCGCTCTACACATACCATATTGCTCTAATCATCACGAGAAATCCTTGTTTTTTGGAGGTAGGAAACTAAGGAACCCACAGGGTTCCTTAGAGAACCCACCTTCTCACATATCAGGACTAGAAAATTCCAGTCTTGATTCCTTCCATCTGCTCCACACTTCTTACTGTTTTTGTGTCTATCATCTTACTCAGTCCTTCGAGGTTACTCATCTTTGTTTATAGGTGAAGAAACAGAAGGTTGGGACAGTCAAGTGACATGCTTGTGGTCAAGCTGAGTCCTGGACAATTTTTATTCCAAGAGCTGTGTGTGTACTTTCTATAGTTCTGTTTTGTTCCAAACAAAGCTAAAAGGGACCCCAAGCATTTCCAAGCATCCCAGAGATCCTGAACCCACAGGTTGTTCCACCTGCCCAAAGTCAATAGCCAGGGAAGTCAGTGTCAGAATGGATTCGAATGTGCGTCTTCTGACTCCAAAGCCCACCTTCATTCAACTAAAGCATGTCACTGCACCCAACAGATTTCCTAACAAGTCCTCTTGCATGTGTGCTCCCTGTTTGCATGATCAAGACACTGGGCCCTGTCTTGCCCACCCATCTGGAGCAGCCTGAGCCTCATCAGACCCTTAGGCCCCAACTCACCAGTAAGGGCCGACCCAAGGGCGAGGAACACACACAGGAAGATGTTCCCAGGCAAGGTTCCATACTTGTCAATAATCTGACCCTGGGAGATAGTGAAGATGATTCCAAACACCTGGAAAAACATAGGAAGATTGGAAAGAAGGGCCCAGCCAGCTGGGTCCCCGGCAGAACAGATTGGCCACAGTGCAATGCCAGCCCAGCGAGGAAGGAAACAGAGAAAACAAGCTCTACCTGCGCAGACACGTTGAGGAGGCCGGACGACATGCCCTCTGATTCTGGGTATGTGAGCTCCACGGCAAACTCGAACCCCAATGGGAGGTAGCCAGTCATGAAAAAGCTGAAGTCCACATCAGAGAAACAAAAGGATGGAGAGCTTCCAGGGCAAGGATGAGGGCCCACCTCCCTTAGCACTCCCTCTTCTATTCCTGTGAGGCAAGGAAGCCTGGTGCATTCCACATTCAGCTGAGAGACCATGGCCTGGGAGCATGGCCCTGAGTTGGGAGAAGTCCCCAGAGCTGGGGCAGCATCTCCAGGGCTCTCTGGGACCTGAAAGGAGGAACTTGGGGCCCTCCTTATTTTCCTATAGAGAGCAGGCTGCTGAGGATGAGCACCAGAGGTGTCACTCCCTTGCCCTCTCACACTGAGATATGCACACAGATACACTCACACAAAAGGAAAAAAGCTGGGAAGAGAGGAGCAAAGGCCTTGATTTTACTCAAGCTATTTCCTATACCTTCTCACATATCAGGACTAGAAAATTCCAGTCTTGATTCCTTCCATCTGCTCCACACTTATTATTGTTTTTGTGTCTATTATCTTACCCAATCCTTCAAGGGTGGAGGTTACTCATCTTTGTTTACAGGTGAAGAAACAGAAGGTTGGGACAGTCAAGTGACATGCTTGTGGTCAAGCTGAGTCCTGGACAATTTTTATTCCAAGAGCTGTGTGTGTGTACTTTCTATAGTTCTGTTTTGTTCCAGACAAAGCTAAAAGGGACCCCAAGCATTTCCTAGCATCCCAGAGATCCTGAAGGGCAATTCATGCTTCCCTCCATCTCAACGGGACACATCAGGCTGCTGAAGTGCCACAAGTGTTACCAAGGTCCCTACAGACCCTTCCCACATTTCCTGAGGTCAGCAAGAAGGCAGAAAAGGAGGGGGCGATGTATCCTGTGATGCTGGCGGTTCCTGAAGATGTGGACAGAGCTTTCCAATTTAATAGGTTGGAGGTGGCACTCACCCCAATGTGCCAGCGGTGACGAACACCACCCACAGGTGCCCCAGCTTCAGGGTCAACGTGTAGATCACCATGCCCACCAGAGTCATGACGTACACCACCAGGGTTGTCTGCCTGGAAGCAGAGGCACAGACACTGAGTTAGATCCTTCAGACTTTAACGAGACCAATTATTTATTCACAAGTATCTGGTGAGCAGCTGCTGGCTATGAAGCTCCCTGCAATGAGCCAGGACATTGCTTTCACAGAGTTGTCCTTCTGTAGGTGTGCTGAACGCTGAACCAATGACCACCCAAATGGTTACCTCCTTTTTAGCCTGTGTAGACAAGCGCTCTTCCTCCAGAACCCTCTCCATACACTGCCCCTTAGCTTGGCACATCCTATTGATAGGCACCATGCACACAACCCTTTTCTTCCCCTATCTTCCACCAAGAAAAAATAAGCAAGACAAATAGCAGCCATAGTGAGACGACAGTAACGTTCAGGACTACCCCTGTGCCACTGATTGCTGCCTGTTTTCTTGGCCCTGTGCCCTCATGCTGGGTGAGTGATCCGACTACCAGATGCTCTCTGTCACCAGCAGTTCCTCCAGTTGCACTTGGCAACCCAGCATGGCTTTTCCCGCTGAGTTGGAACTACTGTGCTGCAGACACGAGAACTAAGAGAAGACATGCCCTAGCCTTAGCCCGGAAGCACCAGACTCCAAAGCCAAAGTGAGTCGCCTCTGCCCACACCCTGTTACCTTCTGCTTTTTTACTTCCCCCAGAAGCAGAGTTAGCAAGTCCTGAGTTCTGTCAGGCTCAGCTCTGCCGCACCCCTCCACACTCTTCTCTCCCCACAGAGCCCATCAAGGACACTGTGATAGCCCTGTCCCAAGAAACCAGACCTACACTCTCCCCTCTGTATCCTACTGTCCCCTGCCTTGAACATAAGGAATCAGACAGGAAAGCTCAACACCTGCGCACATCTCCCCTGAGGCCAGAAAGGTAGGGGACCATGGAACACACCACATTTTGTGTCAAGCTGATGTCTACACTTACGGAGTATCAGATTGTTAGGCACTTTGTAAGCATTTCCTTCTTTCTTTTTCTTCTATATTTAGTACAAGGTCTACAGGGTCTCACTACACAGATCTGACTCGTAGTGATCCTTCTGTTTTTAGCCTCCCAAGTGCTGGGATTACAGGCATGTGCCACCACGCCCAGCCTCAGGTGCTGTCTTAGTGTACCCTGCAGACTGGGCCGGCACAGCTCGCTGGGGATCAAACCCTGGCTGGTGTGCTTTGCCTAAGCAGGTGCTTTAGTCCACTGAGTTATCAGTCCAGCCCTAGCATGTCTGATTTCAACTCAACCCTACCAAAAATCCTGCAAGAAATATGGGACCATTTGTAAGTTTCCCAATGAGAAAAGCTAGGCCAATTAAATTACTTGTCCAAAGTCACTAGCTTAATAAATGTGCAGGTGGGATTTGAACCCAGATCTGGCCTTGAAACTTCAGTGCTCTCTACTGCTACATGTGGAAATATGTGGCTACATCTCTGGAAAAGATCAAGGTCCAGGTATCCAGAGGACACCCCTTTCCACTGGTGCTTCAGAGCAGCTGCTGAAGGTACAGGAGTCTTCGCCTTCTCACTCCAGTCCTTTGCTCTATTCCCACATACTCTGAAGGAAGGAATTTCAAGGACAGCAGCTTTCTTCAGTGATTCCACAAGCTCACCAGCTACTCACATGTTTTTCACATGTTTGTTAAATCACAGATTCACTTTGGGAGGTGTGGGTTGAAGATAGGGTCTTGCTGTAGAGTTCAGGCTGGCCTTGAACTCACAATGCAGCCCAGGCTGGCCTTGAACTCATGGGGATCCCACTGTCTCAGCTCCTGCGTACTGGGATTACATGTGTGCCCCCACATCTAGCTCAGAGGGACTATTTCTAATCCTAACCTAAGGTAAGTGGACCTCAGCACCCAATTTTCAGCCTTCACAGCAAGATGAATCTGGGAGTCCTCAGGAGAAGAGACCCATGGCGATAGATGACAAGATCACAGAGCTGGCACAGCCCACTGAGAACTGTCTTCTGCCTGGGTAGTTAGCAAGGGAAGGTCTCATGAGGCGACTGGGTTTAAACCGCAAATGACCATAGGACCCGGTATTGCCAGAAAGGCTGAGGAAGTGTCCTTCTCAGTCCTTTCACTGTATTTCCTAATCTGTGTGATTCATCTGGCTGCCCACACCCCAGCCCAGTGACATTCCAACCCCTCCCTTCTGCTTCAAGCCAGCCCTGGAAGAAGAACACTGCTGTTCTCTGTTATGGGGGTGGCCAAAGCAAGCAACTAATACTTGGCAGAGATGTGACTGTGTCAAAGTTCCACCAGTCATGACTAGGAGCCCATAGTAAGCCAGGCACCACATCTTCTAGGGGTGGCCTCAATTGGCCTTTGGGTAGGGCAGTCAGAAGCGGGTCTGTCACAGAAAACAGGTCTACCACTGTCTGTCGCCTCCAGACACTGGGAATGTTGGACGCCTTCAGGCAGCAGGGAACAAGGCCCTAGCCCACAGCTCCACCAGCCAGCATTAACTGAGCGTCTAATGCATAGGGCACGTGGGAAAGTCACAGCAAGAAGGACAGAAAGGGCTGGGGGTGAGCTCAGGGGTAGACTGTTTGCTCTGCATGTGTGAGGCCCTGGATTCAACCCCAGCACCACAAAAGGTCAAAAACAAGAAAAGGGGCTGGGGAGATAGCTCAGTATAATAAGAGCTTGCCTGGCAAGTGCAGGGTCCTGAGTTCAATCCCTGGT
>NW_004524583.1:11242467-11243708 GCF_000260255.1 Octodon degus
CAGGCTGGCCTTGAACTATGTAGCCCAGGCTGGCTTCAAATTCACAACAATCCTCCTGACTCAGCCTCCTGAGTGTTGGAATTACAGGTGTGTGCCATCATACCCAGCTCAAAGTTTTTGGTCTCGGTCAGTCTCTCTCTCTCTCTCTCTCTCTCTCTCTCTCTCTCTCTCTCTCTCCCTCCCTCCCTCCCTTTTTTCTTTCACAATCTCCATTTTTTTCTTCACCCACCCTATCCACAAAGCTACTCAGTGGAAAGAGATGGAGAAAGGCACTGCACTGGCTTTTGTTGCTCCTATTGCTATTCTTCCTAAGATGCCCACAGGCATGGTACAGTGTTCCTCACTTTGTACCTGAGGAAACTGAGGCTTGGAGAAGATAAGTTGAACTACCCATTTGGCTCCTCAGACCCCTCACTGTCACGCCCACGCTGAACTGCATTGCTATCAAATGCATTGTACCAAAAGTTGGGTCTCCAGTTCTGTCAGAGAGGTATGATGACTTACTTGTAGGTTTTGGACTTATCCAGCCAAATGCCTGAGATCACAGCCCCAAACATTCCTGCAATGACGATGGTCAGGCCTATTCGTCCAGCGTTCACTTCTTCCCCCTGGGGAAATCCCAAGATGACCATGTGTTAGGACAAGGCAGGGGACAATGTCAAGTAGCCATGGGATGAAAGGGCACAGAGGAGTAGCTCAGAGCCCAGGAGAGCTGAGGACAGCTGCTCTTCCCGAAGCATAACCCTGGTGTGTGTGTGTGTGTGTGTGTGTGTGTGTGTGCACGCCCGTGCATGTGTGTATGTGTGTGCATTTGTGCGTGACACTTGCTGATGAGTGACATAATAAACCAAGTCCTGTTCTTAGAACTAATTTTAAGGTCTGGCCAAATAGCTCAGTGGATTAAAGTGCCTGCAAGCAGGCTCAGGGCCTGGGGGTTTGGTCCCAGTGCCTGCAAGCAGGCTCAGGTTCTGGGGGTTTGGTCTCAGGGCTGGCCTGGCCCCCAGGGCGCGCTGAGACAGCAATTGAGACTGAGCATGAAATCCAAAAAAAAAAAAAGCGCAAATTAAAAAATAATTGAGGTGGCTGGTGAGATGGCTCAGTGGTCTAAAGCACCCACTTAGAACAAGCTAAGCTTAAGCAAAACACAGGGACCACGGTTCAATCCCCCAGCACCACATGCCAGCCAGCCCCGCCCCCTCAATTAAAAAATAATTGAGGTGGCTGGTGAGATGGCTCAGTGG
>NW_004524583.1:11244563-11267221 GCF_000260255.1 Octodon degus
CAGGCCAACTCCAAAGCTAGAGCCTCAGCCACAGTGGCCTCCTGCTCTGAGAGTATGATTCCAGCTCTTTCAAAATAAGACTCCAGACATCCCTTTCCCAATTTCAGCCGTCACTGGTCTGCAAACATTTTACAAATGTGTTCAGGTGAGCTGGGCATGGTGATACATGCCTGCAATCCCAGCGCTAGGGGGCTGAGGCTGGAGGAGAGGGTCCGCCTGGACTGCATAGTGAAAGCCTGTCTCTAAAAACAAACCAAAAATATTACTTTCAGTTGAGTAACTAAGAGTTTAAAATTAGACCTTGTTCACATTTTACAAATAAAATGTTGTCTGTATGTACCATGTATAATACTTGACATATCATATATAATAGATATGATTATAAATATGTATGCATATCCAAAAATGATATTTCTTTTCTAACCTTAAGAGTATAAGCTCAGCATGCCAACCAGCCTGTCACCCAGTCATATGCCACTGTCCACCAGAGGCAGGGTGAGAACCAGAGCTTCTCCCTGCCAGCCCTGTAAGCATGCCAAGCACAGGGGAGCTGGGTGCATCCCGGCTGAGCCCTGGCAGAGACAGACTTGGACACCCTGTTTCCAGGCGCAGCCTGCTCAGGGGACGCCCTTACCGGGTAATGATAGATCACCATGCGATTCAGCAGAGTGGACAGGGCATAAAAAGCGCCTGTATTCAGACCTGAATGAGAAAGGGAGAAACACTGCATTAGAGTCAGCCTCTCCTGTGGTGGGCACCATGGCCCCTCCAGCTGTTCGGGAGGTAAGAAACCCCTGCCTCTTCCCCCGCAAGCAGTGTCCTCAGAAAAAGAGCTCAGAGAGCTGTGAGGTCATGTTGCAGTTCTCAAACATTTTCTACACAACCCAAAGTGGCCTCAGAACCTGTTCTGAGCTCCACTGCCTTCCAATCTCTTCAGCTTGCTCTGGAAACTCAGGCTCCATGCAGCACCCACCACTCTCTACTTGGGGTCGCCCATATTCCTTTTTTTTTTTTGATATTATTATTATTGTTGTTGTTATTTTGGTACCAGAATCAAACTTTCCAGGCAAGCACTTGTGCCACCAAGCTATAGCCCCAGCCCCTCCTTTCTTAAACCTGGATCGGATCTGTGGGGTCAGCTGACCGGGGACACCTCCCACCTCCTCCCGATGACCCTGTCCCCTCTCTACACCATTCCACACCCAAAACACCAATGCCACTGCTTTCGCAAGTCATTTTTTGCTTCTTCTGCACTCCTCCAATTGCTTCTCAGAAGCAAAATCTACGTCTCCCAATCCCAGATTTTCCAAGAACTACTATGTGAAACTATAAGACACCTTAAAGAGCATTTAATTGGTGTCTTTCCTCATCAACTCATTCAACAAGCAACTGGAGCAGTAAGATCTGCATCTCCTTGGAGAACAAGGTCATCTGTAGAAACCACACAGCAACTGCAGCGACAGTGAGACGAGAACTAGCCCAAAGGAGGAAGAGTCAGCTGCCTTCTTATAATGGTGATAATGACAAAACGCTGACAGTTTTGATGGGAGCAGCACATACTTTGGTCTTTTGTACTAGATATTGTGCTAAGCACACTACAATCTTTTTTTTTTTTTTTTTGGCTGGGTAGGCTCGCCTTAAGGGCAAGTCTGGTGCAGCATGTGGTACTGGGGATCAAAACTTGGTCCCCTACACATGAGTTTGCCCAAGCAGGCACTTTATTTTTTATTTATTTATTGTTTTGGAATGATCATATTTCCATTATAGAATTTGGATGTCCTATAACAATACCAGGAAAATGCAGACATTGTCATACGTAGAAAACCAACTAATGTCAGCACTTATGTCATTTTGGTTATAGTAACAATATCAACAATAATAATAGCATTGGAGACAACGTAGATATTGATGTTATAACCTGACCAAAGCGCCGCCATCCTGTTCTGTATGCTTTCTGCAAGCTGTTGCTGTAAGCCCTCGCCCCACCCTCGAATTCCAAGAACCCCTCCAGACCCCTAACCGTATCTAGTCTCAGCAGCTGCCCCGTCTCCTTGAACTCCCTAAGTTGTACCCCGCCTGCTTTGTGGTTTTAAGCTTTATAAACCCCACGTTCCCCCGCTTTGGCACGCACTTAGGTACTTTGTGCTGGGCGTTGCCGCAGGGTACCTGCTAAAATAAAGCGCTTCTTTAACTTTTGGACTTGCCTCGTTGTCATTTGATTTTTGAATTACAACAATTGACACATATAAAAACCTAATATGGTACCAATTTAGCCCTGGAAAGGAGGTCTGTAATTATAGTATACACAATAAGACAAGCCAAATTGTGAGAAACCTCGCCAGGAGTGAATGAATAAACAAGTGTGGGACAAAAGCACAGAGAAATGAATGGTTAAACTACAGAGTAAAAACACAAAAGCTGCATGAGAACTAAATGGTTAAACAACAAGAAGTTTAGATAAGTGTTTTTTTTTTTTTTTTTTTTTTTTTTTTCAGAACTGGGGGTTGAACTCAGGCCCTTGAGCTTTCCAGGCAAGCACTTATTCTACTGAGCTATCTCCCCGGCCCCAAGTAAAGTGTATTGTATCTGGATATTGTCCTTCTTCTTTCCCAAGAAAAACTGCTTGGCCTTGATACACCTCTTGCCCTATAGTGTTTTTTCTCCGGCTGTTTTCTCTTCTACTGATATTCTAAAGAAAAACCTGGTAGTTCTCAGCTCGGTAGTTTTTTTCTTGTCCCAGAGTCCCCCTAATTGTTGGGTGCTCTCGATGGAGAAGTAGCCTCTCTGGGCCTCTGGGGAGACTGAATCAAGTCTTGTCTCTGGGTAATCTTTCCATCTTTCACACTGCCTATGGTTGCACACTGTGACAAGTGCTGTCCCATGTGAGGCAAACCTGCTGCTACAGATCAGCGTGGAGGACCAAACTGCCAAACCTTCAAAGAAACAAGGATGTCTACAAGTCTCATCCCCGTAAGGTAACATAGGCAGCCATGGAATAGTCTGGGAAGCCAATGGCAATGTTAGTGGTTAGGTTTATCAGCCCAGAGGTTTTCTGCTGTCCAGTTGCTAAATGAGCAGGGACAGTTCATTAGATTATTTTTCTTTTGTTTTGCCCAAGCAGGCACTTTTGATGACTGAGCTATCCCGTCAGCCCCATACATTACAATCTTTATAACCTACCTGGAGGTTTAATAGTATAGGCTTTTCTACTTTATAGATGAGAAAAATGCCCACAGACTTAAAAAAAATAAATAAATAAACAATGACAACAACAGAAAACAAACTCAGTCACTCCATAATGCCTGTCAGGGATCTTTTCAGCTCTTTTATTTCTGAGTACGCAATTCAAGTTTGCCTCAAATTCACTAAGCTGGCCTTGAACTCACAGTGATCCTCCTGCCTCAGCCTCCTGTGTGCTGGGATTACAGGCATGCCCCACCATGCCTGGCCTACAAGAGGTCATTTTTATCATAAGCAATGCTGCCTAAACGTAGTTGACATATTCCCAACACTGGAGAAACAGATACTGAGTATAGTGAAGATCAAATTCTCATAGAAAATGGGCAAGATCTGCTTTTCCACCTCTGAACTCACACAAACATTAAGTGGTGGATCTGGTTTGAACCCAGAGCCTGAGGCTCCAGAGTCCTTGGTCTTAATCCTCACAGAGCTGAGTCTCAGAAGCAAGTCTCCCAGTCAGGTCATTGACGTTTCCTGCAGTTCCAGTCTCTCCCAGCAGGTGCCAGCATGTTGGGGTCCATGCAGCTTCCTGAACAGCACAGGGTCAACAATTCCAGAAGGGTCACTCACAGGCACCACAACTGCCAGGCTGGTGGTCATGGTAACTCTGAGGGTCCCAGCAACATCTTATTCACAAACAGACCCAAGCACCCTCACTCCCCACACCTACCACTTAGAATTCCATTCCTGAGCCCAGAAAGCAAGCAGGAGCCACTCCCAGGAAAGGGGCTGGACTGAAATGCAGAGGGAGAAGGGAGAAAACAGCCTCTGGCCCTCTTCCTGCACCCAACTCCTCCCTCAGCCTCCAGGCCTGGCCTGACCCTGCCAAATCCAAGGCATTCTCTCTCCCTGAGTTCAGCTTCAGGTACTGCCTGTGCTCTCATGCTGGAGCCCCAGGGGGGTTGAAGAAGGAAGGCATAATCCACAGGGACAGAGTGACAATACACATGAGGGCTGGTACAAAAATATATGCACACCAAGCTGGGCTTGATGGTGCATGCCTGTAATCCCAGCACTGGGGAGGCTGAGACAGGAGGATCTCCATGAGTTTGAGGCCAGCTTAGGGCTACATAGTGAGTTGAAGGCCATCCTGCCCTATATGATGAGACAGGGCCAGGGAGATAGCCCAGCAGCATAAGTGCCTGTCTTGCAAGTGTAAGTTCCTGGGTTCAATCCCTGGTACAGGAAAAAAACAAAACAAAACAAAACAAAACAAAACAAAACAAAACAAAACAAAACAAAACAACCTTATATGATGAGACAGACCCTATCTTGCTATGTAGCCCAAGCTGGCCTTAAATTCGCAGCAATCCTGTCTCAGTTCCCCAAGTACTGTGTTCACAGGGGTGTACCACCACACTTGGCTAAACAAGATTTCTCTTAAAGTCACTGGCATTTGGGAGTGGGTGGCCTCAGGAAGGCAGAAGATGAGAAGGCAGCCCCGGGATCCCTGGTAGTGTGGCTGTCAGAGGTTCCCGACTCTTCTGCAAGGTGCAGTTACCCAGGATGCTTTGCAAAAGCAGTCCCCAGCACCACCCCTGGACTGCAAAGGTGAATTTCCAGAAGTGTGCATGGACTCATGGACTCCAGCAGCCCAGCAAGGTCTCTCCTGGGGAAGCTTGGTGCATTAGTCAGCTTGGGCAGCTGTGATCAAGTACATGAGCTAATCAGTTGTTGCAGATGAAAGGCTGGCTTTAGCCGGGGGTTTTAGCCCTTGGGTGGCTAGCCTGTGGGCTTGGGGCCCGTGGCAAGGTCACCATCACTGCAGGTAGCATAGGCAGTAAGGGAAGGACAGGAGGGGCAGCCCCAGGGTCACGGGTCCCCCAGTGGCCTCACTTCTTTCTACAAGGTCCCGCCTACTATTGGTCATTTCACCTCCTAATAATGTCACCAATACCCACCAAGCCTTGAACATATACTGGACCTTTGGCAGCCTTTCAAGATCCAAACCATAGCACTTGTGAAACATCAATCCCAACTCCCATCTCTGGGTTCTGGTTACTCAGCTTCCCTTCTGTCCTTCCTTAGCTAGAAAGAAAACCTTACATTTGTTGTGGTAGTAGGACTGAACCCAGGGCCAGCCCACTTTATGTTTTATTTTGAGACAGGGTCTTGCCAAGTCACTGAATTGCTCAGGTGGGGCCTGAAGTTGGCATCTAGACCTCAGCTCCCTGAAGTACTGGGATTGCAGGTATAAGCCACCATCCCAGCTCATAAAAAGTGTTTTTAAAGGCCAGGCTGCCAAGCTTCCAGGAAACTCTAGGAGGATTTTTGGTCTTTTGATTTTGTTTATTTTTTTCTTTGTCATTTTGCTGTATAGTTCAGGCTGACGTGAACTCATTATGTAGCCTAGGCTGGCCTTGAACTCCGGATGATCCTCCTGCCTCAGCCTCCCCAGGGCTGGAATCACATGCATGCGGCCTCATGGCCTGCTATATGCCCATTCGCAAGCCAGGATCTTGGTTTAACACAGAGGTCCCTGTCTAGGCTGATGCATGCAGAGTAATGACAAAGCACTTGAGAACACCAGAAAGCAAACCTGGAGGTCAGACCAGACACACTAAAGATACCACAGCACAGTATGGGGGAGGATGGGCATGATATGGGAGGCACCCTTACGGGGCCCCCAGACCAACAGCCTTCTCAGCATGGGTACTGCCAAGCTGTAAGACACCAGAGCAGGCCATGTGAAAGTGAGACCCAGCGGGCAGAGAAGAGCCTTCTTTGTCAGACTCCTTACTTCAGAACTTTTGTCAAGTTCTTTACTTCACCCCTCCCTCACCCCTCCCTCTCCACTCCTGACCACTCGGCAGCCCTACCCTGTGCCCAGACACCGAGAAACTATGTAACTCCTGCTGCCAGACCTGACTCTTCCTGCACTGCCAACCAAGGAGGAGGGAGGGAGGGAGGAAGGGGGAGGGGCTGCAGCCTCTGCTGCGTTTCAGCAACACAAAGCCTGGACTCAACCCCTGCATCTCTTTCCTCTATGCTGCGTTGCCAGAACTAAAAGAAAACAAAAGCCCAGCCTGGGTGTGGTGGTGCACACCTGCAATCTCAGAATTTAGGAGGCTGAGGCAGGAAGATCATTGTGAGTTTGAGACCATCTTAGGCTACAAAGTGAGTTCAAGGACTGCCTGAGTTGTATAGCAAGACCCTGTATCCAAAAAAAAAAAAAAAAAAATTACTTGGAGAACCTTTATTTTATCTCAGTGTTAACACTACAGTTGTGGTCAGAAGCATAGTGGAAAGCCCAGCCAGCTCTTAGACCCTACCATATCCTCCCTGGGCCTCCTCTGTTATCTCTGCATCTCTGCTCTGGGCAGCTGCCTCAGCAGCCTGGGGTGCCCTTGGGAAGCCACTGGAGATACTGTCCCTACCGGATATACTCCTTAGCCAGTCAAGTCCAGCGCAGACCAAAGGATGCTGGAAGTTGGCAAGTGCACTAAAGCACTAGAAATCCGGATGCACACTGTGCCTGTCTATTTTTATTTACAGTACTTACTCTTTTTTTTTTTTTTTGGTAGAACCGGAGGCTAAACTCAGGCCCTTGCACTTGCCAGACTTACTCTTTGAGGCAGGGTATCTCTGTATTGTTCAGGCTGATCTTGAACTTACTACACACAGTCCTTAGCATGCTTTTAGCCCTCAATACATATGAAATGTTTCTTTTTTTTCTTTTTTCTTTTTTTTTTTGACGGAACCGGGGATCGAACTCAGGCCCTTGCGCTTGCCAGGCAAGGGCTTATTCTACTGAGATATCTCCCCGGCCCCCTTGAACTCACTAGGTAGCCCCAGCTGATCCTGAACTCAGTGATCTTCCTGCCTCAGCCTCCCAAGTGAGATTATGTGCATGTGCCACCACATCTGGAAATTCAGATCTTAAATGTCACCTGAAGGCTAAGTGTAGAAGGCTTAGCTGCCAGCCTGTAGTCTACTGGGAGGGCTGGAAACTTCAGGAGGCAGGACATTTAGGAGGAAGCCAGGCCACTGGGATGTACCTTACAGAGGGCAGTGGCCCCCAGCCGTTCCCTCTCTCTCTCCTCCCTGGCTGTGTACAGTCCCCTCCGTGATGTCCTTTTCACATGCCCAAAAGCAAGAGCCAGCAACCGTGGGACTGAATGCTCTGAACTTGTGACCAAAATAAACCTTGCCTCCTTTTTGATGTTTTTTTCAGTCCTAGGGATAACACTCAGGGTCTCACACATGCTGCCACTGAGCTCCCCCAGATGTTTCCTCTTAAATCAATCAATGTTCAAAGGTTTTCATTCACGGCAGTGGAAGGTGAACATAGGTGGAAGAGGCAATCTCAGGGGATTAGAAAGCATTTCTTCGAATTTATTTTTTTATTTTTTGCAGGACTGGGGATTGAATTCAGGATCTTGCACTTGCCAGGCAAGTGCTTATTCTACTGAGCTATCTCCCCAGCCCATCTCTTTGAATTTAGATTGGGCTTTTTTTGGTTCATTTTGTTTTAATTTAGAGCTAAGACAATGGGGGGTGGTGTGCAAGTAAAGAGTCTTGTTTGGATTAAGTGGCTAGTGCCACCTTTCTGAAGTTACAAACCTTGAGACCCCCATCTCCCCCAAATCCTGAAGGTGAACACTGGCCCAGCTTTTGATCCCCTAGCACTCTGGGTCTTCTCTTCAGAACTCAGCCTCCAGGCAACTGGGCCGGAGGACTGAATCCAAGGAAATGACATGCTCCGGGGTACAGACCTCAGGCGAGTGGGCTCAGAGCCCCGGTGCTGTGGCCAGGACGGTCCTCTCTCTACTGGGAAGCAAAGTAGCACGCTGGTCATGAGCTGGGCTTTGCATCACACAGAAGCGGCACCTGCGCGCAGAGCTCCCTACCTGTCCAATTTCCAGCGAGGGCCTCAGTCTTGCAGTTTCGACTTCTCAGGAATAAATGAGAAATACTAAATGAGCCAGTGCATGTAAAGCACTTAACACAGTGCTCAGCACACCACAATGGCTTCATGAAAACGTTTTCACAGCTGTGATGAAGCCTAAGCGTCATTTCCTCATTGGCAAAGGGCCCTGTCACCTTAGTCCAGTTCTCTGCCATGAGAATAAGGGTTATGGTTCTCTGACTATAATGTGGCATGCACAAATATCCAAATCAGTCTAGCTCACTCTTACTGGACTATTCCTAGGCTTTTGAGACACATGCTAATGTGCTTTGCCTATGCAAAAACAGTCAGATGCTTTTAGAGGCCCCAAAGTGAAATGTAGTTGTAGCTTAAGGCTATCTTAATTTTTTTTTTTTTAATTTTTAAAGTTTTGTTTTGTTTTAGTTTTGAGACAAGGTCTCACTACATAGTTCAGGCTGGTCTTTTCATGGCAGTCCTCCTCCTGAGTCCTGGGATTATAGGCATGCCAATTTTCTTGAATAGACATACTTGCATTGTCACAGCCTTTTGTTTAGAGTTTTGATAATATTGATTTTATTTTTTTATTTTTATTATTTTTTTTGGTAGAACCGGGGATTGAACTCAGGTCCTTGCGCTTGCTAGGATAATATTGATTTTAAATCAGGCATAGTGGTGCATATCTATAATCCCGAAGGGTGAGGCAGGAGAATTGCCGTGAGCTTGAGGCTGGCTCAGGCTATACAATGAGTTCAAAGTTAAGACTGAACTTCATCGTAAGACACTGTCTCACAAAGACAAACAAATAAACAACAACGACAACAAAAAAAAAAAACTCCCAGAAAAACTGCTCTTCCAGATTAAAGATCATAGGCAGACTGGCATGAGGCAGATTGGCATATCCATGTAATTTCAGCTACTCAGGAGACTGAGAGGTAGGAGGAGACTAGCTTGGGCAACTTAGATTGCCCAAGAGATTCTATCTCAAAAAAATAAAAAATAAAAAGGCCCTTGGTCCCATCCCTTGTAGAAAACAATCATATAGGCAACCAGCCACACAAGAGAGAAGGGAAGGAATTGCTTTGCTAACCATAGTATGACCTAGTGTTGAGATCCTCCGTGACCAGAAGCGGCCCGACTTCCAGAGCACTTTGCCCTGCTGTCCTGCTTCCACGGTCAGGGACCTGGCCCTGCCATCAACAGCCTCTAGTACAGAAGACCTCAGCCTCTGGAATGGGCCCACTGGCCCTGGCACTATGACTACCATCTTTGCCTAAACTTGGGATTTGCTAAGCCCTTATCACCCAGAATTCCAAGGCAGGCCTCACATTCCCTGCTGTCTGGTCCAATAAGGCCTACAGTGGTCAAAGTTCAATTCACCTGAAAATTCCACTTTAGGGAAAAATGGAAGTTCTTGAAGTCATGGACTGACAAGATTGGAAGGGAGGCTGGGCCATCTGGCTTCACTTCTATCTATACAGCCTGTGGTTTTCCCCATGCCTCCACAGTAAGAGTTGCTCCTACATATGCTTCAATATATTCCTATGATGGGCCATTATGACTTCCTTAGTTGGATGTCTCTAAGTGCTGGCAACCTTAGAGATGAATACAGAGGCATACTTTAAAAAATCAGCTAGGGATGTATTTGAATGCAAGGGCTTAGGGTTCAATCTCCAGTATTAGAAAACAGAAAAAGAAAAGCTGGAAAGATGTAGAAAGCATCATGCTAGCAAAGCAAGGTAATACACCAGTATAAGCATGCAAATTTCTCTTTTGAAGGGTCAAGAAAATTGTATGAGATGAAAGGAGGATGTGTTTTGCATTTAGGCAAAGGCAGGGGGTATCAATGTTACAAGATGAAAAAAATGTTATAATATGAGAGAGAACTGGCTGAGGAGGATTTGGGTGGTGACATTCACATATGCATTCATCCATTTACTCATTCCTTCATTCATTTATCACTACTAGAGCCTCCACCTTAGGCTGGCTACCACAGAGGAATTGCACAAGTGAAAACTCCTCTCCTGGAGTTCAATCTAGTGGGGAGAGGCCAGAAATGTTTTGTTTCTTAGTGGTAAGTATTAGGATGTTCAGTCATGGCACAGTAAATAGGAGAGGAAGGTTCACCCTGATTCCCAGTGGTGATACTAGGACAGGATGCAGAGGACTGCCACGCGCTCATCAGACAACCTGGTACAGGTTAGGAAGACTTTCCAGGGTGGACTTTCCAGCACATGTGAAGACATGCAGGCAAAGCTGGCCTCTGAAGACCTGGACATCTTCAGGTGCACTCCTAGGGTTTAGGAATAGGAGGACACCGAGACACACCAGGCTGAGCACCTCCTGTTCCCACCTCCAGGGAGTCCTGGGACCACATCTGTTTCCTACCATAGGTGATGACAAGCAGCACAAAGTTGAGGTTTTTGAAGAGTCGGACAATGGAGCTCAAATATGAAGTATCAGAAGACGCCAAGGCGTAGCTGAGGGACTGTGCCCTGCTGGGCGGGTGTTTCGGCTTCTCCTTGAACACTGACAGGAAAGAAAGAGAGGTGACTGAGACATCCTGTGGTCTTCATTTAAAAAATACATTGGAAACATTAAATATTAGAACATGTTAAAAATACGGTAGTGGTTGGGTCTGGGAAAGAAGCAGAAGCTATAGCTTTGGGGTCTGTGGGCCAGTCAGCGCGCAGCTCCAGGCCCCGTCCTGAGGGCACAGGGCTGGGCTGCCTATGCTCGGCACAGGGTCCAGCCCGAGGCAGCTTCACTAGCACAGTCTCAGGGTAAGTGGAAAGGGGCTTCTTCCACAGGAAGACCATGGAGTTCATTCCTAGCTTGGCAAATTTGGGCCAGATATCTGCCTCATGAAGGAGATAAGAATAAGCTGTGCTCCTCCAAGCTGATATTTTGATTCCAAGAGCTAGAGAAGAAATGGAGGAAAAAGGAAGCCACTCCTTTTTATCTCTATTTTGGTGCAAGTGGTATGGTCATTTTAACAGCAGAGTGCCACCCAGTATTCCAGGTTGAAACAGTTTAATTAGCTGTTCAGCTAACTTGGTTCCATGGCCGAGGCTAAGTAAGTGGTGCGTGGCTCTCCCATGCCTCCAGATGGTTCTGGAAAGGGCAGCTGGCTGTCTCCAAGGGAGGATGCTCAGAAATGACGTTTACTCTCTTGAAAGATCAAAGGGGCCTCCACTCGGAAAACACCTCAGGCTTCACTTCAGAGCTACTTCCTCCTCCTCCGCAAAGAGTTCCAGAACTTGAGCCCACTGGAAACCCCTCCCCATTGTCCAGCCCATCCGTCCCCCTTCCATCAGGAAAGAGCAAGGCCAGCTCTGCACCAGGAGCTGGTGTGAGAAACCAAAAGTGTAACCAAGGGCCAAAATGTACAGCAGATGCTGGAAACGGGAGGAAAAAAATGTACAGCAGATACTGGAAATGGGAGGAAAATGTTCACATGGAGGGGAACGAGAAAAAGTGAAGGGGAAAGGAAGGAAGGAAGGGACAAGAAAAGGGAATAGAAGGAAAAAACGGAAGCAAAGCTTGGGTAAATAAGGAGAGGAAGAAGGGTTGAAGGGAGGGAAGGGGAACAGGAAAAAAAGGAAGCTCCAGGATAGATCATGTGTACAAGTACAAATTCCCTCTGATGAGTATGATCATTATGTATATCTAAAATTTACCAATAAAAAATTTTTAAATGCAAAAAATTAAAAGGATTTGGCAGCCATAAAATTGGAGGTCAGATACAATTTTCTATTCTTTACTCAATTAGCTTCTATCTGTGCCTGATAATAAAATGCTGAAATGAAATGTGTTACTTTTGTGTTTTAAACTGTAAATAACTAGGCCCTCACCTGTTCTGCACACAAGAATTTGCAGTTGGCTATGTTGTTATTTTTTCTTGAGACAGGGTCTCATTACATAGTTTAGGCTGGCCTTGAACCCATAGTGATCCTCCTGCCTCAGCCTCCCAAGCCTTGGGATTACAGGTACATGCACCACACCTCGCTGATGGCCACATTACAATGTAAAACTCAAAATCTAGCTGAGGAGGAGGCCATGGCCATATCATTTTTCCCTGCTCACAGTGATAGCTCCCCTGCTTCTAACCTTTCCCGAGCGCCTAGGCCTCTGTCTATGACATTCTGCTCCTTTCAGTCTTGTGTGTGTGTGTGTGTGTGTGTGCGTGCATGCATGCGTGTGTGTATACGTGCATGTGTGCGTGTGTGTTTGAGACAATGTCTTGCTATGTAGCCCATGCTGGCCTCAAACTCACAATGATGTTTCTGCTTCAGCAACTCAAGCGCTGGAATTACAGGTGTATGCCACCACACTTGGCTTCTACCAGTGTTAAAAGGCACTGGGTAGCCCTTTCTTGCCCTGGACCCATAGAGGTAGTGACAGAGTCAGAAAAGTTAGATGAGGTACACAGTTGCAGGACGCTTTGACTCTGCAGGTCAAGCCAGCAGGCAGGAATGAAACCTTTAACACATAAGATGGAATGTCCAGGCAGAGGAAGACACGGGTTAACCTTTAGACAGGTGACTAACTGAGAAGGAAAGCCTCCTCTTTGCTATATTTGAATTTACCCACACCTACATGGCATTACTCAGATGAAAACAGAAAACAGAAAATTCTGTTGATTAGGGGCTGGGGAGATGGCTCAGTGGAATAAGTGCTTCCCTGGCAAGCACAAGGGCCTGAGTTCAATCCCCGGTTCTGGGAAAAAAAAAAAAAAATTCTGTTGATCAAATGTCTCTGTGATTAAATGTATGTCCACACCAACTATTACAGAAATTACCTGAGAATGATGCGATCTACTTGTACAGTGATAAATCCATTGCCATTCCTTATGCTTTTCTATATTTCTAGAATTTTCCACAGTGAGCAGTGTTACGGCTTGTGCTGATCCGTGTGATCCTAGACGGGACTTTTCAGAGGTGGCTGGATCCACAGTGTGTGGTGCTTTGGCAGTAAGTGTGTAGTGCTAGGATTAAAGGTGTGTGGCTGCTAAGCAAGTCCACTGAAGGCTTGGTGTAGCTCCGGCTGTGGACAGTGGCAAGGCCCAGCCTGAGGGAGAGTGCTACTCTGGATCAGGGTGTGTAGTCTGGATATAAGGTAAGGACAGAGCTGTCAACGCTTGCTACTTGCTGCTCGGCTGCTCAGCTGTGTGCTGCTTTCTTCCTGCCACCAACTGTCTCTCCTCTGTGATGCCCCTCTGCCACGCCACCCTGCCTTGGAGCCAGCCAACTGTGAGCTGAAATCTCTACAACTGAGCTACGGTAAACCTCTCCTCCTTTAACTTCGGGTGTTGGGCATTTTGTCTCAGCAATGAGAAAAGTAACTGATGCACGCAGCTATTATAATTCTTTTAAAAATCATCTAACAAATGTAGCCCCTGAGTATTCTCAGTTCAATCTCTGACACTATTTGTGTTTGTAGGTAAATTGCTGTTTCTCTTTGAGAAATTTAGAGTACAGAGTTAGACACACCTGGACTTGAATCTAGTCTGCCACTAGCTAATCTCGAATAAGATTATCTAATCTATCTATCTAATCTTGAATAACTTTCATAACTTGCTTCAAGTCTCATTTTTCTTTGAGAGTGGGACTAATGCAGTAGGTCAGTTGTGGGTCAGGTGTTCTGACCCACACGAGGTCAGGTGCTCTTAGCATAGCTCCCTGATGCTGTGGGCCCTCACGGGGGCTTCATCCAAGAGGCCGGCATGCTACCCATTTATGATGAAGCAGAATTGGAGAATTACTTAATTACAATCAAACCCTTACTGAGCTACTGACAAATGCACAGTACTAACTGGCATGGTACTGGGGAAAAGGTCATAGGCTAAACCACTAGAAGACCCTAGAAGCCTGGCCCCCTCTTTCTGTAGAGGCTTATGGTATTTTAGGGCCATGTTCCTGAGGATCCCACCAAAGGCAACTGCACCTCCCTACCCGCCTCTCAGTCACTGATAACCTTACCAATGATGACTAGGATGAACAGCAAGGTGGCCACACCTCCTACTATGTAGAACATGATGCTGATGTGGTAGGCAAGCTTGTCCTGGTCGTTGATATTGGGTACCAAAACAGGAGGGACCAAGAACCCAATCGCAATTCCAAGCTATGAAAGACAGACACAATCAGTTACCAATGGCCACGAAGTGACAGCACAACTTGAAAAAAATTCCTCATAGGAAACTCAATTCTCAACTTCCAATCTTTTCTGTATCCCAGGGAGAGATTACTTCCCTACTTCCAGGCACCAGCAAAATATCTCTTCTAGCTGAGAATGTGACTTGCACGTACTTCTGACTCACAATCTGTGAAAATAGATTTGAGCTGGTAGTCTCATTGCACGTGGCTCTTCTCTACTGACACGGATGCACAATGATTTCTATGCTCCCACCTCTCCAGACGGTGCAACAACACTGACTGTTTTTTCTTTGCTACTTAAACGCTCAGTTACACTGAATCTCTTAACTCAGAGCTGAGAGACAAGCTGGGAAAAGTTACACATCCTACGATCACAAGAACTTTTAGTTAGAAGCCTAAAATTGTTACAACTGACAAAAATGAAAGCATCAGTACTTTGTGTGAATAATTTTGCAACATTCAAAGCATCAGTAGTGTGAAGTCAAAATGCACAATAGCCACACCCACACACCTCCCCACCCCCAGCTATCACCATCACCACCACCACCAACAACAAATCAGAACATCTTATAACATGACTCAGGTGCTTCAGGTCAGAAACACTTTGATTCAGTAGTAACTGATACCACTTGCAGAAGTCCATCTGCCACCCATGATACAGAGGGAGAAATTAGAAAACAGCTTCCAGCTCCATCTGTGCAGAAACATGAATCAGTCCTTCATCATAAAGTCCCACTCCCCCTCCAGTGCACCAGAGAGGGACAGCTGACAGAGAAGCAATTAACTTTCAGTCTGCACTGTCACACCATTCATGATTTGACTGCCCTGTCTGTCATTTATTGCTCCTTGGGTGGCTACCAGTGGTCCTTGGCATTAATAGGCCGAGTGTGGAGCTCCCTATACAGTGTATAATCAAGAAAGCAAACACATCTGCAAAGTACCTGCTGTGTGAAAAGCGCTCCGCTACCTATTCTAGGAGGTACCAAGATATACAGGTACAAAGCAGGGATTTAGAGTTTGTAATCTAGTACAGGAGGGGAGATTTAAAACCAAAATACAAAATGTAACACAAACGGTCCTATTTGTGGGTTGAAATGAGAGAATGTTGCAGTTGGAACATCTTTTTGTAATCTGTTACCATTTAAAGATAAGAGGACTGGTGAGCAGTGGCTACATGAGGTTAAACTAAGTGCCAGAAGTGATGGAACTTGGGTAGCACAGCCCACAGTTTAGGCACAGGGCAGGAGAGATATCAGACCATCTTGTTTCTCAAGCCAGTGATATGTCTGCTTGCCTGGCACCAACATCCTGAGAAAGGCCCGGATGGGGACAACTGAATGCCCTCGGAGTATCATCTGTTCTTCAGTTACAGAGCTATTGCAAAGTCAAGTCCAGATTCTATTTTTTTTAGGCAAGGTCTTACTATGTAGATAGTTCAGGCTGGCTTTCATTTTACTGGACAGTTTAAGCCAGCCTCAAACTCATAGCATTTCTCCTCCCTCAACCTCCTGAGTGCTAGGATTATAGGCATGTACCACAACTCCAAGCTAAGCCCAGCTGTTGTTATTATTATTATTATTATTATTATTATTATATTTTAGGTCTACAGAGTGTTCAGAGTGTCACTACTAGATCGGACTAGTAGTGATCCACTTGTTTACAGCCTCCCAAGAGCTGGGATTACAGGTGCATGCCACCAGGCTCAATCTCAATTGCCAATCTCAGCATGCCCCGAGGGCGGGGCCGGCACCACAGGCCAGGGATTGAACCCCCGGCCCCTGTGCCTGCTTGCATGTGCTTTAATCCACTGAGCTATTTGCCAGCCCTAAGTTCAGCTTCTTAACTGTTCCCTTTCAACCAACCACAGACAGAGAGGCAACCACAACCTTATTCAAACCTTCAAAGGGCTTTTATGCACTTTGGAGTGGGAGAGCTGGAAGTTAAATAGACTTGGAGGGTCCCATTTGAGTGAGGGATGCTGACATCATCTAAGACTGCGACTCTATCATTTCCAGAGGGAAGCTAAAATCCCAGAGACTTTCCCCAAAGCCTTAATATCCTGCCACTCGGCTCAGTTAATTCCCTGGTGCCAAATACCACACCTGCCATCTCAGGCTGGATTTTCTCCCCTTGCCAAGGCCAAGCACCTGCTGTTCCCATGGCATGGAAGTGTCCCCAGCCACCAGGATGAAGTGGAGGTCCCAGGACCCATGGTAATCTTGGCTAGATGGTGACACTGTCTCACAGGAGCTTTTTGCAAGAAGAAACCTGGCTTTGTAGGCTCTTTTATGCCCAGTATGACAAATCAAAACATAGAAATTAGATTATAAATAGCTACTTCTTTTGTTGTTTGTTTGTTTGTTTTGAGACAAGATTTTGCTATATAGTCAGGCTGGTCTTAAACTCAGTATATAACCCAGTCTGGAACTTGTGGCAATCCTCTTGCCTCATCCTCCTGAGTGCTGGGATTATGGGTATGTGCCACTATGCCTGTTTTTTTTATTATTATTAAAATATTTTCCCTGGTCTGGACATCAGTGTTCACTGAGCATCCACAACTCTATTTCTAGATGCTAGTTTTTAGGTCTGCATGTTGATTGGCTGGTTGGATGGATGGATGAATGAATGGGTGGGTGAGTGGGTGGATGGGTAGATGAGTGGACAGATGGGTGAGAAGGTTCATGAACAGATGAAGCTTGTAGAAAATCTATATAGCTTAGAATATCAAGGGGGCTGGAGAGATGGCTCAGTGGTCTAAAGCACCTACTTGAAACAAGCTTGGCAAAGCACAGGGACCGTGGTTCAATCCCCCAGCACTACGTGCCAGCCAGCCCTGCCCCCAGGTGGGCTGAGCTGGCCACACACAAACACACACACAAAAATAAATAAATTAAATAAATAATTAAAAAAAAAAAAGAATATCACATAGGTGGGCCTATTAGAGTCCAGGATTTTTCCACAAATCACATTTTATCCACAGTGGCAAGAAACACAGTAGGACTGCCGATGATTTCTTGAGCATCTACTAGGCACTGGGCATAAAGTACACTTACCTGGGCAAGGTCTGATAGATATCTCTCAGGTCAAAACAGCCCTGGGCTCTAGCCCACAATACATTCAAAGAGGTGAACAACACTGCCCCTTGAGGGTGGCATGGCATCTTTCCTGTGCCAAAGATAAACCCAGACCTCGGTGAGGAATGTAATGATTCAGTCGCCACTAGCAGCACCCAGGCCTGAGCTACTTATGTGCCTGCACTTCTCATTTTATCAAGCTCAACAAAATAAAAAAGTCATGGACAAAACACACCATTCATAGTCAAGCCAAGTAGCAGTCTTAGCTCTTCAGGAACTTCCTAAAAATTGCTTTTAAGCCAAGTGTGGTGGTGCACTGCTTTTGTTCCAGCACTTGGAAGAATGAGACAGGAGGATCCCCATGAGTTTGAACAGCTGGGCTACATAATGAGTTCAAGGCCAGCCTGAACTACTTAATAAGACCCTACCATTAACAAACAAAACAAAAATAAAAATAAAAATAAAAATAAAAATTGCTTTATAAAGTGTAGCTGGAGTTCGGTGTAATGTCAGAGCCCTGTAATCCTAGCATTTGGGAAGCTGAGGCAGGAGGATCCTTGTAAGTTTGGAGGCCAGCCTGAACTACAAAGAAAGACCATGTCTCTAAATAAAAATAAATGTGGAACTGAGTTGTCTTCATTGTTACCTACCTCATTGCAGCATCTCCCACTGCCATCCCTCAGGTGGGGTGATCCTGAGTACCTGTATTTGCACATACAGGGAAACCTGTCAGCCATCAAGGAGGTCTGGGGGACAAGATCCTCCAAAAAGTATGGATCAGGGTTCTTAATGGGGTCCATGTGGCTCTGTTCCTAGCCATTCCCCAAAGGCCAGTGAACTTTGTGAAGAGGATCACATCTGTTCCCACCTAAAACATGCAGCGACACCCTTCTGCTTTCAAATTAGGCATAAAGACCCTAAATAGTCCACAGGGCTCTGCACATGGGACCTGACTGCTGGTCTGCTCCTGGCCATCAATATGCTAGCACACTGGCTTCCTATTTTCTTTTCTTTTTTTTGGGGGGGGGTGCTTCCTATTTTTCATCCAAAGCTGTCTTTAGTTGCTGTCTTTGGTTGTGTTGTTTTATTTCACTCCTTTTTTTTTTTTTTTTTTGAGACAGGGTCTTGCCATGAATTCCAGGCTGGCTTTGAACTTACCATGTAGCCTGGCTGGCTTGGTTTACAGATGTGTAAAGCACCCTTACAACTGAAGACCACAGGCAGCTTGTAGCTCAGTGGATTAAAGTGCCTGCTTAGGCAGACACAGGGGCCCAGGGTTCAATCTCTGGCCTGCTGTGCTGGTCCAGCCCCCGGGGCATGCTGAGACAGAATGAGACTGGGCATGGTGGTGCACGGCTGTAATTCCAGTGCTTCAGAGGCTGAAAAACAGGGAGGATCACTATGATTCTGAGCTGTGTAGTGAGACTCTGTAGACCCTGTAGTACATACATTTAAAAAAAAAAAAAAAGATCCCCTGCCAGGACCAGAATGTCCTTGCCACCCTGCTTCACCTAGAAATGCAGACATCCTTTGGTAGTGAGCTTAAGTCACAGTTCTCAGCTTTCTCTGATCCCTTACATGAGGCCAGGTCACTGTGAAGTAATTTGTATGATTATTTAATTAACATCCGGCTTTCCAACCAGAATAACTTCACATTTTGATCTGGAACCTGGCACATACTAATACTCGTCATAGATATGTAAAGCTGTCCACAGAATGTCTCTAGTTTTCACAACAACCCCAGCAAGAGGGTTCTAATATCGGTCCAATTTTAATGATGAATGGAACCAAGGAGCAGATAGGTGAAATAATTTTCCCAAGATCACAGAGTTGCAGGTAGCAGAGTCACAGTTTCAACACTCAACAGTTCAAAGTCCAGAGCTTGCTGTAGTCTATTTCACTTCCCAAAGAGGTGTTTAACAGAAAATGTGATGAATGAGGAGCTGGACTGGCAGCCTGCAATATTGAGCTTTTCTTTTCTATTTTCTTTTCTTTCTTTCTTTTTCTTCCTTCCTTCTTTTCTTTAAGTATAGGGTTTATAGGGTCTATAGGGTCTCACTACACAGATCAGACTCATAATGATCCTCCTGTTCTCAGGCTCCCAAGTGCTGGGATTACAGGTGTGTGCCACCATGCCCAGTCTCACTTGCCGTCTTGGCACACCCCGGGGGCAGGGCCGGCAAGGCACACCAGGGATCAAGCCCTGGCCCTAGCACCTGCTTAAGCAGGTGCTTTAGTCAGATGAGCTATCTGGCCAGCCTCTCTATTGTCTTTCTGCCCTTCCTGCAAACCCAAGTCCAATGTCTAAATGCTGCGATCATCTTGTCATAAACATACCCAGGACAAATTTCACAGTCACATACATCTGAGTATCAAGGGCTCTGGTTGACAAGAAGCCATACTTTGTGTGACCTGTCACTTATCACTAACGCATTTAACAGAGTAAGAATAAATACAAAAAGCAATTAAGCTGCATTTGGGGTTGGATCCCTACACCCCACTGATCACACAGCACAATCTATAAGCTACATACGCTCACAGATTTGCACAGCCACTTGGCTCGCCATATCTTAACCACAAAGCTCCAAGTGAATCACAGTTCAGCAGGAATCCTGAAGTGAAGCTTCCTTCCCAAATGCCGTGGCCACACAGAGATGGCCAGGCATCCCCGCTGCAGCCAGCCTGGATGAATCACAGTTCTAACTATTTTGTCCTTTCATCTCTACCTTTATCCCAAGTTCTCCCTAGGTCTTCACTATCCACTGTGGCAGTGTCTTCACTGAGCGTCCCTTGACTTTCCTCTCTGAGTGGAATCCCTTCCTTGAGGCCTTTGGTTTTTAGTCATCTTTCTGACACTTACTAGTCTTGTTCCAGGTAAACCAGACAAGCACTTACTCTATAAATAGGCGCGGAGTGAGTGAGCTGCAGTTGACAGCTACGTCAGGAAAATGCTACTTCCTTGGCAGATGGGTCATGTGAGTCCAGCCTTGTAGAAAGATGGGGTTAAAAACTAAAATCTTGGCAAAGTTCTCAGGGAAAGTTTGCTATTTTAATAAGCATGTTCCAGGGTCTTTTTAAAATCAGCGCTTAAGATAAACAGATTCAATCTACACTTTCCCACATTAGTTTGCTTAATGTCATCAATTCCTAAGAGCTGAGACTGTGTATGCGGTCTAATGTCTCCCTTCCCAGGATGCTGTGCATGCTGAGGTCCCTATATAAACACGTGGCTGTACATCTCTCCATGCCCACTAGCAATGGGCTTTTTAATCAGAAGCTAAACTCACAGAGTGGACAGCTGTGGGAAACTTAAAATGCACAGATAAATGTAAAAAAATGGCACTATAAGGTTAGGCGTGGTGGTACACCCCAGCACTCAGGAGGCTGAAGTAGGAGGATCACTGTGAGTTCATGGCCAGCCTGAACTACAGAGTAAGACCTTATCTCAAAAAAGAAAGAAAAAGAAATAGCACTGTGTGGATGGTCACATAAGTAGGTACAGAATTCATGGCCTTGGAAATGAGCTAAGATCTAGCATGGCTAATTTCATTCCATGACACACATCCTGGGGGCTGGGATGTTTGGCACTGGGGTCTCAGGCACAGACAGCATGGCCACCACTAAAGCTCTGTCTCCTCTGTCTTGAGGGACCAAGTGGACCTGGGGAATGACAAGGAATTACAATCCTCCACAGCCTGCCTGTCCCACACTCTGGTGTGTGGTCTGAAATGCTATGAAAAAGACAGTGTGCTTTGGGCAAGTCTGTATGCTCCAACGCATAATTCTAGAGCCAGCAACTCCCTGCTCTTCCTAGTGGCCGAAGTCACTAAGATGTCCACACCTGCCCAAACAGGGCTCTAGGACACAAATGCAAGGGATGAGATTAGAAAGAAGGTACTTGCAATGGAGAGGTGTGGCAGGGGTCTAATTTTTTAGATGTCCCCAAAAGAAGCAGGACACACACTAAGGTGGCTGCTGGGGCATCAAGTCACTGAAGAACTGAGCTGCATCACAATGACAGGGCACAGCCACCCAGAAATACGAGGCAGCTCCAGGGAACATACATAAATAGTGATGCAACACAACACCTGCTCAGATGACTGTACTTAGGAAACACCGAACCCAAGCCCTTGGCTTCCTTCAAAGAGGGTGATTTAGGATTAAGGAAGTGGCAGGCCTCCAAGAACAAAATGATCCCATTCTTGTGGGGGGAAATCACTCATGAAAGGGATTTACAGATTTAATGGTTCTCTGAGAATCTAGGAAGCAAGGTCACACAGCCAGGCAACTCCAGACTTCCCTGGAGTACCCTCCCTAGTCACAGGTTTGTCCCAAAGCATGATTATCCTGGCAGCTTAGAAGGCCTCTGTGTTCTCAGGCTTGCTTTGTCATTCAGGAGGAAAAAAGATTGGAAAAATGCAGACCGCAGCAGCTTCTTAAACTAGGAGAGTGGATAGTTACTGACTCCCAGGGACAACAGTAACAGTTGTGATCCCTGACACATCATGTTCCCATGTGACAGGCATTGGCTGAAGTCCTACTATAAGTGGAGGAAAATGGCATTGAAGTAGCTTGCTGAGATCACCTAAGAGTAAGTGATGAGGCTGAACTTCAAGCTCAGACCCTCCGTACTGGAGTGTGTGCGCTTTCTCCTCAGGCAAAATGTTTTGATCTCAACTGTGATTCAGACTAGGAAGAGAAAGCCAGTGTGTTCTAAGCACCTTCTGTGTGCTAGGCAGTGTGCTGAAGGACCTTTCTTTGAAGCCTCACTACCACTTCCTGAAGTCAGCAACATCATCTGCAGCGAAACTCAAAGCCATGGTTCTCTCCTTCCAGAACCCTTGAGGCTGAGGTCTCAGTTTAGCCATTAGAAGCTGGGCGCCCTTGGGCCGACTACAGATGTTTCCTCCCTGGTGAAACACTGCAGATGATGTTGCTGACTTGAGGAAGGCTGGGGCTTTCCAGCTCTTAAGAACACAAATCACCATTGTTGTCAGCACTCACGGGTCCCTCTGGCTGAGCACTGGCGGCCAAAGCTATAGGCTTGCAGACCTTCCCCATGACCACCCGGGAAAGAGGAAAGGTGAGTGCTTTCTGAACCACTGAGCCCGCCAGAGTTACACCTTGCAAGGCCCACCCTACATTTTCCACCTTGTAGCAGGCAATACGCAAAGCTCCGCTCGAATGCTTTGGCAGCACCCACCACCTCTGTCCTGCATGTGGATGCTCAACAGCCAGGAACAGATCCTTGGGCCTGTGTGCTTTGGCCTTTGGCAGCTTTGTCCCACACCCTGCCCCAGGCCTCTGTGTGTGTGTGTGTTA
>NW_004524583.1:11267764-11272032 GCF_000260255.1 Octodon degus
TTTATTTATTTATTTGTTGTGTATTTTTTTAGGGAGGGTCTACAGGGCATTCAGGGTCTCAGTACTAGATCAGACTCGTAGTGATCCACCTGTTTATAGTCCCCCAAGAGCTGGGATTATGGGCACACACCACCATGCCCAGTCTCAATTACTGTCTCAGAGAGCCCCGGGGACAGGGCCAACACGGCAGGCCCCTGCACCTGCTTGTGGGTGCTTTAATCCACTGAGCTATTTGGTTGGCCCTTCAATGTATTTTAAAGAAAGTATACTAATTGATAAGACATTAGAAATGGTACCTATTTGGAAGAACAAGATGAGAGGTATTCAGCTATGCTGTTCTCAATGTAGTTGCTCATTGATATTAGCATATAGAGTTAGTCAAAGTGAAAATTTTGAACATTAATTGCTACTTTCAAAAAACTGATGGAAACAAGAACTACAATTGTCTCGGCTATACTGAATATTTTGTTTGTTGTCTGTCTGTGATTTTTTTGAGATAGGGTCTCACCATGTAACTCAGGAGGGCCTTGAATTCATTATGGAGCCCAAGCTGGCCTCAGCCTTGCAGAGTTCCTGCTACCTCAGCCTCCCACGTGCTGGGGTCACAGGTGTGCGCCACCAGGCCCAGCCTATCACTCTGCCCTTTGACAGATAAAGGAACCCAAAGGGGAAGAACTGTCTCCTCTGAAGCAATGCAGCACGAGATTGGTCCTAAAGTGTGCTCCCGCGACAGTGGATATTGCTAATCTTCCCAGCTTTCCTTTAGGTCAAAGGCCCTTCCTGGGGACAATTCTCTCATCCCTACTTTGAGTGATGGACCGCAGACTGTCGCTTTGTGGGCTGCCACGCACATGACCTAGTTCCTCTGACTCGGGTGTGCATCTCCTGAAATGCAGTAGGCCCTGTGTAGCTTTATTCTAGGAAGCTGACTTCCTAAATTAACCAACCCTGTCCCATGACTCAGGGTAAAAACCAGGAAGAATAAGAAACTGAAATCTTACACCAAGAAAACGATTAGTCACCCACTGCTGCCGCCACCCCAAGACAGACTGTAGCAGCCCCATTAGCCCTGATCTTGTTACTCAAGAAGTGTCCTGAGGCCTCCTTATTAAAAAACATCTCCAGAGTCCTGCTCTGAAGCCACCTCCCTTCCTACCTGGCCTGATAGAGACAGAGACAGAGACAGAGACAGAGACAGAGACAGAGACAGAGACAGAGACAGAGAATAGAGATAGAGACAAATATGTATTTCTACAGGGTCTCACTATACAGATAGGGCTTGTAGCAATCCTTCCTGTTTTTCGGCCTCCCAAGTGCTGGGATTACAGGCACCCATCACCATGCCCAGTCTCATCTGCCATCTCAGTGCACCCCAGGGGTGGGGCCAGCATGGCAGGCCAAAGATTGAAATCCCAGCTCCTGTACGTCTGCCTAAACAGGTGCTTTAATCTGCTGCGCTATCTGGCCAGCCCCTGGCCTGATATTTTCACCACTGCTCACACCTTTAGTGGTTGGCACACATGACTTCACCTCTTATATTTATTTATTTATAAATTTTTTATGAATTTGGTATAGGGTCTCACTATGAAGCTTGGACTCATAGTGACCTTCCTGTTTTCAGCCTTCCCAGTGCTGGGATTACAGGCATGCACCACCAAACCCAGTGCCCAGTCTCGATGGCCAGCTCAGCATGCCTCCTGTGGGTGGGGCCAGCATGGCATGTGGTGCTGGGGATTGAACCCTGTCCCTGTGCTTGCCTAAGCAGGTGCTTAGTCCACTGAGCTATCTTGCCAGCCCTACCTCTCTTCCCTTAAATGTAAATTCTCCATGAACAAGGACCTTCTTCCCATTCAGGGTCTCATCTCCAATGCTTAGATCATTTGGCACACAGTATTTGTTCAATAAGTAAAAACCATGATGCATGGTCTAAAGAAAAAGAAACCCATATGACAAGACAAGGGAACAAAGGCCTTTATCCACCAGTGCTTATCTGTCAGGCACAGGGTAGACACAAGGAGGAATCCAAGAAAGTAGGGTTCAAGGACAGAAGAGGGCAGTGGAGACCTGGCCTGATGCTGCTCAGAGATCCCCATGAGAACCATTTCGAAGGAGCACCTGACACTCGGAAAGGAGGACCATGTGCAGGAGGAAACGCCAGTGGAAGATGACCTAAAGCAGGCATGAACATTGAGCTTGGTAAGAATAAAGGCCTTTGTCAATTATCTGCACAGCCTGCTGGGACAGGAACACCCTTCTGTGGAGCATGGATTCATGGGGCAGCAGGTACATGCAGGACAATGAGGACAGGGGAACTCTGAAGAGACTTTTTTTTTTTTTTTTTTTTAAGAGAGGTCTTGCCCAGGAGAAAGCACCATGAAGCTCTAACATCTTCCTCAGGGCCACCCATGACCTGCCAGTCCCAACCATTGCCACACTGGACCTCTTGTTAACTGGGAGGAACTGGAAGGAACTATGCAAAGCCCAAGACCTACCCCAGCCCTGAGGTGAAGCTTTCCTCTCCGCCAGCTCCTGAGAGTGGGGCTTAAACCTGCAGTGCTGGCTCCGCCGCAGCCTGCACAAAAGGAGGCGCCCCCCCTTGACACACACAGACAGAGCAGGGCAGCTGCCTTTGGCTATTTTTTGGCCAAGGCCTTCTGCAGCTGGCTGTGAGTGTCTAGGAAACAAAAGGACCACAATGCTGCCCAGAACTCGGGAACCAGACAACAGCTCAGTGCGAAAGGATCCAGAAGTACTTCCCCTCTGGGAGGAGGACAAGAGCTACTGAGAAACCCAGAAGCCCTGGGAGAGGTTTCTGAAACCAGCATGAGCAGAGTTTATTCTGAACAACCAGCTGACTAAGTGCTGAGCCCTCTAAACACAGAGTGGCCCTTGACCCAAGGGTGCACTTTTTCAGACAGACAGTACAAGATGCGTGTATAGGGAAGCCCTTCCATTTCCTGTCCAAGGGCAAGTCCAGAACCTTTTATGTACTTTCTTTTTGTGGTACTGGGGATTAAACTCAGAACTTTGTACTTGTGAGGCAGGTGCTTATGCCACTGAGCTAGCTTCTCGGTCCATGTACTTATTTCTTAAGTAGAGGAAAGGGGGTGGTGGTACAAGCCTATAATCCAGCACATAGGAGGCTGAGACAGGAGGATTACCTCAAGTTTAAAACCAGCCTGGTCTACATAAAAGACTCTATCTCAGAAAAGCAAACCAAAAAAAAAAAAAAAAAAGAAAGAAAAAAAAAAAAAAAAAACACACCAGCCAACAAATGAACAACACTAAACTGGGCATGTGGCACACCCCTGTAATCTCATCTATCTGGGAAGCTGAAGTAGAAGGATCACACATTCATACTCAGCTTGGCCAATTTAGAGAGAGCTTGTCTCAAAAAATAAAAAGGGCTGGAGATGCAGGTCAGTGTAAAGTCCCTGGTTTCAATCCTCTGTACCACCAAAAAAAGAGAAAGGACACTAAGAACCAGTTTTCAGCACCCACAAGGTACTTCATCACTTTCAAGACAGCTGCACCCAGCATGTCATGTGGACCTCAGGCAGAGCAGCGGGTCCAACAGCAGGAGGCTGCAGTGTGGGGTGCAGGCTGAGCCCTGGGGGTCTGTGTTCCCATTTCACAGCAGAGCTTTATCAGCTCACCGAGGGCCCCAGTGTCAATCAACATCAAGGTCAACACTGCGACTTCTGGTGTCCCAGCCCCAGCCCTGCCAGAGTCCCAGGGAACCTTGCTGAGCTTCAATGAGATGCCAAACAGCAGCAGGCCCCAAGAAACCACAGGCAGAGGCTCCAGGTGGTCCAAGTGTGACGGGATGGTTTGCAGCTGAGGACGGTGCTGCTCTGCGACCCACCTGTCGGATGTCTGGGCCCCCCGAGATACAACCACATGCACTGCATGCTTCTTATGGGGTTCCTCCTGAGGAGTGAGCGAGAGGGCAGCCAGCGAGAGCAGAGGATAGTATTGCCTCCATATGTCCCTAAATAACCTTCCACAGCCAGTGAGCCCAGCCCTGAGGATACATCTTTTCCCCACTACAATGGCCTTGCAAGAATCTAGCACTGGCAAGGAGGGTCCTCCTTGCTCAAAAAAGGAAAAAAAAGCAATCTGCTGTTGAGATGCCCACTCCAGCTGTGGCTGTCTCTGGAAGTGGGCAGAGCCACGGACACCTGAGGCTGGGAATGTGGCACCAGAGTACCAGGATGGGGGGTGGGGATGGGGGACTGTCCCAGGCACACCCCAGCTCATCTGCCAAA
>NW_004524583.1:11273412-11274604 GCF_000260255.1 Octodon degus
CCCTCCCCCTTCCCTTTGTCTCCCCCCTCTCTCCCTCCCTCCTCTCAGAGAGGGTCTCACAATGTAGTTCAGGCTGGTCTCAGTTCAGAGAGATCCTCCAGTCTCAGCCTCCTGAGTGCTGGCATGAATCTGCATTTCAATGAACACCCCATATGGTTGCGATGCTGGAGGGTCAGGGACCAAGTTTTAGAGACTTGCACTGATCTATATCTCCATGATCTTGGTGGCTCAGGGAAAGAGATTCAGAGAGAATTCTAGAGCCTAGTATGGAGGTATATGCCTGTAATTCCAGTATGCTAAGAGGTTGAGGCAGGAAGATCCCAAGTTTGAGCCCAATCTTGAAAATTTAATGAGACCTTGTCTCAAAATGAAAAATAATGAAAAGGTCTAGCTCAGTGCAAAGGCTCTGGGTTTAATCCCCAGTGTGTGCTCAAATGTGTAGTTCTATAAATATGTCCAGCACCAATAAGACACCTAGGACAAAGGTCTGAGGAGGTCCAGATTGCTCAGGGGGTCACTATCTCTGAGCCAACAGCCCACAGGATCAGTCTGTTTTAATGTGGGCAACTTATGGCCCCTCACTTTACATTTTTTTCAGAAAAGCTGGACACAGCAAATAGATTTGTGCCTAAGGGGTTAGCTGCCTCTAGAGGCCAGAAGCCACATCAAGCCATCATTTTGAGCAAAGCCATGCCCAAACACGGAATTTCCAGGGGAGAGGAGAAAGCCCAAAAGGCAATAAAGCAGTTCCTGCCTTGCTTGGCTTTCAGGACTCCTGGAGCTGAAAGCAGCTTGTGGTTGCCTAGAGAAGGAAGCAGAGGAAGCCAAAGCAAACCCTTTGTCATCCTGTGAGGCTGGGCCATCCAACCTAAGCCCTAGGACAGCTGGGGAGAAAGGGAAATCCAGTCCCAGCTCATGCTCCCCCCCTGCACACAGATGCGCCACAGCAGCCTTGACCTCTCCCACCCTATGCGCTGTGTGCAGGTGAGAGGCTGAGCTCAGGCCATCAGACAGCAGCATGTGGCCAGGACCAGCAGGGGGCCCTCCACCGCCTCAGGGCTTATGGAAGGAAAAGGCCTCTCCCTCTGCAGAGCAAGGGAAGCGAGGTGCTTGATGGAGTTCAACTTGGTGAGGAGGGAGCAGACACACAAAAGAGACATCAGGTTTCACCTCAACCCCATGTTTTTTTTTT
>NW_004524583.1:11275934-11277737 GCF_000260255.1 Octodon degus
GCAAGAGGAGGCACAGGAAGATTAGAAAGGGGGAACACACAAACTGCCAGGAGCCGAAGTCGGCAGGTACCAGGCCTGGGAATGCCTTCCTCAGGGAGGGAAGGCTGACAAGAGTAATGGAGGTCCTGAGATCAGAAAGCAGAAACAAATGTAGGAGAAAAGAGACAAGAAAGTTGGAATTTAAACACTGTACTTTTTGCCAGGCATGGTGATGCATGCCTTTAATTCCAGCACTGGGGAGGCTGAGGAGGGAAGATCCCTGTGAGTTCAAGGCCAGCCTGAACTACATCCTGAGAATCTGTCTAAAAAAACCTGAAATAAATAAATCAATTAATTAAATTGTGCTTTTTATTTTTGTGTTTAAAAGTATACTTTTTAGAGAAATGCAAATTAAAACAACACTGAGCTTCCATCTCTGGGCAGAAAGCCTGGCTATCATCAAGAGATCAACACATAACAAATCCTGGTGGGGCTGTGGATGGGGGCAAGGAGCCCTTGCCACTGTTAACTGATGCAATCCATATGAAAACCATGATGGAGACGCCTTAAAAGATTAAAGCTAGAGGTTCCACTGGACCCAGCTGTTCCCCTTCTGATATGAATGCTAAAGCAGATGTAGTTTTTATATACAATGGAGTCCTACTCTTGTCATAAAGAAGGATAGACTTGAGACATTTCTAGGTAAATGGGTACACCCTGAGACTATACTCATAAATCAAATAAATCTGATAGACACGTTTAAAGACCGCATTGGTTCTCTTATGTGAGAAATTCAAAGGATGTAAAGGGACCAAAATGAATGATAGCTATCAGGAAGTAATGAGAACATGTTCAAAAGGGAAGAGGAACAGGGGATGCAGAGGGAAAGGGAAAATAAAGGAAAAGAGTAGGAAGAAAAAATGGAAACAAATATTTTGTAAATAAGGAGGGAGAAGGGTTGAAGGGAGAGGAGGGGAATGGGGACAAAGAAGCAAGATATACCACATATAGATGCAAATTCCCTACGATGAATGTGATCATTATGTACGGCAAAAGTGTACCAATAAAATTAATCTAGAAATAAAATCGTACTTTTAAGGAAAACTGTAGCTTTGGCACACAAAGTTAACTAAGGTAACAATGCCCTATTCTCTTGGAAACTCACTCTAAAAATAATTCCAAATAGTACTTATTATTATTATTATTATTATTATTATTTTTGTACCTGGAATTGAGCTCAGGACCTCACGCTTGCCAGTACTAAGAGTCGTAGAGGTACATTTTTCATCTGTAAATGGAGCCTGTTCGTTTCTTCATGCAGGCCACCCTCTAAAAACCAGTGCTAGGAAGCTGGGTGTGGCTGTGCCCACCTGCAATCTGGGCACTCTGGGAGTGCGGCAGGTACTGTGGGCAGCTTAGTGAGTTTTTGATCCAATGTGTCAAAATAAAAAAAAAGGGGGCTGGGGAGATGGCTCAGTAGACTAAGCGCTTGCCTGGCAAGCGCCTGGCAAGCCCAAGGGCGTGAGTTTAATCCCCAGTTCCGCAAAAAAAAAAAAGAAAGAAAGAAATACAATAAAGGGTGCAGATACAGTGTGAATGCACAGGTTCCGCTGCCGGTACAGGTCAGGGAAGCAGCGCTATTAAGTGAACAGCTCAATTTTCAACAGACTTCAAACAGCTTGCATTCAAACATCATCCAGCAAACAGGTGGCTGGACAGACAGAAGGGACGGACATCCTAGATCACCCAGCAAGACACTCCCAGCAAAGCCCGGGAAAAGCCCCAACACAGGACCATGCACGCCTCTTGAGAGTCACCCTGAGC
>NW_004524583.1:11278887-11282445 GCF_000260255.1 Octodon degus
ATACATATATATATATGCTCAGAAGGTGCCCTAGGTAAGGACACTTGGTAGTCTCAGACTGAGGCAATTCTTTTTCTGAGGAAAGATCAATTGATTAGAAAGTAGGAACTTCCTCCTGCCCCACCCTCCACCTCCAGGGGGCAGAGGGAGATGTCTAAAGATTAAACTGGGTAAAAACTCTACAGCAATGAGTTTTAGCCAGCTCCTAGTTGTTTGTTCAGTATTCCACAAGCAATCAAGACTCTAGGTGTTTACTTGGTGCTTCTCTGGGGATCAAGAACCTGGAACTCCCTAAACAGTCATTTTTGCTGTTATCACTTTTTTTTTTTTTTTTAATGTATTTGGTACCAGTTCTCACTAAGCAGCTCAAACTCATAGTGATCCTCTGTTTTTCAGCCTCCAAGGTGCTGGGATCACAGGCGTGCGCCACCACGGCTGTATTCAGTGGCTGGCTCAGCATTTCCTGGGGGCAGGGCCAGTACGGCATGTGATGTGGGGATTGAACCCTGGTCCCTGCACTTGCCTAAACAGGCACTTAGTCTGCTGAGCATCTCGCCGGCCCCTGTTATCACTATCCAGAGGCTGAATCTTTTTTTTTTTTTTCTTTAATTTTTTAAAAAGAGAATAAAAACTAGTAAAACAAAACAAAACATTAGAAATAATACAGAATTGCATTAAGCAAATTGATAGGAATTCAACAATGGCTGTTATATTCACATTGTTGTCTTCTAATTCGTTGTTTAGATTACCAGACATAAGATGCAAAATTGCTCAAAAATTTTTAAAAAATTATAGGGGAGAAAAAATATTTAAGCATTAACTTCTTTCAGTAGAACAGCAGAAACCAGCAGTACAATTCCCCAAGCTGTCCTGTGTATACACATACCTATTTCCCTTTCTCTTCATTCTTTCTTTTCTCCTTTCCCTCATCCCAGCTTGTCCTTCACATTGAACAGTTTCTTTCTCTTTCACAGTATCTATTGCACCTTTCAGGTTTTATTTACTCTTTCAGTTCTTACACTCAGAAGACAATATGATGTTTACACATGCTGGTGTGATTTATTTCACTTATGAGTATGGTCTCTAGGTGCATCCATTTACCTACAAAAATCCTTAAGTTTATCCCTTTTTATAGCTGAGTAGTACTCTGTTGTATAAAAAAAACCACTTTTTTTTTTTATCCATTTCTCATTGTTTTTTCAGCAAACATGGATGCATATATATTGCTATGGCATGATGCTTTCAGTTCTTCTGGAAAAATACCCAGGAGGGGGAACAGCTGGGTGGAATGGGACTTTTAATCCTAGTGTTTTTTTTCTTTATATACAAAGAAAATAGTGTTGCTTTCATATCAAAAAACAGATGTGGGGTGCTGGGGAGATAGCTCAGTAGAATAAGCTCTTGCTTGGCAAGAGCAAGGGCCTGAGTTCAATCCCAGTTCTGCCAAAAAAACCCAAACCAAACCAAAACAAAAACAAACAAACAAACAAACAAAAAACAAAAACTAAAAAACTAAAAAAAAGCCCCTAAGATGTGAAGACATCTCCAGGTCAACAGAGCAAGTGCACAAAAAGCTGTGCTGACTTTGCCCTGCCGGGGCCGCTCAGGCACCTGAGGATCCTGTGCACTAATCTTCGCTTTTTGAGGAATCTTGACACTGATTTCTACAGTGGTTGTACCAGTCTGCACGCCCACAACAGTGGAGAAGGGTTCCTGGCCCCTCCAGCATTTGTTATTGGTTTACTTTGTTGATCTTCTAACCTGTTCCATTGTTCCACAGGTCTTTTTTTTTTTTTTTTTCCAGTACCACACTAATTTTATCACAGTAGCTTTGTAGTGTCATTTCAAGTCAGGGATTGTGATGCCTGCTGCCTTTCCTTTGTTGCCCAGAACTGCTTTTGCTATTCTAGGTCTCTTCTGGTTCCAGATAAATTTTAGGTATGTTTTCTCCCGATCTGTGAGGTACACTGATGCATTTTAATTGGGATTGCACTAAATCTGTATCCACAGCAAGGAATGTCTTTCCATTTTCTGAATGAGTCTTTAGTTTTCAAACAGGACATCTTTACACCTTTCCCCTCTGTCCGAAGGAAGTGAGTGGCCCAGGTTCCCTGCTTCTGCCTGGGCATTGGTCCTGACTAAAACGTGGCTTTAAGCCGTGTGGTCCCTTCTCGAGGGTGCTCACCATCCTAAAGTGCCAGTCTTGGTGGTATCAAACCAAGTGCCAGTCAACTAGCCTCCCCTGGTATCCAGTTGAAAATACACCCTATAAGGTTGGTTTGGGAATCCCATGTGAGGCTCAAGGTGCTGGCGTTTCCTCTGCACTCCACGGGTGAGGGGACTCATCAGCCACTTTCACAGTGCTAGGCGAGGTTTCTCTCAGAATTGCGAGCCTCTGAGCTCATTTCCACCTGCTCACAAGGTCCAACCGCTCTGGGTCATGTCTTGTGTATTAACTGGTAGGAGGCGAAGTGCAGCTGCCTTTATACCTGACCCAGGTGCTCTCCTATGCTCTGGACCACATCATGCTGCTATCACGTTTCCTGATTCCAGTGAACTGCGTATATGACCTGGCTGGGTCTCCTAGAACACTGGGGAAGACGGTCCTGAGTATACCCCACTTGGATCATTACCAGCCCTGCTGGGTCTCCCAGCCTTTGCCTGTTCCCTTTCCAGTGCATAACAGGAGGCCAGAAAGCAGTCAAAGGGCTGGCACTTTAGGTCCCACGACATTGACACTAATGGATACAATAAAAGAATCTGCCTTTCCTCTAAAAACTTCCCTAGGACCTTGAGAGGCCCCTGGCACTCAAAGCCACCAAGGATAAGCCTGTACTTCAAGGTACTTACGTACTTAGGATGTTACAAGATGAAGCGCTACCAGAGCTCTGGCTCCTGAGTCAGCCTCAGAATCTCAGCATCTCTGGGTGACACCCCATTATCAACCTGCTCAGTAGCCTTCTCAACAGGCCTTTCCTGTAGCCCACCCTTATTTTCCAGAAACTGCCTGGCCCTTCTGAGTCACCAACCTTGCTCTAGACTGGAATGTTCACCTGACTATGGAGCACTGCCCATACCTTGCTAAATAAGAAATGTGTTGATCTGCAAATTCCAAAAGACATAGCAATGCGAACATTGTGAGCTTGCACACTCACTCTAGTGGTGTCAAATACTCACACTCAGTGATGCCAAACCAAGTGCCAGTCAACTAGCCTCCCCTGGTATCCCCTGAAAACACACCCTGGAATGTTGGTTTGGGAATCCCATGTGAGGGTCAAGGTGTTGGCGTTTTCTCTGCGCTCCACAGGTGAGGGGACTCATCAGCTACTTTCACAGTGCTAGGCTAGGTTTCTCTCAGAATTGCCCAGTAGCTTTCTCAGAAGGCCTTTCCTGTAGCCTGTAATGATTTTTATTACACTGATAACATGCTGAAACAATATTTTGGGCATGTTGGGTTAAATAAAATATGTTACTAAAACAAATATCCCTTGATCTTTTTTTAATATTTACATTTGAAGTCTGGCTACTAGAAAATTCAGTTATGGGCCAGTGAGATAG
>NW_004524583.1:11283090-11284611 GCF_000260255.1 Octodon degus
AACTCAGATTGCCCTATAACATCAGGCTCCCTTGCAACTCTTGCTTGGTAACAATTTGTGCATGTCACTCAAAAGCCCATGCAGATCATTTTCCCTTGAAACAATGCTGCAAGTGTTGCTAAAAATTGCCAAGATGTTACCACCTGGCAACAACTAGTGGAACCTCCTCAAAGGAAGGGAACAGCTTCTGCTGTAGTTTTGAACCACTTCTCTGCCTTTCCGCTAAGATCAAGTATATATTTGTGGTGGCCTACCTGGTTGGCCCCAGTAAATCCTGATAACTGGCTTCTTCCCAGAGATCCAAGGCCTGTCTTCTTCACTATATGGAGTCCCTGTGCTAGGTTACAAAGGGCAGGATCAACTGCAAAAGGGAAGACAAAGGCTAGGCCCCCAGACAAAGGGAATAGACTGCTAGAAAGTCAGGAATCAAGATTAGAACCTGAGAACTCCTATTTACTTGTTTTGGAGACAGTCTCACTATGTAGTTCAGGGCAGCCTTGAATTCAGGCTGACCTTGAACTTCTGGAGATCACCTTAACCTTCCTGAGTGCTCAGATTAGAGGTGTGTGCCACCATGCCCAGCCTTATTTACTGATCAGACCTGGAACACACTCAGCAAGCACTCTACCACTGTGCTCCATCCCTAGGCAGTTCCCCAATTTTGATGCATTGCTTTACACCCACTGACTGACACGGGCTTTGGAGGTAGCACTAGGTTCACATCTCTATCTTACCACTTAGTAGCCATAGAACTCAGGATAAGCTTGCTCCATTTAACTGGATCTAAATTCCCTTACATGTAATAATGGGGTCAATTCCACACAATTTCCAGAGATATGGAAAGGATTATATTAAATAATAGGAAAAACACCTTGCATATTATAGGTTTCTAATAGATATTACTTTTTCCCCCCTTAACCCTTCCCTTAACAAACCGAAAAAAAAAAGGGTAAAAAAAAAAACTCAAAAGAAAACTGGAAATAAATCATTTAGAATGTTGAGCTGTTTTTGGGTTAATCCAAATCTCAGTGCTTGGTACAATTTTATAATCTGGTAGAGAAATTTTGTGAAGACTAAGATTAACTTCATAGACCTAACCTGGTCCCAGGTCAAAGGTACATGCTTGGTCAACAAATTGTTAAATAAATGAATGAATGAATGAATGAAATGAATGTTGGATTTCATACAAGCAGAGGCTGGAGCACATGTAGAACACAGAAAATCATTAATTCAAATTAGAGCTATAAAAGAAATATACAAGTAGTCAATATCAAAATTAGAGTCGTTCCTAGTAACCCTAACAATAACAAAAGCAAGTAGGGCCAGGAGATTATGAAGGGGAGATTCTTAGACACGATTGCCTAGGACTAATACTAATTATCACAAAGGACTCTGCAAGACAACATTAAAGAGGCTAATTCCACGTGATACACCAAGACATCTGCACAGCAATGCTTCCTCTTAAATTGACAGCACTTTTGTTATTAATCACTGTGGCCAAGCACTGTTGTTTCCAAAATA
>NW_004524583.1:11286141-11287015 GCF_000260255.1 Octodon degus
TTTTTGTGTGTGGTTGGTTTAGCCCACCCTGGGGTTGGGGCTGGCATGGCATGTGGTGCCCGGAGATCGAACCGCAGTCCCTGAGTGCTTGCCTAACGTTGCCTAAGAAGGCGCTTTAGACCTATGAGCTATCTGGCCATCCTGAAACCTGTCATTTTGTGCTGTATGGATAACAAAAACAAAGGAAGGGTCAAATTTCTTATGTCAGTCATGCCAGGCCATCAGAGAGGGCTTTATGCAGTTAACAATCCTGTCCTTGCCAGAGTAAGTTTTAGATGACAATGACTTTGTATGAGTCCTATTCTAGAAATATAATTTAATTCTCTAGAATGTTGACAGTTTCTACCTTAATCCTCCTATTTTTACCCTCCCATGGCAATAATATGCAATTGCATCAAGCCCTCCCATCCCCCTGTAATGGAAATATTAAATTCACAGTGACACCATCATTTTATTTGTTTGTTGAGGCAGGGTCTTGATATGCAGTTCAGGTTGGCTTTGAATTCACTCTGTAGGTCAGGCTAGCCTGGTCATAGCAATCCTGCTGCCTCAGCCTCCCAAGTGCTGGATTAAGCCAGGCATGATGGCACTTGCCTATACCCCCCTACCCATACAACCAAAACCAAACAAGCCAAGCGCTGAGATTATAGGCGTGTGGTGCCATGCCCAGCAACATCATCTGAAAGGATAGGGGATTGATAGGTATCATCCCCAGTATCTGTTCTTAAACTGTCCTGAACAAAAGATCCGCCTCGCTTCATTTCCAGGCCTTAATTCAATTTTAAAAATATTCAAACCCATTAGCTACAAGGTAGGTGAAGGATTTTTGTTGTTGTTGCATTTTTATGTGCTAAAGATGGCCTCCCTGTTTAGT
>NW_004524583.1:11287299-11294616 GCF_000260255.1 Octodon degus
AAAAAAAAAAAAAAAAAAATGAAGTGAACAGGTCAGAGAAAATAGGTCTATAAGAAAGAAGGGCTACTGGTCATTTTGCTAAACACACAGCAGAGCCAAGTATGCTGAAGTGAAAGAGTAGTTCTGTCTTAAAGATAACCCCATAAGTATTTGCTCCAAACATTTGGGGGAAAGCAATCAGATTGAGAATATACCCATCTTTGGGCTGGGGATATAGCTTGGTGACACAAATGCCTGCATGGCAAGTACAAGTCCCTGAGTTCCATTCCTAGTACCAAAAACAAACAGAATGCATCTACCTTTCTGGATCAGAACCACACTGAGGTGAGAAAACTTTGCAATTTTCCTACCAAAAAGAAGGAAAGAAAAATTATGATATGCCCTTATATAAGAAGCCTTTTTGGAAATACAGAGCCAGATTTCTATTTCATTCTGCTGGACTTGGCTCTAAAGCCCAAGGAAGGAGTTTGGCACAACACATTGATCCTACTGTCCTGGTTTCAGCTGTGTGTAAAAGCAGGTAAACACTGTGCCAAGCACTACCAGGCTTAGCCTGACAGTTCCATGCAGCACATGGGAATATGGCATTCTAGGAAATACAGTTGGTCCAGCTAAAAACACTAATGACAGTAGAATAGTCTGTACAAGCCGGTGGACTGAAACCAGGAGGGACCATCAAAGTAGATCATGCTTTAGATGCATGCATTCTGGGTGAACAAAAAGGTCCCGTGCTTTTGGTCCCCAGTCTTATCTTATAATGTCACTGACAGTCACAATCACCCAAGCACACTATTGGTCACAGTGGCCACAAAACCAGCTGTGGTCACAAAGGCTGTTGGTCACAGTAGCACAGCTCTCATACAGGAGGGTCCAGCTGGCTTCCATCTAGCACTCGGTCCCATGCTGCAGGGCAGAGCATCCTCTCCTTTCAGCACCTATCCACAGAGTCCTTTACTTACCTGATTTCCAAAGACAGCTAGGGAGCAGGCTGTTGAGACTTCATTCGCTCCGAACCAGACGGAAGCAATGCGGGAAGGCATGCCCAGGATGAAGACCTGAGCCACGGAGCAGATGATCTGGCCCAACATAGTGACGGGGAAGAGGTGGGGCTTCAGGCTGCCCAGTTTCACCCAGGCCCCCAGGCAGTTGAGAGCAGAACCAATGAGAGCGACGGTGCGAAGACCGTATTTCTCCAGCAGCCAGGCCACGGGCAGGAGCAGCACGATGTAGGTCAGCATGTAGCACATGGACAGCCAGTCTATGGCAAAGGAGCTGACTCCGTAGAAGTTCATGAAGATGTTATTGATGGAGCCATACTGGATCCACTGGAAGGCGTTGCACATGGAGTAGCAGCTGAACAACAGGACCACAGCCCAACGCCGCCTGCTCACCTTGATCACGCTTAGCTCCTCTGGGCCGAAGCTAGTGGGTTGGACCAAGGTACTCGGGTACACCGAGCTGCTGGGAGCGTCTTCCTGGACCTCATCGTAGCTCTGTGCTGGGGTGTCGTCGCGCTCCTCCTGGCTGGGGCCCTCATTCACCATGGCCACAGCCACACCGCAGCACCGGGCAGCGCGCTCTCCAGCAGTCTAATGGGCTGGCGCTAGGAAACTAGCCCGGCAAGCGAAAGCTAGACTCTGTCCCAGGGGAAACTGAGATCCAAATCTACGTCAAAGCGGCCACTGACGCTCCCTGCGCTCACCCGCAAGTGCCTGCTGTCCCTTTTCGTTGAGGATCCCTGTCCCCGCAGATGCCTCGGCGGCCAGCTGTTAGCTATTCCTGCCTGAAGTAAGCGTTCTCCAGTACTCAAAAACTTCTCTCCACCGCCGCTCAGCCGGCTTGTTTTACTGCGGGCGGGCTGGGGCCTCGCCCCCTCGGGCGCACGTGACCACCCCGCCCAGGCCCGGGTCCGCCCGCTTCCCCACCCCCACGCCCTCCCCCGGGTTTCCCCCGCCTTTTCCAGCACATCAGCAGAGCAGCGCAGTTGTTTCGCCACAGTTTGCTCTTCCTGGGCGCCATGGAAACCGCCCAGTTAACCGCGGCCCGGTCCGACCTTTAGATTCTTTTGCTCCCAGCGAAGAGCGATCGCCTACGCCCCTCCAAGTGCGGGTCTTCGGCGCTGTCTGCTGCCCCGGGAGCGCGAGCAGAGACCCGGCGTCCCCAAAGGGGTCTGGAGAACCCGACAGGACTGGACTCTGGACCAGCCTCCCAATCTGGCTGAGTTTTCAGTGTGAAGAGAGGTCGTGGATTTCTTGTCTGTTGTGCTCCTGAGTTAGGCGAAGATATAGAAAACCAGCTCCTCTCCCGCTGTTTTGGACAAATCCTTGGTGAATTTAAGTTGCGCTGTTATTTCTTGATGGACTCCTTTGGCTTCCAGGGTGGACCCCAAGGTGGAGAGGAGAGAAGCCTAAGAAGCAGCCAGTGCGATGTTCTGTGACCGGTCTTGGAAAGAGGTCTTTGCACCCTCGTAGAGCCAGGCTGCCACCTGCCGCTGCCAGCCTCTACCAGAGGGTGAATCGTTTTCGTTTTTTTTTTTTTTTTTTTTGTGGAACCGAGGATTGAACTCAGGGCTTATGGGTCCAGTGCTAGGTCCGCAGGGCAGGGGTGACGGTGGCTGTGGCCAAGAGCAGGGGTTTTCCTTGGGTCCATACTGCAGGTCAGCGACCTCTAGGTGTGTAGCTGTAGATCAAGGTCCCTCTCCCGCCCTCGCCCCCTAGTTTATAGAGCACTTGGAAAATTCCTGGCAGATCAGGCATTTTGTGAGTGCTGGATGTCCTTACACACAGCTGAATTCTGTGATCCCATTACTAGAGTGCTGGGACTTGAACCTAGAGCCTTGTGGATTCTAAACACAGGTCCTACCCCTGAGCTACAAGCCCATGGCCTCACTGTGAGGCTCTTAACTTTTTTTAAAAATTAGTACAGGGTCTACAGATGTACGTAGATTGGACTCGCAGTGATCCGCCTGTGTTCAACCTCCCAAAAACTGGGATTACAGGCCTGTGCCACCATGCCCACTCTCAATTGCCCTCTCAGGTGCCCCCGGGGCGGGGCCTGCACAGCAGGACACTGGGGATTGAAACCCGATGCTGAGCCCTGCCTAAGCAGGCGCTTTAGTCCACTGAGCTATCTGGCCAGCCCCCTGAGGCTCTTAGAGGTGAGATGACTTGTTACTTAAGGTTACTGCTGACCTGAAAAGCCATCGTTCTCCTTTTGGTCTATACTCATTCAAACTCTAGTCCAGCTGTCCAATGGCATTTGGTGGGCAGCAGTCTAGGCAACCTCTGGGAGCTTGTTGGAAGGGAAGAATCTTAGGCCCACACCAGCCTCCTGAATGAAGCTGCATGTTAACAAGATCCTAGGTTTTGTTTGTGCATTAAAGTTTGAGGGCCAGTGGGTGCCAATATCCGGTGAGTAAGTTAACACCTCGAGGCAGTGATTTCAACTTGAGACACACGCTAGACTTTTTGTGGTGGCGGGGGCTCTTAACATTTTAGATACAGGCCGTACCTCAGAACAGAATCTCAGAGCCAGGCATGGTGGCACATGCCTGTCTGTAATCCAACCACTTGGTAGTGAGACCCTACCTCAACAAAACAAAACAGTTCTGGCCAAATAGCTGAGCGGATTAAAGCATCTGCAAGCAGGCACAGGGGCCAGGTGTTCGATCCCTGGGCCTGCCGGTCCGGCCCCGCCCCCAGGGCTCACTGAGCCCGTGATTGAGACTGGGCCGGCTGTCATTGCGCACGCTTGTTATACTAGCTCTTGGGAGGCTGTAAACAGACTGATCGCTATTAGTCCAATCTAGTAGTGAGACCCTGAACACCTGTAGACCCTTTCAAAAAAAACAAAACAAAACAAAACAAAACTACACAAAACAAAACAATATCTGAGGGTGAACAAGAGTACATGTACCTAACACAAAGCCAAATTTGATCACCCTCTAGTGGGGTTAGAGTCACCAGTTCCTTGGGAACTCTCATTCTGCCAAATAGATGCTGCCCAATAGTTCTCCAGAAGCTTGTAGTAATTTATATTTCCACCAGCAGTGTTCGAAAGTTGCAGATGTTCCATACCCTTGCCAACAGTTGGTACTAGATTCACTAGTTGTGGTGAGTCCCTAGACCACTGTCCAGAGGCACTCACTTTTTAGTAGAACTAGTAGGATCTTTTTAAAAAATTAGAGACAGAATCTTGCTGTGCAGTCAGGCTGGCCTTGAACTCTCCATGTTCAGGCTGAACTCAAACTCACTACATAGTCCTCCTGCCTCAACCTCCTGAGTAGTGGAATTACAGATATACACCACCACGCCTGTCAAAGATTTCTTTATAATCAATGATCCTAGCAGGAGGATCACAATGATTTCAAGGTCAGTCTGGGCTATATAGTGAGTTCAGCTTGAATTATAGAGGGAGACCCTGTCTCAAAAATAAATAAATAAATAAATAGATAAATAAATAAATAAATAAAATAAATTGAATGAAAAATTGATGCTCATCTTATTAAGATTTCATCATGGCCTTCTCCCCAAAGTCTTAAAAATATATGCTTAACCTCATTTTACAGGTATGGAAAGTGAGACTCAGAAAGAGGGGAGTGTTCCTCAGAGTCTCACAGCCAGTTAGCATCAGAACAAGCCATAGAGAGAAGGGCTTCCCTTCCACATGGTCTCTCCCATGTACTCTTCTGGAGCAGGACTTAGGTAGATATTACATAAAAATATGTATTCAAACTTTGAGGGAAAAAAGTTTATTGAGCAGCTAACTACATTATATCTATTTATATGTTCTATCCTCGGGTTTCTCTAGGTGTACTTTCCAGGGAATTGATACATATATTTTAAGGATTTCTCCCTGAAAAGGGGCTCTGATTATTTCCCACTGACTCCCTGGAAGCAGGAAGAAATCTCTGGCCTTGAACTGAAGGCAGTATGATGAAAGTCTGCCCCCTCGTGGCTAATAGCAACTTGGAGCCCTAAGTCAAATTCTGGCGGGGGCTGCATATGCGGGAGGTACCAGCTTGTTGAACACATAGAAAAAGTCCAATAAAATGATCCAAGTTGATTCTTCCTTTAAAAAATACACTTAGAATCGGTAATTTTTCCTTTTCTAGCTTCATATGCGTAATTTACATGTGTGACGTCACATACTCATCAATATTGTTTTCCTTATCTCTCACACTTCCTACAGATTTGTATATATTTTTTTATACCTAGGAGCATTTAATGAGGTAAACTACATAGCACATGTTTTCAATATATGTCCATGGATTTTAGCTGATTACAGATCACAATAGAAGAGGAGATCTGACAAGCTTTCAGAGAGGATAAATAAAACCTCATTTCATAAAATATTTTCAAATAAAGAATGAAAGGCACAAATGTCATCAGCGTTATCAAGCCTGGAAACTGAAAGTCAGTGGAACAATGCTTTCTGAAGCAAAAGAATTTCCTGCTTGTACTCAAACTACCAAGAAGTATGAGGGAAGAGTCCCATTTTCAGACATGCAGAATTAAAAAAAAAAAGGACCTCCCTACTCTCCCTTTTATGAAGCTGCTAAAGGGTGTGCTCCAGCAGAACAGGGGACAAAACCTAGAAAGTGTAAGGGGCAAGGTAGAGAAAACAGAGATTCCAATACAAAAGGAGTGCCAATGGGAAGCACCAAGCCAAAGGAAAGTCCCCCGTGGCCAGGGAACAATGTGACAGGCACAGGAAGCAATGTGTTCAACCTGAAGCTGGTTGGAAGACTTCCGGGAAGATTAACTCCATATGAAAGAAATGTACTGAAAGTATGAAGAAGAGGTTTATCCACCTGCGGGGGGGGGGGCGTGAAGGGTTGAGGTAGTGATAGATACTAGCAATACAACTAAATAAATGGAAGCAAGGCTTGAAGGGGAGTTGTGGAGAAAAGGGAAATTCAATTGTGCATGACATAGACACAATCCTAACAATACAAACACCAATCATTCGTATCATGAAGTCATTATTTTGGTTGATATAACTTTATTGGGAAGATGGGGGAATGGGAAGTGGGCATGTGTGGGGTAGCTGAGATAAGGGTGGAGCAAATAGAGTTAAGACATTTTCTGCCATGTTGAAAAGGCTATGGCTTGTAAATGCCCAGCATGGAAGAAACCAGAAGTATCAATAATATTAATGTTACTCAGACAGCATAAATAAATGCTGAAAGAATCATTTATTTTATTTTTTTGTACTAGGAACCAATCTCAGGACCTTGTACTTGCCAGGCAGGTAATTGTGCCAATGAACTATATCCCCAGCTCCTGAAAAAAATCATTTGGTGCAAGTTGAAAACAGGTGCTAGGGGTGGGGAGGATAGGAAAGGGAGATAAGTAATTGATATTTGTGACATAACTTCTTTATCCTTTCAACTGTGATAACTTTTCTTTTGGTATCGGGGATAGAACTTAAGATCTATACTTGCCAGGCGGGTGCTTTTGCCTCTGAGCTATTTCCTTGGTCTCTCAACTGTGATAACTTCTCTTTTGTTTTTCTGGTCTTTTTGAGACAGAGTCCTGCTATGCAGTTTAGACTGGCTTTATGCTCACTTTGTAGCCCAGCGTGGTCTCTAATGCACAATGATCCTCCTGCCTCAGCTTCCCAAGGGCTGGGTTACAAGTGTGCATGCACCACCACACCTCACTTGTGATAACTTTTTTAAAAAATGTATTTGGTACAGGATCTCACTGTGCAGCTTGGACTTGTAGTGATCCTCCTGTTTTCAGCCTCCCCTGCACTGGGATTACAGGTGTGCTCTGGTCTGGGGAGCCAGCTCAGTGCGTCTGGAGGTGGGGATCGAAGCCTGGTCCCTGTGCTTGTCTAAGCAGGTGCTTAGTCAGCTGAGTTACCTACCAGGCCCTGTAATAACTTTTATTGTTATCATTATTTAAAATTTGAATCAGAGCTGCCACTGCTGCCCGCCTACCCAATCCTTGATCTGAGTCCCAACATCTGGAGTGGCTGTGGGCTGGGAGGCTGAGGCTGAGTGGAAGCCGGGTTTGAAGCCTCAAGCTGAGTCTCACCAGCTGGGTCTTCCTCTGCATAGTTGCGAGGAAGTTGTGGAGGATCCCTAACAGCCTGCAGGTGAATTGGGTTCATTTGGAAATGAGCAAATATCTATTGCAGTGACAGCTGTGATTCCTAGGGTTAAGGAATTATTTTTGAAAGAAGCATTTGAAAGGAAGACACTGTACTATGGCCTCAGGGGCTCTTAGCTCTGTTTCCACTATGGCCTCTTGTTTTGCCCTCTTATGCGTTAATAGTGGCAGTGGTTCTAATTATGAGCCTGGAAAAAAA
>NW_004524583.1:11294881-11297971 GCF_000260255.1 Octodon degus
AGTAGCAGAGTGAAGCAAATGAGTTTAGGAACCTTGTTTTTAAGAACAGTACCTAGAAATCCTCTCACATGTTTGTAATCATTCCAAAATATTTGTAATGCTTAACAGCATCTTCCATTGTCAAACCCAGTGCAGGATTCATGAGAAAAAACAAACTGGCAAGTGTGGAGACAGGAACAGCTGACACCTGCATGCTTGAAGCTGATCTTGAGAAGGTATCATTGCTAAGCAAATCAGAATATGAAGAGCACAAAAAGCAGTATGAAAACACTGAAAATGCTTAAACTCATTCAAACGTCGTACATAAAAAAGGTACAAGAGGCATCAAGAGAGAGACAAATCTCTCACGGTATCACTAAAAGACTTACAATCTGAAGATCACGTTAGTAAGAAGATTGAGGAATTGAGTTCTCAAACTTTATCACATGATGGTGGTTTCTTCAATAGACTGGAAGATGATGTTCATAAAATTCATATTCAGTGAAAAAGAGAACAGCTCACGGGATATAATGGAGTAGCTAACTGTACAGCTCATGAAAATAAGGTTGTTAAAGATGGAAGAGTTGAAAGACTAAAGTTGGAACTTGAAAGGAAAGATGTTGAAATCCAGAAGCTAAAAAATGTGATCACATAAGCAGTGGCATAAGTACAAGGTTGACAAGCACAAGGCTGTGAGTTTGATCCCTGGAACCACAAAAACAAACAAAAAACAAAAGCAAAATAAAAAATGTGATCATTCAGTGGAAGGCAAAGTATATAGAAGTAAAGGCAAGTAATGCACAGTTATTGAAAATGCTTCAAGAAGATGAAATGAAACATCAAGCAGAAGTACTTCAGCAAGGTGATGAATCTTACAGTATCAAAAGTGAGCCAACTAGACAGCTGACTTCATGCTTCATTAGAACATTATTTGTTTTTTGGTTTTGTTTTTACCTTTTGGTGACCTTTGTTTACTCCTAATATCTTTACCATTGTGGATTCCTCAGTGTCTTATCCTTTCCACTTGTAAACATCTGTCTCATCATCCAAAGAACCATAGCAAGATCGCCTACAGAAATGGTGGGCAAATCCAGTGCCAGCTCCAAATCATTAGAACTTGAAGGCTGGAACTGCTGGACCCTCCCTATGCTCCTCGAGGTGCCCACTGGATGCACACGTCCTCCCCATGGTCCTTTCATCACCTCCAGCTTAATTCAGAATCTTGTGGTTTTCCACCAGGTTCCACGCTGCCACTACCAGATTGTTCTTCCTTCTGATTCACTGCCATGCTATTCCATGGTGCTTTCTGGCTTTCACCAGGTCACTGCCCCAACTCTTGTCCTTCAGGGGCCACCACTGGCTCTCAGAAGACTCCCAACCCTCAGTTCAGCACATAAAGCCTTTGCAACATGGATCCGGCCACATCTCTCACCACTATTCTCTCTCTCTCTCTCTCTCTCTCTCTCTCTCTCTCTTTCTCTCTCCTTGATCTGGACAGATACTCACCTGCAGTCTCCCAGCAGCATTATGAACCCATCATACATGCAATGCCACACCTCAAAATGTAGGCAGGGCAGGTGTTACCTCCTCTAAGAAGCCTTCCACGGCAAAAAGTGTGAATCACAAGCTTCTTGCTCATTGGGCATGTGTATCTGGATGATAGATCTGGTCACACGAACATCAAAGTCTATTCTTCAAGTCATCTGTTTCCTGTGAATTTCTCAAGTTTATGAATCATATCCTATTCATATTTTGGCTCCAAACTTCACTCCATGTCTGCTCAAAGAATAGGGAAGATGGATAGGGTGGACTCTCTGATGTTTATTTTATACACACCACAAAGGAATACTTACAACTCATTTATTGAAAGGGCCACAGACACCCAAGTGTTACATTTTTCTTAGTGCCTTAAACAGAGCTCACCCAGAAAATGTTCAGTGATACCTGTTTGGACAAAATGCACCACTATTCATTTCTTGTTATTTATTCTTCTGGGCGCTAAGAAGCAAAGAATATACTAGTTGCCACACTTCTGTACATACAGGAGAACCACTGGGGAAAATGTTTTGTTTCTAATGATGAGCTCATATTAGGGAAACACTTGGGAAGCACCAGGTTCTTTATGGTCACATAACTCCATGTTCCTCTCTAGGAAAATCTGCCACTCACAGTATATACCCTTGAACAGAACACTCTAACAAACAGTTATTTGCAGAGCCACAGCCTCCAAAGTACTGTCTTTCTGAGTTTTCTAAGTGGAGCTCAACCAGAAGGTGGTTGAGTGCTAGCTTCTTGCAAGCACTAACTGTGCCAGTATTCATTTCTTCCCAATCATTCCTATGGACACTAGGAAGCAAAGAAGACAGTGTTTGCCACAATTCTGTAAATACAGAAGAACCAGTCTGGTAAGTTATTTCTATTTCTTTAAAAAATAATTTTAAGGGGACAGGAAGATAGCTCAGCAGCATAAGCATGTGCCTATCAGGCGCAAGGTCCCATGTTCGATCCCCAGTACAGCAATCATCATCATCATCATCGTCGTCGTCGTCGTCGTCATCATCATCATCATCATCATCATCATCATCATCATCATCATCATCAATTTAGTTTTCTTTTAAAAATAATAATTTTAAAAAAGATTTCTTTATTTACTTGGTACAGGGTCTTGCTAAGCAGCTTGGACTCATAGTGGCCCTCCTGTTTCAGCCTCCCAAGTGCTGGGATTATAGACATGTGCCACCATGCCTAGTTTCAGTGGCCAGCACAGTGCAGAGCCAGCACGGCTTGTGGTACTGGGGATTGAACCTGGGTCCTTACACTTCCCAGACAGGCTCTTAGACCGCTGAGCTATCTCCCCAGACCAGTTATTTCTATTTCTTGCTCATTGGGCATGTGTATCTGGATGATAGATCTGGTCACACGAACATCAAAGTCATCTGTTTCCTGTGAATTTCTCAAGTTTATGAATCATATCCTATTCAGAGAGTTCTGATCAGGGAAATAGGAATGATGATTCAGGGTCTTCTTTGGCTGCAGGGATGCATGGCCCTTTTGAGGAAAAATGGCCATTTACTATGATAAATTGTGCTACTATAAACATGATTGCAGATA
>NW_004524583.1:11299126-11300109 GCF_000260255.1 Octodon degus
ATACTTTTCTGCTGTATGGTTAAGACAAAGATAAAGCAAGACCTATGTAACATGAAATGTAACTTGTATCTGATACAGGCAGTCAAATCCCCTTAGGATTTAACCTGAAACCCTATACCGCAGTTTGTAGATCCTTTGTGTCAGCCATGCGGATGAGTCACGGCCTTTTCTTGATCAATTTGCTCTCTGTGAAAGCCTGAGAGAATGCTTTCTCTCCATGTGACTCTCCTTAGGCACATTCTACATCATCGTTTATTTTCCCTTGTGGCCTCATAATCTCCTTGATCAGAAAATTTGGGACACAACTGAGTTACATGATGTTACAGTACAGGTTATGTCCTGAGTCTTCACTGATCTTGAAAGGCTAGGGTCAAAATGTTGGCTGTCCTTGCAGCCCTTTTTTTTCTCTGATTTTTGTTCTGCAAACTTAGGTTGTTAACCCTCCAGAAGAGAAGCTTATTATTACCCTACCACATATGCAGTTGGGTTTAATCTAACTATCTGTCCCAATATCAAACATCTTAGGCATAACATGGAACAGGTATTTTCCATCAAGTATTTTTTTGTTTCAATTGTTCTTTATTGTAAGATCATAGAACTAATTACAAATTTAACCTATAACTTGGCAATCTTTACTCAGGTAATAAGTCTTAATAAAAACAAAGTGTTTTTTCAACAACTCAAATGCAGAGTAAGGATGAGAAACATCTGACTGGCCAATAGATTTAGTTCTCACTAAATGAACTCCAAGCTCTTTTTTAGGAAAAGTGAACTGTGATTTCAGAAGACAGTATGGGAAGTCTGTCACAGCCTAGCTTCCACTTAGTTAACTGTTTCTGGCAGTCTCAACTGGGATGGACACATTTACATAATGGGCTGTGCTTGAGCCTTCTTTGCAAGCAGCTTTAGATCCGCAATACACTTGGCAATTGTCTCCTTTTCATGCTGCACAGAGATGCTCTGCACCACCTGCTTCTCCACCC
>NW_004524583.1:11301794-11303800 GCF_000260255.1 Octodon degus
TGCAGGTGGGTACATGGGAGCCAGAAGCTCTCCCACACACTCACTGGGCCCATGCTTGGGATGAACCTGGGGGATCCTGAATGCACAGCAGAAGTTCTCACTCCCTTGGTGGGCTTGCGGGGGGTGGTTCTTAGGGGTCCTAAGGGCACAGCAGAGGGTCTCACTCACATGGCGTGCCTGGGTTTTGGTCTGGAGAGTTCCCACAAGCTAATTCTATCTTAAAGAGTAAAGCATAGCAGAAACAAAGACAGAAACAGAGTAATAATACATATGGTATAGAATTTCAAAAAAAGAACAGAAATTTAAAAATGGTTGGTTTGGAACTGGCTAGGTGCTGGAACACATCCAAGTTGACAAGCCTAGTCAGTTTGGGGCCAGCTGCTAGAACTTTCAGTAGAGAGGCCAGGTTTGGGACCTTGTGGCAGAAGTCCCTGTACAGCAGCTAGGGGCAAGACCCAGTGAGCTAAGCCAGGAACAGAACCTCTAGCCAGCCAGACACAGGGGATTTACTTCCACAGGTCAGAGCAGGAAGAAGCCAAGCACAGCAGCCAGACCAAAGCCAGGGACAGCTGGTCAAGTTTGAGCTTGGTAGATACTGATCTGGTGAGCTGAGGCATATTGCGTAGCCCAGTGCGGCCCAAACCTAGATCCAGACCTATGAGAGCATCTTCTGGAGACAGAGGTGGCAATAGGTAACTGGTGTTAACCAATCTGCTGGGAAGACTCCAGGTACACTAAGGGGAGGGGACCAGATGGAACTTAGGGGAACTAATTTAAATACAAATTCCCAATTTAATATCTGCCTAGCTATATAGTCATAATGTTTGCTCTTTTGGTCTAAAATACGAACCCATTAGTTACAAAAGTTTGTCAATTGGTAAATCTCACTACCCATTATTAGTGTTGCTAATTGTAGTACTATAAATAGAAAAATATATCTGTCTTAACCACATGATCTCTCTTGGATGATAATAATATCAGAAGGTGCTTGGGTAATAACCTCACCAAAGCTGTACATCAAACGACAGGGGACAGTGCCAAATACAAACCAATATGTCACTCTCAATCAATAGAGAGTGCAAAACTATGGGACACACACAAAACAAGAATCTCTAACACAAAAGAGATACCTAAAGAACAGACTCTATATAGAGTGGCTCTGATCACAGTGATACAACTAACTAATACTGAACTTTCACAAAAAGTATCAGTAAGAAAAGGCTTCTCTCTGAAATGTAAAATGACAAAGAGAAGGACCAAAATGTATTCTCAGACCCCAAGCCCACCCAGAATACATGCAGGAGACACTAGCATAGAAGGAATAGGAAGTCACACACCTGAAATCTCTGAAATAATAGCATAAGAAGTAAAGAAACAACTGCAGAATGTTATAGAGGAAATCAGATCAGAAATAATCTCCCAAGTAAAAAAGAAAATGCAACTATAATGAAAGAGTTCCTACATGCTTCAAAAGAAGATACTGATTAAAAAAAAGAGGAGAAAAGAAAAATGATGGAAACCTTGAATGAGCAATATAGGAAAGAAATAGAATGCATAAAGCAGATTCAAAGAGCTATTCAGAAGATTAAAACATCAATTAAAAGTTGACAAAACTGTTTGAACCAGAGAAAAGATAGACTTTGAGATCTTAAAGACACAGTTGCAGCTAGTGAAAAGGTAAGGAAAGATCTCTTAAAAACAACTAAGTTCCAGGAAAAAAATAATTCAACACCTGAAAGATGATGCAAAGATGAACAACATAAAACTAATTGGCATCAATGAGAAAGAAGGAGTCAATACAAATTATATAAAAAGAATATAGGAGACCCAGGCCTAGCCCAGGCCTGGTGAGTATGTGGGAGAGCTTCCCCCTACCCTGCGCCAGCGGGACCTACTACTGGTCCCAGCCCAGGCACAGTGTGGGTGAGACCCACTTTCACCCTCTTGGAATGCCCCCAACACTCCGTAGCACCTCCCCCACCCCGGCCGCTAAGTAGGAATTTCTG
>NW_004524583.1:11315069-11315663 GCF_000260255.1 Octodon degus
CCCAGAAATTCAGCACAAGAATAACATACTAAAACCTGCTATAGAAAAACAGTTCACATTTAAAGGAAAACCCATCAGAATAACAGCAGAGTTCTCCTTTCAAACCATTAAGAAGAGCATGGAATGAAGTACTTCAAGTCCTACATGAAAACAAATTCCAACCCAGACTGATATGTCCTGCAAAACTCTCAAATTTGATGGAGAAGTGAAATACTTATATAATAAAGAACAAATAAAGAATTTCATTATGACCAAGCCAACCCTACACAGAATAATAAAAGATATTCTAGAAATGGATCAAAGTTAAAACACCTCCAAGAACAAGAACACAAAGAACCTACCTAATAGGGCAAACAGTTAAACAATTGAGAAAAGCAGGTAACCAACAGCAGGAAAATAACATGTCGAACATAAATGAATGCATATCAATTATAACTATCAATGTAAATGGATTGGATTTACCAATTAAAAGAAATAGATTGGCAAGGTGGACTAAGAAACAAAATTCTGGGGCCGGGGAGATAGCTCGGTAGAATAAGCGCTTCCCTGGCAAGAGCAAGGGCCTGAGTTCAATCCCCGGTTCTGCCAAAAAAA
>NW_004524583.1:11318103-11322972 GCF_000260255.1 Octodon degus
TAGAGTTATTACCTTAGCACCAGGTCCGGATCTATGAAGTTCAGATTCCTCCAGGTGGGTGTTGTTTGGTTCTGGCTGCTGTGCTCCACTTCTTTCTGCTGCAGGCATTAGAGTTGAACCCCTTGTGTCTCTCTGGCAAGATGTTCTGCTCCTGAATCAGCTGGGTTGGTCTTGCCTCTAGCCTCTTTGCAGGGAGTTCTGCTGAAGGTTTCCGTGCTGGGCCTGTGCTCTGGGTCTATTGAGGATCCCGCGGCCTCAGTCATCTCACTCACTTGCAGTACCTGCGCTCCTGGTCTATTCAGGACCCGAAGGGTCCCAGGTTGTCTCACTCACCGGGCCTGCGCTCTGGGTCTGTTCAGGATTCCGCAGCCTCGGTCCCAATACCACAATCTTAACAGGAGATCTTAACACCCCCTTATCCCAAAAAAGATAGGTCAAGCAGACAAAAAATTAGCAAAGAGGCAGCAGAAGCAAATGAGACCTTTGAATAAATGGACCTAGTAGACACATACAGAGTGCTCCACCCAACAACGTCAGAATACACATTATTTTCAGCTGCACAGGGGGCATTTTCTGAAATAGACAACATACTAGTCCTTAGGTCATGCTTAAGTATATACAAGAAAAGAGAAATTATCCCTCGCATATTATCTGACCACAGTGCAATGAAACTGGAAGTTAAAAATAAAAGAAACTACAAAAACCCCATAAACATGTGGAAATTAAATATCACCTTCCTCAGCAACCAATTGGTTACAGACAAAATTAAACAAGAAATTAAACAATATCTACAAGTCAACAAAAATTCAGGCACAAATTATCAGAATTTGTGGGATGCAATGAAAGCAGTTCTTAGAGGGAAATTTATATCTATAAACTCTTACATTAGGGAAACAGAATGAGAACAAATAAATACCTCAAGCTTCTAGAAAAAAAAATGACAAAGCCCAAAGATGGGAGGATATCATGAAGGTTAGAGCAGAAATTAATGCAGTTGAGACAAAAAAAAAAAAAAAACAAAACAAAACCAAAAACAATATGAAGAATTAATCAGAAAGCTGCTTCTTTGAAATATTAAATAAAAATGATAAGCCCCTAGCTAACCTCATCAATAAGGAAAGAAAAAACTGAAATTCAAGCAAAAAGGAATGAAAAGGGTGAAATTAATGCAGACCCTGCAGAAATTGAGAGGATCATCAATAGCTACTTTGAAAATCTTTATTCTCACAGAATCAAAGAAACAGAAGAAACAGGCAGATTCCTAGATAGGTACAAATTACCAAAACTGAATCAAGAAGATATAAAAACTCTGAATAACCCAATATCAGCCAATAAAATTGAAAATGTAATAAAAACTTACCAACAGAGAAAAGCCCTGGACCTAATGAATTTACAGCTGAATTCCACAAGAAATATATAAAATACATAATCCCAATACTCCTCAGACTCTTCAATGAAATTGAAAAAGAAGCAATAATCCAAAGATCTGTCCTGGAGGCAAGTATTATACTGGTATGAAAACCAAAGAAAGATCCAATTAAAAGAGAGAACTACAGGCCAATCTCCCTCATGAACATAGATGCAAAATTCTTCAATAAAGTCCTAGCAAATAGAATACAGCAAATCCTCAAGAAGGTTATGCACCATGATGAGGTAGGAGTCATCCCAGGGAAGCAAGGATGTTCAACATATGCAAATCTATAAATGTAATACATTATACCAATAGAGCCAAAATAAGAAAATCACATGAGCATCTCAATTGATGCAGAAGAGGTTTTGGACAAAGTCCAACACTCATTCATGATAAAAGCCCTAAAGAAAATTGGAATGGATGAATTCTACCTCAATGTGATAAAAGCCATCTATGACAATCCAACAGCCAAAATAATTCTAAATGCAGAAATATTGAAATCTTTTACTCTCAAATCAGATACAAGATAAGGATGTCCTCTATCACTACTCCTATTCAATATAGTTCTGGAATCATTAGCTAGAGCCATTAGACAAGAGACAAAAATAAAAGGAATATGAATGGGTAAAGATAAACTATCATTATTTGAGGTGACATGATACTCTAGTTGTAAGACCCAAAGTAATCTACCAAAAAGCTCCTAGAATTAATTAAAAAAATTCAATAGCATAGCAGGCTACAAAGTCAGTACCCAAAAATCAATAGCATTTCTGTACACAGATAACAAACACACTGAGAGAGAAATTACAGAAACAATATTCTTTGTAATAGCACCCCCAAAATGAAATACCTAGGAGTTAATCTAGCTAAAGAAGTAAAAGATCTATTCAATGAAAACTGCAGTTCTCTGAAAAAGGAGGTCAAAGAGGATTTCAGAAAATGGAAAGATATTCCTTGCTCCTGGAAAGGAAGAACTAACATTGTGAAAATGGCCATACCCCTAAAATTGTTATATAGATTTAATGCAATTCTTATCAAAATATCACCAACATACCTCACAGATCTAGAGAAATCATTACTGAAATTTATTTGGAATCACAAAAGGCCTAGACTAGCAAAGCCAATCCTGGGCAACAAAGACAAGGCAGGAGGCATTACAATCCCTTACTTGAAATTATATTACAAAACTACTGTGATAAAATCAGCATAGTAGTGGCAAAAAAAGAGACCCGAGGATCAGTGGAACTGATTAGAAGATGCAGATACAACTACAAACACACTCAGCCTTCTTATCTTTGACAAAGGGGACAAACATTTTCATTGGAAGAAAGATAGCTTCTTTAACAAATGGTGTTTAAACTGGCTCTTTACATGTCAAAAAATAAAACATTGAGGATAGCAATGTGTAATACAAAAACCATGCTTTAAATATTTGTCCTTGGCAGGGGAGATAGCTCAGTGGAATAAGCGCTTCCCTGGCAAGCACAAGGGCCTGAGTTCAATCCCCAGTTCCGAGAAAAAAAAAAAAAAATCTGTCGTCTTGGTCTTCTAATTATGTACTGTTTCTAATGCCACATCAATTATTACTATATTCTCTTTAAAATATATATTTTAGGAAAAGTAATAAAAAGGAGAGACAAGAACAAAAATTTAAGATTTCTTGAAAGCATGTGGTAATATATTCCCAATCTTGCATAACTATGTCTGTTAATCTAAGCAACAGATTTGATGATAACAAAAGATAATATATGAATCATTGTTAATCAGATATTCTTTTTTCAAAGTCTGTAACATATGTACTGTTATATGTTACCCTGTTCATGTGTTTGTTTCTGCTTTTGTTGATTTTTTTGTTTTTGCTCTTCAAAATAAAAGAAAATTATAATGAAAAAGAAAAATAGTTGTTGTATTACGTATTTTCTTTGCCAAATCTGTTTTTCAGATTAATAGATATGGGCATGCAAGATTGGTTAAAAAAAAGTAAAATAGTAACACTTACTTTCAATACACTTTAATTTTTTCTTGTCCTTTTTACTTTTTATTTTTTTAAAATTTATTTTAAGGAGTATACTAATTGATAAGATATTAGAAATGTTACACATTTAGAAGAACAATATGAGAGGTATTCAACTGTGGTTGTATTGCACTTTGCTGTCTTCATTGTAGTTGATCAGATTATAGATAATAGCATATAGTTAGTCAAAGTGAAAATTTTAAACTTTAACTGCGACTTTCAAAAAACTGATGGAAATTAGTACTATAATCACCTCAGCTATCCTGAGTATATACTTGCATGATGTTTCTCCCTTACATTTTACTTACCATTTTTGTTTCCCTCATCTTTATTGCTTATTCCTTATGTTCTGTTTCTTTCCATTTTACTATATCTATTATTCATTTTATATTTTATTCTTTTAGGTTTGTACACTAGGGAGACAATACAATATTTACATAGGTGGGTCTGATTTCTTTCACTTATGAGTATAACCTCTAGTTGCATCCATTTATATAGAAAGGCATCAAGTTTTTCTTTATAGGCAAGTAATACTCTATTGTATAAAAATACCACATATTTTTTATCCATTGATCAGATGATGGATATTTTGGTTGTTTCCAAGATTTGACTATGACAAATTGTGCTATTATAAACATGGTTGCAGATATATCAATGTGATATGATTGTTTTGAGTTCTCTTGGAAAAATACCCAGTAGGGGAATAGCTGGGTTGAGTGGGACTTCCATTTCTAGTTTTTGAGGAGTCTCCACACTGATTTCCATTATGGTTGTACCAGTCTACATTCTCACCAACAGTGGAGAAGGGTTCTTTTGTCCCCACAGCCTCTCTAGCATTAGTTATTTTATCTCTTTGTGACAGTCATTCTTTCTGGGGTAAGAGGATATGTCAATGTTGTTTTAATTTACATTTCTCAAATAGGCAGTGCTGTGGAACACTTTTTCATGTATTTATTTGTCATTTGTATTTCTTCTTCTGAGAAGTGCGTATTCATCTCAGATGCCTATTTTTGAATCAGATCTTTGAATGGGGGGGCTTGATTATTTTTAATTCTTTATATATTCTACATAGAAGTCCTTTGTCTGAATGATTGTTGATTAAGATTTTTTCCTAATCTGTGGGTTGTCTTTTCACTCTGTTGGTGATTTCTTTTGACATGCAGAAACTTCTCAATAAGATGAGATTCCAGTTGATGATTCTTTCCCATACAGTTTGACTTTTGTTCATGAACTGTCTGCCTACCCCTGTCTTTAAGATTTCTTTTTTTTTGACAACTCATACAGAATTTTACTTAACAAAGTAATATGAATTTCACACTATTTGTTGTAATACATGGTATTGTCTTACAACCAGCTATTAATATTACCAGATATTGGAAGAAGAAAAAACTGGAGCAATGTATAAGAAATTAAGAAAAGAAAAAGTACAAACAATTGAAAAAAA